>NC_137773.1:92364943-92693546 GCF_963455305.1 Plecotus auritus
CCAGTACACACCTGGAACCATATATAATTATTAAAATATTTTGACTGTATTTTCTATGCTGTACTTTACATTACCATGGCTATTTTGTATCTATAAATTTATACTTCTTTATATATATATAAAGTATATTGATTGATTTCAGAAGGAAAGGAGAGGAAGAGAGATAGAAACATCAATGGTGAGAGAGAATCATTGCTCAGCTGCCTCCTGCACACCCCACACTGCCACAACCCAGGTATATGCCCTGACCGGAAATCGAACCGTGAACTCCTGGTTCATAGGTCTACATTCAACCACGGAGCCACCGCAGCTGGACCCTTATTCCTTTTTTATCCTGGAATCTATTTTGTTGGATATAAGCATTGGCTACACCTGCTTTTCTGTGGATGCCATTTGCTTAGAGAATCATTTTCCATTCTTTCACTTTGAGTTTGTATTTGTCTTTGCAAATTAGATGTGTCTCCTGAAGGCGGCATATGATTGGATTTTTTAAATATATTTTTATTGATTTCAGAGAGGAAAGGAGGGGGAGAGAGAGATAGAAACATCAATGATGAGAGAGAAGCATTGATTGGCTGCCTCCTGCACGCCCCCTTCTGGGGATGGAGCTGGCAACACAGGCATGTGCCCTTGACCAGAATTGAATCTGAGACCTTTCAGTCCTCAGGCTGATGCTCTACCCATTGAGCCAAACCAGCTGGGGCTATGGTTGGATTTTTTTAATATTATTTTATTTTTTCCATCATCATTTATCCCCTCTATGCCCTCTTCCACTTCTACCCACCCCACCCCCCACATTCATCACACTGTCAGCTATGTTCATGAGTTCTCTTTTTTTTTTCTTTTTTGCTCAATCCCTCCAACCCTCCTAACACCTTCACCACCAGAGCTATCTGCCTGCCCTCTACCTATTAGTCTCTGTTTTGCTTAATAGTTCATTTTGTTTATTAAATTCTACATATGAGTGAAATCATATGGTACTTTTTTTCTCTGACTGGTTTATTTCACTTAGCATAATGTTCTCCAGGTCCATCCATGCTGTCGCAAAGGGTAAATTTTTCTTCCTTTTTATGACAGAGTAGTATTTTGTTCTGTAAATGTACCACAACTTTCTTCCCCAGTCATCTACTGATGGAACTGCTTCCAAATCTTGGCTATTGTAAATAATGCTGCAATGAATATAG
Source organism: Plecotus auritus (assembly GCF_963455305.1). NCBI lineage: Eukaryota > Metazoa > Chordata > Mammalia > Chiroptera > Vespertilionidae > Plecotus > Plecotus auritus. The sequence goes on from NC_137773.1 coordinate 92,366,128, forward strand.
GGGTGCATATATTCTTTCAAATTAGCATTTCAGGTTTCTTCAGATAAATTTCCAGAAGTGGAATCGCTGGGTCATAAAGCAGTTCCACTTTTAATTTTTGAGGTAACTCGGATTTTGTTTTTTATCCAATCTGCTACTCTGTGCCTTTTTATTGGTGAATTCACTTCATGTACATTTAGGGTGATTCTTGGTGTATGAGGATTTCCTATAGCCATTTTATCTTTTGTTTTCTGGTAGCTCTGTGCCTCCACTGTTTGTTTGTTTTTCCTTGTGTTCCTGCCTGTTGTTTTTGTTTGGTGGTATTTCATAATTTTTCCCTCTTCTAAGTTATGTATCTCAGTTTTGGGTTTTTATGTGTAGTTGCCATTAAGTTTACATAAAAGAAATTTTCATATATACAGCAGTCTTTTTTTTAATGCATTTATCTCCATGTCATTAATTTTTGACAGTTTTAATACAATGTGCTTTGGAAAAGGCCTTTTTGAATTGAGATCATTAGGTGTTCTGTTTGCTTAATTCTTTCCATCATTTTCCAGTAGGTGGTGCTGAATCACAAGTTTTTTCGTTCTCCTGAATTGCTCTGGTTTTTCAGATCTCTGAGGGGTGGCGGGAAATGGCCTGTGCTCCCTGGGAAGGTTGGAGAAGCCTTTCTAGTTTAGATACCTCAGTCTTAGGAGAACAACCCCACCTGGGGGAAGGTGGTAAACGATGGGATGAAATCCCAGTGCTGCCCCCTATATCCAGACACTGCCCTCAGTACACTGTGATGTGTGGGGGTGGGATGAGCTGGGGGAAGTTGGTCGCTTCCTTTGTTGCTCTGCTCTCCCAGTCATGGTGACTGGCAGACCTCTGCAGCATCCACTCTATGTCTCCACGCGACCCTGGGATTAGTTGAAGGGGGTGCGTGTCGCTCAGGTAGAAAGAGTTTCCGTAGTACCGATTCTTGGGTTTGCAGATAATGTGCTTTGCAACCCAACACTCGCTGCTACAGCTTTTTCTGGGGCCTGCTGCTAGCTCTGGGAGAATGAAAGGAGAGCTCTGGAAGGGTGAGTGGAGGCAGCCAGGCCCTGTGGCTTGTTTCTCTGTCTAGAATACCATTTTCCAGACAACCGTGGCCGTGCCTCTGTGCTTCGTCCCTGCCCAGGTCACTGAGATCAGCTGCAGCTCATCCTGCCCACTCCGGCAAGATTCTCAGGGAATCTGCCTGCTCCTCCCAGCTGAAGGGAGTGCCCGCAGCCACCTGATTCCTCCCTTCTCTGAGCTGAGCCCCGCAGAGAGCTCCAGGCAGCAAGTTCCGGGCTTCTTCTCTGGCCCATCTCAGCTCTTCCCCTTTCCACCTTCCCAGTTTCCTCCCACTCGCCCATCTTCAGATGTTTCAATGTGCAGATCTCTCAAACAGGTTTGTGCGTTGAGCTGGGAATCCTTTGTTGAATTATAGCTATTCAAATATTTGAAACTTCAAGGAGAGAGACCAAGGAAATCTCTCATGCTGCTATTCCTCGGATGTCACGTCCAACATTGGTATTTTGATAAGGAATACATTAAATCTATACATTGCTTTGGGTAGTATGGACACTTTAATGATGTTAGTTTTTTCCATCCATACGCATGGTATATGTTTTTATTTATTTCTATCTTCCTCCATTTCTTTCTACAATGTCTCATAATTTTCTGAGTACAGGTGTTTTACCTCCTTAGTTAAATTTATTCCAAGGCATATTTTTATGCAATTTAAATGGGATTGTTTTCTTAGTTTCCCTTCCTGGCAGTTCATTACTGGTGTGCAACTGACTTCTGAATATTAATTTTGTATCTTGCCATTTTACTGAATTTATTTATCAGTTCTAGTAGGTTTTTGGTGGAATCTTTAGGGTTCTTTCTACATAGTATAATGCCATCTGCAAATAATAACAGTTTTATTTTTTTGCAGTTTGGGTGCTTTTTATTTCTTTTTATTCTCTGATTGCTGTGGCTAAGACTTCCAATACTATGTTGGATAAAATGTGGTGAAAGTGTACTGGTATATCCTTGTCCTGTTCCTGATCCTAAGGAAAGTACTTTTAGCCTTTTCCCATTGAGTATAATGATAACTGTGAGTTTGTCATATATGGCCTTTATTAAGTAGAGGTATGTTCCCTCTATTCCCACTTTGCTGAGAATTTTAATCACATATGGATGCTGGATTTTGTCAAATGTTTTTTCCAAATCTATGGATATGATCATATGATTTTTATCCTTCATTTTGTTTGTGGTATGTCACATTAATTGATTTGCAGATATTGAACCAACCTTGCATACCAGGATTAAACCCCAGTTGATCATGGTGTATAATCTTTTTAATGCATTGCTGAATTCAGTTTGCTCATATTTTGTTGATGTTTGCATCTATGTTCATCAGGAATATTAGCCTATAATTATTTTTGTAGTGTCTTTGTAATCAGGGTAATGGTGGCCTCATAAAATGAGTCTGTGAGACTTCCCTCCTATTGAATTTTCTAGAATAGTTTGACAATGATAGGTTTTAATTCTTATTTGACTGTGGCAAAATTAACTTGTAAAGCCATCCAGTCCAGGACTTTTGTTTGTTGTAAGTTTTTTTTATCACTGCTTCAATTTCATTAGTAGTAATCAGTTTGTTCAGATTTTCTGTTTATTCTTTTTTTTAATAAATCTTTATTGTTCATATTATTACAGTTGTTCCTCTTTTTTCCCCCCATAGCTCCCCTCCACCCAGTTTCTACCCTACCCCCTGCCGTTACCCACCCCCTGTCCTTGTCCATAGGTGTATAATTTTTGTCCAGTCTCTTCCCGCATCCCCCACACCCCCTTCCCCTCAAGAATTGTCAGTCCACTCCCTTTCTATGCCCCTAATTCTGTTATATTCACTAGTTTATTCTGTTCATCAGATTTTTTATTCATTTGATTTTTAGTTTCACTTGTTGATAGATATATATTTTTTGTCACTTTGTTGATCATAATTTTTATCTTTACCTTTTTCTTCTTCTTTCTCTTCTTAAAGAATACCTTTCAGCATTTCATATAATACTGGTTTGGCGGTTATGAACTCCTTTAGCTTTTTCTTATCTGTGAAGCTCTTTATCTGACCTTCAATTCTAAATGATAGCTTCGCTGGGTAGAGTAATCTTGATTGTAGGTTCTTGCTATTCATCACTTTGAATATTTCTTGCCACTCCCTTCTGGCCTGCATAGTTTCTGTTGAGAAATCAGCTGACAGTCATATGTGTACTCCCTTGTAGGTAACTAACTGTTTTTCTCTTGCTGCTTTTAAGATTCTCTCTTTGTCTTTTGCCCTTGGCATTTTAATTATGATGTGTCTTGGTGTGGTCTTCTTTGGATTACTTTTGTTTGGGGTTCTCTGTGCTTCCTGGACTTGTAAGTCTATTTCTTTCAACAGGTAAGGGAAGTTTTCTGTCATTATTTCTTCGAATAGGTTTTCAATATCTTGCTCTCTCTCTTCTTCTGGCACCCCTATAATTTGGATGTTGGTACACTTAAAGTTGTCCCAGAGGTTCCTTGCATTATCTTCATATTTTTGGATTCTTTTTTCTTTTTGCTTTTCTGGTTGAGTGTTTTTTGCTTCTTCGTATTTCAAATCTTTGACTTGATTCTTGGGATCCTCTGGTCTGCTGTTGGAATTCTGTATATTATTCTTTATTTCAGTCAGTGTATGCTTAATTTCTAATTGCTCCTTTTTCATATCCTTGAGGGTCTCACCATTTTTCTCAGAAGTTTCTAGAAGATTCTTGAGTAACCTTATAACCATGGTTTTGAACTCTATATCCAGTAGTTTGCTTTCCTCCATTTCTTTTATTTGTGACATGTTTCTTTGTCTCCACATTTTGGCTGCTTCCCTGTGTTGATAGAGTGGCTTTGTGTGCTAGGTGTCCTATAGGGCCCAGTGGCTCAGCCTCCCTAATTACCTGAGGTGGACACTCTTGGTGCACCTCTTTGTGGGCTGTGTGCACAGTCTTGTAGTTAAGCCTTGATTATTGTTGGTATCACTGGGAGGAATTGACCTCCAGGTCAATTGGCTGTGAGGACCAGTTGTGTCTATAATGGGAGAACTTCTGTGCTGGAGACACCCTTATGGGGCAGGACTTGCTTCAGTGGGGCTTTGGTGCTCACTGAGTCTGCCCCCTGAGTGTGTCTCTTATGGATGTGAAGAGTTGTAATCTGGATGGTCTCACTCTGACCACTGGGTACATGGGCTCTTGGATCTCCAAGGAGGTGCAAAGTCAGCCACTGCCTGAAGCTACCCAGCAGGAGCTACGGAGAGATCTGCAGATTCCTCCTCTTTCTTTAGGGTTTGGAGGTGCCCAGATGAGGCCCAGCTGTGAAGCAATGCAAGCTGCTGTGGAGCCTTGGCCTTCTTTTGGAAGCTCTGGGGCTCTCTGACCCAGCTGAATTTTGTTAGGTTTAGATTTCAAAGAGCCAGCCCATTCATATGCAAAAGCCTCTGCGCACAGCTTGGATGGGGTTGTAAATTGGGGAGCGGTCTCAGGGAATCACCAGGAAAGAGCAAACAGCAATGGCTGCCCATCAGCCCTGCCCCAAAGAGGCCCCCAGGTCTCTGTGTCCCAGGGCACCGTGCAAGAACAATGATTGCTGCAAGCACCTCTGAGAGAAAGCCACCGTCGAGTTCCAGCCCGATGCCAGACAGTCCAGTTTCTCCCTGTATGAGTCTGGGTCCCCAGAAGTGACAGTTCAGTTTCTCCCTGTATGAGTTCAGAGCAGTCAGGAACTTGTGTCTCCCTCCCGACTGAAAAAGACAACAGGGTACTCAGTTGCCAGCCCCTTTCACATGTGCCTCCGTACCTCTGCACTTCACTTCCACACCTCTGCACCTCCTACCAGACTCAGTGTGCTTTTCTCTTTCCTTCTAGTTGTAGAATTTCCACTCAGCCAGCCTTCCTGTGGTTCTGGATGATATTCGGTTTGTCTTTTAGTTGTAGTTTTGATATGGTTGTGCTCAGCAGCAAGTTCAGGTGTTTACCTATGCCGCCGTCTTGGTTGTTCTCTCCAGTTTTTCTGTTTATTCTTGATTCAGTATTGGAAAATTGTATGTTTCTAGGAATTTGTCCATTCTTCCAGATTGTCCAATTTGTTGGCATGTAATTCTTTATACTATTTTCTTATAATGTTTTCTATTTCTGTGGTGTCAGTTGTTACTTCTCCCCTTTTGTTTCTGATTTTATTTATTTGGGTTCTCTCTCTTTTTTTCTTGATGAGTCTGGTTAAAGTTTTTCAATTTTGTTTCTCTTTGAAAAAAAAACAGCTCTTGGCTTCATTGACCTTTGTATTGGGTTTTATGGGGTGGTTTGTGTGTTTTTTAGACTCTATTTCATTTTTTTTACTCTAATTTTTATTATTTTCTTCCTTCTATTTACTTTGGGCTTTGTTTAATTTTTTTACTAGTTCCTTTAGGTGTAAGATTAGATTGTATATTTGAGATTTTTCTTGTTCCTTAGCATAGACTTCTCTTGCTATGAATTTTTCCTTTAGGCCTGCTTTCACTGGGTACCATAAATTTTGTGTCATTGTGTGTTGTTGTTGTTTGGTGGGGGGGGGAGTTGCTGTTTTTGTTAATCCTCACCCAAGAATATTTTTCCCATTGCTTTTTAGAGAGAGTGGAAGAGAGGAGGGAGGGAGGGAGGGAGGAAGGGAAAGAAAGAGAGAAAGAAACATACATGTGAGAGAGGCATATCGATTGGTTGCCTCCCAAACATGCCCTGACCAGAGCGGGGATGAACCTGCAACCCAGGTACATGCCCTTAACCAGGAATCAAAACCACCCACCCTTCAGTGCACAGGCCAACACTAACCATTGAGCCACCATCCAGGGCATCATTGTGTTTTTTGTGTGTGTTTTATTAAAAATTTTTAATGTCTCAAGGTATCTCTTTACTTCTTCCTTGATCTCATTGTTAAGCCATTTATTGTTCAGTAGCATATTTTTTAGCTTCCATGTGCTTGTGTGGTTTTCAGTTTTTTTCTTTTAATTACTTTCTAGTTTTATACCATTGTGGTTGAAGAAGATGCTTGATATTATTTCAATCTTTTTAAATTTACTAAAACATTTTTTGAAACCTAACATGTGGTCTATCCTGGAAAATGTTCCATTTATAATTGAAAAATGTATATTTTGCTGCTTTGGGGTGAAATGCTCTAAAAATATCAATTAAATCCATCTGGTCTAATATGCCATTTAAAGTAGCTGTTTTCTTATTGAATCTTTCTCTGGGAAATTTATTCGTTGATGTCAATGGAGTGTTAAAGTCCCCTACTATGACTATATTGCTGCCAATATCTCTTTTTATGTCCATTACCATTTGCTTTATATATTTAGGTGCTCCCATATTGGGTGCATAAATGTTTACAAGAGTTATATCCTCTTGTTGAACTGATCTTATCATTACAAACTGTCCTTCTTTGTTTCTTATTATACCCTTTGTATTAAAGCCTATGTTGTCTGATATAAGAATGGCTACCCCAGCTTTTATTAATTTGCATTTACATGAAATACCCTTTTTTATCCCTTTACTTTCAATGTGTGTATGTGTGTGTGTCTGAGTTGGGTTTTTGTAGACAGCATATTTATGTGTCTTGATTTTTTTTTCATTCAGCTTGGAGCATTTAATCTATTTACATTTAAAGTGATCATTGATAGGGGCACAGTTATTGCCCTTTTATTATTCAAATGTATGTACTTTTTCCTCTATCTTCTTTACACAGAAGTTTCTATATTATTTCTTAAAATACTGGCTTGGTAGTGATGAACTCCTTTAGCTTTTTCTTGTTGGGGAGGTTCTTTATCTCTTCTTCAATTTTAAGTAATAGCCTTGCTTGGTAGAGTGCTCTTGGTTGTAGGTCCTCTTTTTTCCTCATTTTGTTCCAATCCCTCCTGGCCTGCAAAGTTTCTGTTGAGAAATCAGCTAACGGTCTCATAGGAACTCCCTGATTGGTAACTAATTTTCTCTTGCTACTATTAATATTCTTTGACTTAAATCTTTGACATTTTAATGATGATGTGTCTTGGTACAGGCTCATCGTGTTCATCTTGTTTGGAACTCTCGACACTTTCTGGACTTGGGCTCTTTTTCCTTCATCAAGTTAGGAAAGTTTTCAGTCATTATTTTTTCAACTATGTTTTCAATCCCTTGCTCTCTCCCTTCTCCTTCTGATAACCCTATGATACAAAAGTTGTTATGTTTGATGTTGTTCCAGAGGTTCCTTAAACTATCCTTATTTTTTTAATTTCTTTTCTTTTTGCTGCTCTGATTAGGTGTTGTCTGCTACTTGTCTACCCAAATTGCTGATTCGATGCACACTTAATCTAGTCAGCTTCGATTCCATTTTATGTCTTTTTTATTTCAGTGATTGTATTCTTCATTTCTGACTGACTCATTTTTATGGTTTCTACGCCCTTTTTTATGCTTACTGTCTTTTTGTTGAAGTTCTCACTGCATTCATCTATTTTTCTCCTAAGTTCCTTACGCATCCTTATAACCAGTTTTTAACTCTGTCTGGTTGATTGCTTGCCTCCATTTTATTTTGTTCTTTTCTGGAGTTTTCTCCTGCTCTTTCATTTGGGACATGTTTCTTTGTCTTTTCATTTTAGCTATTTCTCTGTGTTTGCTTCTAGGTAGGTAGATCTGCTATGTCTCCCAGTCTTGGCAGGGTGGTCTTACGTGGTAGGTGACCTGGAGGCCCAGTGACATAGTCTCCGTGATTTCTTGAGCCAGGTGCTCCAAGAGTGTCCTTTGTGTGAGTTGTGTGTGCCTTTCTGATGTAGTTGAGCTTTGATTGCTGTTGGCATGTCAGTGGGTAGGTGTTGACCATCGGGCTAACTGGCTCTGAGGACTGGCCATGACCACAGTGTATGAGCTGTTGTGCAAAGACTGACCCCGTGGTAAGGGATTTGCACCAGTGGGGCTCTGGTGTCTACAGAGATCACCCTTTGGGTGTGTCACTTGTGGAGCTAATCAAGTGCTGCTCTGTTATGGTCTGAAGCCAGCCACCAGGTGTGTTGGCTCTGGGGCATCTTGGGAGGGGCTCTGGCACAGGCCAAGGTCAGGCGCTGCCAGTAATTGGCTCAGGACCACCTAGTAGGGACTACAAATTAATCCATGGCTGGCAGCTACTTTCACTGGGCCTGAAGTCCCGTGGGGAAGGCCATCATGCAAACTGAGGCTGCCTGCCATCAGTACTGGGCCCGGGGCCTCTCAGCAAAAGGCACAGGGCGCCCCTAGGCCTGCCACCACATTCCAGCTGCCTGTAAGGCTCAGCTGCTGAGTGAATCTCGGGCAATATGAAAGTGGGGTGAGGCAGGATTTCAGGGAGTACCATGGTGGGATGAGTGGTGTTCACCAGGTTAATGCAGATTCAGATCTGGCATCAGTGCCGAGCCTAGGGCCATTCAGCAAGAGGCCCAGGGTGCACTGAGACCAACCCCTGACTGCATGGGGCCTGTGGAACTTGGAGAACTTTTTGGTTTTTGAGTGTGTGTGTGTGTGTGTGTGTGTGTGTGTGTGTGAATAGGGAGTAAGTTAATGGATAAAGGTGAAGGTGGGAGAGAAAATAGGAGTGAACACATAGAAAGGTAAGTGATTGCTGATTGGACCTCAAGACACATAATATCAGCACCAGGGAGTTACCAGCAAACCAGATCCCAGCACATAAGTGGCTGGGAGAGGGAATTTTCTCTCCTTCATTCTCTTCCTTCTGAATATCAAAGCCTTGATCATTCCTAAATTCCTTTGTTAGTATTATTTCTCTGGCGTTTTATCACTTAAAGTCCCTCATGAACCTTTTTGTACCTTTATTGCTCTAATTGTTGTTGTTACTGTTTGGACACTGCAGCTACCCTATCCCAACACCCTGCCCCCACTTTTTGAGGCCTAAGTTTCTTTCTTTTTTTGGCAGGGGTGGGGGAGAGAAGAATTGACATCTTTATTATGTTGAGTATTACAATCCATGAACACAGTGTGCCTCTCTACTTTTTTTAAAATGTATTTTATTGATTTTTTACAGAGAGGAAGGGAGAGGGATAGAGAGTTAGAAACATCAATGAGAGAGAAACATCAATCAGCTGCCTCCTGCACACCCCCTACTGGGGATGTGCCCACAACCAAGGTACATGCCCTTGACCAGAATCGAACCTGGGACCCTTGAGTCTGCAGGCCGACGCTCTATCCACTGAGCCAGACCAATTAGGGCTCTACTTTTTTTTTAATTCTTTTAAATACACCTTATTTTTTTTATTTTATAATACACAAAATAAATCTATTACCAGATTGTAGATACAAAGTAATTATCCATTTACATGCAATTAAGATTTCAAGAAAAACAATAAGAGAGTTTTTAAGGACTGCAGCGTGGGTCAAGGCTGGCTGTCTGACTCAGAGGAGCCTCCAGCAGCGCATGGGCTGAGGCTGGCTGTTTGCAGCTGAGCCTCTGGAGTACCTGAATTGGGTGGGGTAGGGTGGGGTGGAGTCTCAGGGACTCATCCAGGTGGGGCCCGCGATATTCACCAGGCCAGTGCAGATTCAGATTTAGCCATGTGGGGGAAGGGCTCAACACAGAAAAGGTTGTGCCTGCTTGCCAGCTGTATGGAAGGATTCAACACAAGGACAATGGCAGCTGTCCCTCCAGCCCTCGCCCTGAATCCACACAACTCAGTTTCTCCCTAGACGTGAGCCCCCTGCGCCGCTCTCCCTCTGCCAGAGCCCAACGTGAGTGCCTGCAAACACGTGAGCAGACCCTAGTTTAAGAGCACACCTGGGTTTCCAACAGCCTTTCATCTCACCTGGATGGACAGAATCCCTACTGATTTCCACAGCTGCGAGTTGTGGGGGCTCCTCTTCCCAGCACTGGTACTCTGGGCTTGGGAGCCCAATGTGGGGCTGGGACTCCTCGCTTTTAAGAAGGGACCTCTGCAGCTAAGATCTCTCTCTCAATGCTCAACTGCTGCACTTGAGTACTGAGCCAGCTCGTCTCTGCCCCCCTACCAGTCTCTATGTAGCTTCTTCTTTATATCCTTAGTTACAGGGCCTCTCTACAGCTAGTCTTCCAATTGTTCTCCAAGTTGATTGTTCTATAATTTAGAAATTATTTTGATGTGCTCATGGGACCTACCTTGCCATTTTGACCAGAACTCAGTACCATACTGTTGTGTGTGTTTTTGTTTGTTTGTGGGGGGTTTTGTTGTTGTTGTTGTTAAAAAAATATTTTTATTGATTTCAGAGAGGAAGGGAAAGGGAGAGAGAGATAGAAACATCAATGATGAGAGAGAATCATTGATCAGCTGCCTCCTGCATGCCCTCCACTGGGGATCGAGCCTGCAAACCAGGCATGTGCTCTTGACCAGAATCAAGCTTGGGACCCTCTCATGGGGAGCGGGCCTAAGCTGCAGTCTGGCCACCCTCTGCGGGAGGCGATGGGGCTGATCAGGGGAAGGCACCAGCCCCATTACCCTGCTGCTGCAGTCACTGCCAGCCACCACAGCCGCCAAGGTGTTTTCATCAACACGACTCTAGTCCCTTCACTGTGAAAAAAATGACAACTTCCTTTAGGCATTTTCAAGATGTGTCTTTCACAGAATATGACATTTCTTTCTTTCTTTCTTTTTTATCCTCACCTGAGGATATGTTTCCATTGATTTTTAGAGAGTGTGGAAGAGAGAGGGAGAGACAGAGAGAAACATCAATGTGAGAGGGACACGTTGATTGGTTGCCTCCTGCATGAGCCCTGACCTGGGCCCTGGCCAGGGAGGAGCCTGTAACCTAGGTACATGCCCTTGATCAGAATCGAACCCGGACCCTGCTGTCGGCAGGCCGAGGCTCTAGCCCAGCCATCGGCAAACTACGGCCTGCGGGACGGATCCAGCCCGTTCGGCTGTTCTATCCGGCCCACGGAGCCGAAAGAGCGGAGGGTTCTCTTGCTCTCCCCTCCACTCCTTTACTTTGAATTTATATTAGTTCACACAAACACTCCATCCATGCTTTTGTTCCGGCCCTCCGGTCCAGTTTAAGAACCCATTGTGGCCCTCAAGTCAAAAAGTTTGCCCACCCCTGCTCTAGCCACTGAACCAAACTGGCTAGGGCAGGATATGACATTTCTTAGCCCCTCCAGCAGCGGACCTTCGTTTTTTTCTCCAGGAGTGTGGTGGAAAAATCCTAGATCACCTTCTTGGATTCTTATAACCCAAGTTACCAAGAACACTGCAAGTGGCGGTGTACAGAGAGCTTAGCCAATGAGTGGTCAGAAAAGGTATTTACGCTCGAACTGGTTTGGCTCAATGGATAGACCATCGGCCTGCAGACTGAAGGGTCCCAGGTTTGATTCCTGTTAAGGGCATGTATCTTGGTTGGAGGACATCCCCAGTGGGGAGTGTGCAGGAGGCAGCCAATCGATGTTTCTCTCTCATTGATGTTTCTGACTGTCTATCCCTCTCCCATCTTCTCTGTAAAAAAATCAATAAAATATATTTTTTTAAAAAAAAGAAAAGGTGTTTCCTCTGCAGCTCATGCACAGAGGACCTCCTGCATTGTGTCCACTGGGCTAGGAGCATGTCCCCACCACCCGGGGGCGGCGGGGGGGTGGGGGGGGAAGGGCATGCTCCCGAGGCCAGCAGCCAACCCCGCACCCGGCAGCCATGACATGGGGATGTTCCCGCCCCGCCCCCAGCCACTTGGCACCTGTGCCCGTAGGCCCGGAGAGGCCAGGGGGCATTCTGGGACCCCTGCCGCTAAGGGCCTAAGCACAGACCTACAGGCTAGGAGAGGCCTGGGTCCCAAGGATGTTCCCAGGACCCAGGCTGCTTGGCGCCTGTGTATGCAAATTAACCACCATCTTTGTTGGGTTAATTTGCATACTCACTCTGATTGGCTGGTGAGCATAGCGGAGGGACGATCAATTTGCATGTTTCCCTTTTATTAGTGTATATATATATTAGAGGCCCGGTGCATGAATTCGTGCATGGGTGGGGTCCGGCCAGCCTGGCCAGAGGGAGGGGACATGGGCGGTTGGCCGGCCTGCCTGCTGGTCGAACTCCTGGTCGAGGGGACAATTTGCATATTAGCCTTTTATTATATAGGATATACACTGAGTGGCCAGATTATTATACATTCAGAGATCATAATAATCTGACCACTCAGTGTATGTTAGATATTGGTCTGCAGTTTTATTTTCTTGTGATGTCTTTATCTGATTTTGTTTTCAGGATGATGGTGGCCTTGTAGAATTATTTAGATAATTTTCCTTCCTCTTCTATTTTATGGAGAATTTTACAAAGAATTAGTGTTAATTTTTCCATAAATGGCTGGTAAGAATTTACCAATGAAGTCATCAGTTATGGGCTTTTTATTTGGGGAAGTTTTAATTAATGGTTCAATCTATTTACCTGTTATAGGTATGTTCCAATTTTCTATATCTTATTAATTCCATTTGGATAGTTTGTATGTCTCTAGAAATTTCTTCATTTCATCCAGGTTATCTAACTTGTTGAATAATTGTTCATGATATTCTCTTATAATCCTTTATAAATCCACATGATATATATGCCATTATTATGTACAACAAATATTATGTGTTATACTATTATCATGTTTACTAAATATATATATAGTCTGGTGCATGGATTCGTGCACCGGTGGGGTCCCTCAGCGTGGCCTGCGGGGATTGGTCCGAAATCAGCAGTCCAAGGCTGCCTGCCACTCCTGCCTGTGGCTCCCGCTCATCCCAGACCCACAGCACCTGCTGCAGGCTCGCGCCTAGTCAGTCATAATCAGGAGAGGCTCGTGCCGCCACAGTGGTGAACCCTGCATCTGGCACCTGTAGTGCAGCTGAGCTGCCACTCCTGTTGTGGGAGCACAATGACCTGCATTGAGCATCTGCACCCTGATGGTCAGTGTGCGTCATAGTGACTGGTCAACCAGTCATTCATTCATCTGGTTGTCCGGTAGCTTAGGCTTTTATATATATAGATAATATATATTATGTAATATATAAATATATAATATCCTATCTAATAAAAGAGCAATATGCAAATTAACCATCACTCCACTACACCCACAGGCCATGCCCACTAGCCACACCCACTAACCAATCAGGAGCAAGTATGCAAATTAACCCAACCAAGATGGCTGTGGCCATGGAGAGAGCAGGATGGAGGCTTGGGTTTCCCTAGAGATGGAGGAAGCCAAACCTTCTGCACACCCTGGCCAACCCAGGCTTCCACTTAAGGCTACAAAGTTTCAATGATAGAAGATAAATAAATCCCAACAGAAATGGCTGCCGCCACGTAGGGAGCAGAAGGCTTGGCTCCGCTCCAGGCTACAAAGTTTCAATTGTAGACGATAAATAAATCCCAGATACCAGGGCCTCTACTTGGGTCGCTGGGGGGCGTGGCCGGCCTGCAAACCACCACAGGTCCCTCACCTCACCCAGGCCACCCCACGCCACAAGGGAACCCCCACCGTGATCCGGGATACCCTTCAGGGCAAACCAGCTGGCCCCCACCCATGCACCAGGCCTCTATCCTATCTAATAAAAGAGTAATATGGCAGATTGACCATCACTCCAACACACAAGATGGCTGCCCCCATGTGGTCAAAGATCCTGCCCCCATGTGGACACAAGATGGCCACCACAAGATGGCCAGCAGGGGAGGGCAGTTGGGAGGGACCAGGCCTGCAAGGGAGGGCAGTTGGGGGCGATCAAGCCTGCAGGGGAGGGCAATTAGGGGTGACCAGGCCTGCAGGGGAGGGCAGTTAGGGGCAAACAGGCTGGCAGGGAAGCAGTTAGGCATCAATCAGGCTGACAGGGGAGTGGTTAGGGGGTGATCAGGCTGGCAGGCAGAAGCAGTTAGGGGCAATCAGGAAGGCAGGCAGGCGAGCAGTTGGAAGCCAGCAGTCCTGGATTGTGAGAGGAATGTCTGACTGCCCGTTTAGGCCCGATCCCATCAGGATCGAGTCTAAACGGGCAGTCGGACATCCCTTGAGGGGTCCCAGATTGGAGAGGGTGCAGGCTGGGCTGAGGGACACCCCCCACCCCGTGCACGAATTTAGTGCACCGGGCCTCTAGTATTTATATAATATATTAATTATATATAACAGGGTATTATAGCAACCATTGCAGGTTTAATTACTAATTAACCACCCCACAATGTAACTCCCACAATTCATAGAACTGTCTCTGAAGATAAAGAAGCAAGGAGACAGGAAGGTCACCTTGAGTGTTAATCAGGCAAAGATGGTGCTGGACTGGGATGCAGTACAGGAATCTGGTGATTTAGGTAAGGCTGAGATGGGGAGAAGTTCACTGAGGTTTCACGGTGGGACAAGATACCCAAGGGTGGAATAAATGGAGAATTAAAGTTTAAAGGAAAGTGTGGGCTATGGTGGGGTCCACAAGAAAAGAGTCTACCTGACGAAGGGGTCCTGTGAGCCCCTCAAGATGTCAACCATGGTCTTTTCCTATAGGTCTGTCTACGGTGGGCCTTTTGTCCACACCAGGAATGGGCAAGTTGATGGCTGAAGCCCCCCTAGTTCTAGAAGCTGAGGAGCAGTCAGTTCTGCATGAGACACACAAGGGCCTGTTGCAGGAAGTCTCCCCCGTCTTGCTCTCAGATGTCATCTCTGTCTTTGTGAGCAATAATAACACCCAGAACCTAAGCTCCCCAGTCACCTTCATCTTCAAGCATGTGAGTCCTGGTGGATGGGGCTATAGATATAAAATGAGCCTGATTGCTGGGAATAGACTTGAGGTTCTGGGGGCTCTCCCATGGGTGCATCTTCTCCCCAGGAAAGCCCATCACAAGCAGGATTTGGGTCAGCATTTCTGAGCACCAGAAACACCAGCTCACACCTTGCCCTGTTCCTACAGGCCGTGACCCCAAAGCCAACGCAGAAGGTGTTCTGTGTCTTCTGGGAGCCTGGCCAGAATGGAAGTGGTCATTGGTCCACCAAAGGCTGCTGGAAGTTGGGCACCAGAGACACCAGCACCACCTGCCAATGCAGCCACCTCAGCAGCTTTGCCGTCCTCATGGCCCACTATGATGTGCAGGTGAGAGCCCTAAAAGGGGTTGAATTTAATGTCTATTGCTGTGTAATAAATTCCCACAAATGTAGTGTCTTTAAAAAGACACACACAGATTTGTTATCCTGCAGAATCCTGAGGTCAGCAATCTGGCACGGCACACCTGGGTTGTCTACTCAGGGTCTCACAAGACTAAAATGATTGTGTGAGCCAAGCCTGTAATCTCATCTGAGTTGTACAGTTCTCCAAGCTTCCTGGTTGCTGGCAGAATTCAGTTCCTTACAGTTGTAGGACTGATTTCTCATTTTCTTGCCAGCTGGCAGTAGAGGAGCACACTCAGCTCCTAGGGGCTCCCTGCATTCTTTCTCATGTACCCCTCCCAAGGCCGCTCACAGGGTATCAGTATTGCTAACTGGAAGCCAGCAGGAGAATTGCCCTCACATTAAAACACCCTCAAACTTTGAATCAGTTAAGGGCTCATTTGATTAGGTCTGACCCACACAAGATAAATCCCTCTCTTCAAGTTAGTTGACTGTGGACCTGCAAAATGCCTTCCCAGGAGCACCTAGATGGATTTGACTGAAAACCTGGAGGTATTTATATGTACACATGCTGGTGGGGTTATGAATACCAAACTAGAATTCTGCCTACCATGGGGGGTTTTCAGTACAGGGACTATCGGGGGCTTCAGAAAGGAAGATTTGGTGATGACAAAGTTCAGAGGTACCAGGGGATCCAGTGAGTACAGGTGAGTCAGTAGCTATGTGTGCCTCCTCTCCTGCCCAGTTGATCTGGTAACTTCTCTGGTCCACCAAAACCAGAAACTTGCTCAGGTAACTTCAGGTAATGGGGCATTTACTGAAATAAATGTGGAACCCACATGAAAAGGATAATAGCCAAGTGGCCAGATCTCATAGAAGCCTCCAGAAGTGTGAACAATACTCCAAGACCATGTTTCCTCCAGCCACGTCTCTAAGAAACACGATATTCATACTTTTATTTACATACTGTTTTACATTTATTGAAGATTTAAAATATATACATTTCAAATTCAAACAGAATGAGAGAGTAACCAGACACTTAGTTCCTCTGGCCTCAACCGGTCAAAGCTGTTAGTTTCTCCTGCATTTTTCTTTGGATATTTTATACATATAGGGTCAGGCAAAAGTAGGTCTACAGCTGTTTGTATGGGAAATAATACAATAATTAACAAATAATAGTACAAGAATAAACTCTGTTTTTCACATACTCACAATTGTAAACCTACTTTTGCCTCACCCTGTATAAAAATAATGCATGTATTGGTTCTTTGGTTTTTCTCTTCTCAAAGACTTGGTGGAGTGTGTGTGTGTTTTTTCACTGTTGTGCAAACTGTGTTTTATTTATTGCACCTAGGAGAATTTTCTATTCCAGCCTACAAAGAGACACTTCATTATTTTTATTGCCACACAGCCTTTCATTTTGTGAATGCTCTGTAAATTACACATCAAGACCTCTTATAGTGGGGTTTTGTTTTGATCATTTGCTAATACATAATGTTGCAATTGTTTACACACACTTCCTTCTTCTCATGTGATAATCTATAAGCTTAGTCATGCCCAAAAGTCTAAAGAAAAATAAACACTATGCCTGGCCCATGTGGCTCAGTTGGTTGGATGTTGTCTGGTGCACCAAAAGGTTGCTGGTTCGATTCCCGATCAGGGCACATGCCTGGGATGCAGGCTCTATTCCCATGGGGGTTGTGCAGGAGGCAACTGATGTTTCCTCTCATATCAATGTTTCTGTCTATCACCCTCACCCTTCCTCTCTCTCTAAAATTCAATAAAAATATTTTGTTTTTATTGATTTCAGAGAGGAAAGGAAAGGGAGATAGAAACATTAATGATGAGAGAAAATTATCAGTCACCTGCCTCCTGCACACCTCCCTACTGGGGATCGAGCCCACAACCCGGACATGTGCCCTGCCCGGGAATCAAACCGTGATCTCCTGGTTCATGGGTCAACACTCAACCACTGATCCATACCAGCTGGGAAATTTTTCTTCAGTGACATTCTTTTTTGTTGTTGTTAATCCTCACCTGAAGCTATTTTTCCATTTTTAGAGAGAGTGGAAGGGAGAGAGTGAGACAGAGAGAGAAAAAGAAACATCGATGTGAGAGAGACACATTGACTGGCTGCCTTTGCACACCCAACCAGGGGTAGGGATCGAGCCTGCAACCGAGGTATGTGCCCTTGACCAGAATCGAACCTGGGACCCTTCAGTCCGCAGGCCAACGCTCTTTCCACTGAGCCAAACTGAATAGGGCAAAAATATTTTAAAATAAACCCTTTGAGTTCCAGGTCTTGATCTTGAGTAAGGTCTCTTCTATCCCTCAATTCTTCCAGGGTCTGAATTAATCCATTTAAAACCCATAAAACTCTAAGATTACCCACAAACATCACAGATTTAGGTGGCTCCTCCATTCCTGATTTTGTTACATCAAAAAATAAAACTAAATGTGGTAGGAGAGTCATTAACCCAACCCAGGAAAGTATAACTGATATCTCCTCTTTGCTGGGTTCCAGGAGGAGGATCCCGCTCTGGCTGTGATCACCTACCTGGGGCTGAGCCTCTCTCTGCTGTGCCTCCTCCTGGCGTCCTTCACTTTCCTGCTGTGCAAAGCCATCCAGAACACCAGCACCTCACTCCACCTGCAGCTCTCACTCTGCCTCTTCCTGGCCCACCTGCTCTTCCTCACGGCCATCAACAGAACTGAGAACAAGGTATTGATACTGTCCCAAAGGACATCTGTCCTCCCTGTGGGATGTGGAGTTCATGGCGCCATGCTGCATTGAACATTTTAACATAATGGCCTTGTGTTTTAGGAATGTTAGAGGGGTGAGTAGCCAATTTCACAATGACTGACCCAACTAGAAGATACCCCCTTTTTTGACATTTCCTTCATATACATCAGAGTTCCCCAAAAAAAGTATAGGAGAGGTCTTGGGTCCACACTTCACCTGACAATCCCACCTGGTGACTCTCACTCCTCCCCCAGGTGTTGTGCGCCATCATTGCAGGTGCCTTACACTATCTCTACCTGGCCTCCTTCACCTGGATGCTGCTGGAGGGCCTGAACCTCTTCCTCACTGCACGCAACCTGACAGTGGTCAACTACTCCAACGTGAGCAGGTTCATGAAGAAGTTCATGCTCCCTGTGGGCTACGGAGTCCCAGCTGTGATTGTGGTCATTTCTGCAGCTTCCAGGCCTCACCTTTATGGAACACCTGCCCGGTAAATTAAAGTTCCCACTGTCTTCATCTTCTCCACATGACCATGGTCAGCAGAGAACCAATGTAGCACTTTAATTTCACTAGAATATGATAGGTATAGAAAAACAGTAATAACCACCCAAAGACATCTTCCTGGTTCCATGATTGTATTCCTTGAAGTGATTGTTTTTTTAAGAACTTAAAATTTCATTGTTTCAAATGTTAATTATATAGTATGTTAATAATTATATGTTTATATAATATTAATTGTGCATTACATTCATTACCTATCCTATCAAATAAAAGAGTAATATGCAAATCGACTGTCACTCAAACACACAAGATGGCTGCCCCCATGTGGTCAAAGATGGCTGCCCCCATGTGGACACAAGATGGCTGCCACAAGATGGCCAGCAGGGGAGGGCAGTTGGGAGGGACCAGGCCTGCAGGGGAGGGCAGTTGGGGGTGACCAGGCCAGCAGGGGAGGGCAGTTAGGGGTGACCAGGTCAGCAGAGGAGGGAAGTTGGGGGGGACCCAGGCCTGCAGGGAAGGGCAGTTAGGGGTGACCAGGCCAGCAGAGGAGGGAAGTTGGGGGGGACCCAGGCCTGCAAGGAAGGGCAGTTAGGGGTGACAAGGCCTGCAGGGGAGGGCATTTAGGGGCAATCAGGTTGGCAGGGAGCAGTTAGGCATCAATCAGGCTGGCAGGGGAGTGGTTAGGGGGTTATCAGGCTAGCAGGCAGAAGCAGTTAGGGGCAATCAGGAAGGCAGGCAGGCGAACAGTTGGGAGCCAGCAGTCCCGGATTGTGAGAGGGATGTCTGACTGCCCGCAGGATCGGGCCTAAACAGGCAGTTGGACATCCCTTGAGGGGTCCCAGATTGGAGAGGGTGCAGGCTGGGCTGAGGGACACATACCCCCAACCCCCATGCATGAATTTCATGCACTGGGCCTCTAGTACTTTTATTATAATGAAACATTAACAATCATAAATTAATACATGGTTAAAATAAATAAACTGATTTTTCTCTTTTAGATTTAATTATTTTAAATATTAATTATAATTATACTAGAGGCCCAGTACACAAAATTCATGCACGGTGTGGGGGGTCCCTCAGCCCAGCCTGCACCCTCTCCAATCTGGGATCCCTCTCACAATCCAGGACCACTGGCTCCTAACCACTCACCTGCCTGCCTGCCTAATGCCCCTAACTGCTCCCCTGCCTGCCTGATCACCCCTAACCACCTCTGCCTGCCTGCCTGATCACCCCTAACCACCTCTGCCTGCCTGCCTGATCACCCCTAACCACCTCTGCCTGCCGGCCTGGTCGCCCCCAACGTACATATGGCTGGGGTCCCTCAGCCTGGCCTGTGCCATCTTGCAGTCCAGGAGCCCTTGGGGGATGTCTGGGGGTGGGGGGTGAGCCTAAGCCAACAGTCAGACATCCTTAACTCTGCTACAGAAGCGGGAGAGGCTCCCGCTACCGCTGCTGCACTTGCCAGCCGAGCTCAGGGCTTCTGGCTGAGAGGCACTCCCTCTGTGGGAGCGCACTGACCACCAGAGGGCAGCTCCGGCATTGAGCGTCTACCCCTGGTGATCATTGTGCATCTAGCACTGTATTGTGCATCTAGCACTGTATTGTGCATCTAGCATTGTATTCCTGGTTGCTCCACCGTTTGGTTGATTTGCATATTAGCCTTTTATTATATAGGATTAAAGACTATGTTACATTAAAAACTATTGTACATAATTTTAATCCTATCTTATATGTCAGTAAATGTATATTACTATAATATTCATTGTACTAATTGAGGGGACTGCTTTAAATATTCTAGGAAGCAAAATGGGAATGAAGGGATAGCATTGGTTGGTGTAACCTACTTCTCTCCTCAATTAAAAAAAGGGGGGGGAGTATTATTTAGATGATGAAATTGTGATGACCAGAGCTAAGATTTAGAAATCACTTTAGACATGTGATCTATATTCCCAATATTTTTCATGTATCAGCTCAAGTCATCCTCCCAACAACCCACTTAGGTAGAACTGGTATTATATGAGTTTTACAGGAGAGGAAATGGAGGTACAGAGATTACTGACCTGGTCCAAATCGCACAGATGGTTGCTGGCAAAACTGGGATCAAATATAGATAATCCAGCATTTAAAACAGACTCCTATGTTGATATAATTAATGTTCACCACCATCGGAGTAGCCCTGGTCAGGTGGCCTTCCTATATAGCTTGCATAAAAGTTAGCAAACTGTAAAGGGCTGCAACTTTGCGGACCATGTACTCTCTGTTGCAACTACTCACCTCTGTCCTTGTAGCACAAGAGCTACCATAAGCGATATGCAAGAGAATGAGTGTAATTGTGTACCTGTAAAGCACATTTACAAAATCAGGTGGCAACCCCATTTGACCCACAGGGTGCGGTTTACCAGCATTGTCTTAGCAGGGTTGTCTTTGAGTCTTCTGGTGGGTCCAGCTAATTTAATGTACTCACACCTCCCAACTCATTCACAAGTATCTCACATGGGATCATTTCCAGTTCTATCATTTCTATCAGTGTGGCCTTGATTTACTATGTTTCCTTAAGCATTAGATACCAACCTGTGATCACTTGAGTCTCAATGTTGTCATAAGGAATAAATTATGTAATGCACATGAGCCCTATCTTAGTACTGTTATCAGGTTACTGTCATCATCTTTTTTACTATCATCTTGCATGTCCCTAATTTTTTCACCTTCTATACACCTGCTCATCCATTCATATCTCAGAATAAATACAATCAGTTCTCTCAGGGAACCCTTCCCAACTACCTGAACCTCCTATACCACAGACGAGGCAAGCTGTCTAGCTATGTGTTCTCGTAGCTCCTCCCACTTGACCATAAAACTCATCATCTTGATTGTTTCTATTGTCTAATTAGTGACCTTCCCTGAGGACTGAGACCAGACTATCTCAATTGCAGTTGGGTCTTCAGGTCAAGCAGAGGTCCTGATACAGAGGAGACACAATGTTTTTCCAATAAACCATAATTTAATTTACTTATTGATATTTATCTTTTCATGTAAAAATGTATATTTTCTTCTGCCAGCATACCTGACATTTTTAAAATAAATTTATCCTTTTAAAAACCACATTATTATGGCATGATGGACTTACATAATGCTATACATAGTTAAGGTCTGTAACCTGATGAGTTTGAACTAAACTATACAACCAGGACCAGCACCACCATCAAGGGCATACACAAAGTCTCAGTTATGAAAGAGTAATAAGATAAGAAGATCTATTAGAGTATATGGCCTAATTAACAATATTGTATTGTATACTTAAAATTTAGTAAGAGAATAGATCTTAGCTTAAAGGTTCTTATCAAAAAGAAAGAAACACTATTAGCAATAGGAGGAAGAAGAAACTATGGGTAGTGAAGGATATGTCTACCAAGTCTTTATCCACAAAGGCAAATAGATTCTTCAGTCTCTTTCCATATCTCTTTTAGATGCTGGCTCAGCACACAAAAGGGATTTATATGGACCTTCCTTGGCCCCGTCTGTACCATCTTCTCTGTGAGTAAAGGATGACATGAGAGCATGCTTCCTGCCCAGCTTAGGGTCTATCAAAGAGCAGGTGTATAAGGAGGGTTACAGGCAGGATGAGAAATCTTTAAAGTTTGCCCAGGACTGAGGAGGCATACAGGAGGCAAAATTTCTGTTTTAAAACCAGGATAAAGGGATTTCCTGAGACATCTCACTTTCACTGCTAAAATGTGGAGATTGCCATAAAAACTGGGACAAGTTGATCACCCCAGTTACAGGACAAGCATAAGCCTGAGTTACTGGATGTTTGGTTCCTTTTTCTATGATGGCTATGAAATATGAAAGCATCTTACTTGCTGAGTTAGGTATTGGATGAGCCAGGAGGAAGGAATACAGATGTGGAATATATTCAATATGCTTTGTGGGGTTTCCACAGATTAACTTGGCTTTCTTTCTGATGACCGTCTGGATTCTGAAAACCAAGCTCTCCTCACTCAACAGGGATGTGTCCACCCTCCAGAACACGAGGTGAGAGGGATCAGAGGGGCACACCACCCCATACAAAGCGTGGTCCAGGAGCAATACCCTATGGTTCCAAGCTCCTGGTGTCCTTTCATGGGGATTCTGGGGGGTCAGGAGAGAGGTGCAGCCACCCTCTCTGGAAACCAGCTCAGGAACTGTGGTTTGCTGCTGAAACCCAAGTCAAAACATTGTTTCTCCATAACTCCGGCATGAAATTACCTCAGCCACAGAGAAAATTGACTTTGTTCTGTTAAACATGAATGACTTCCATGGTCCTATGAAGAAGGTCTCAGAACATTTTTATCTTTATAGAACACTTAGGAAATCACATAACTGTTCCCAGAACCCAGCATGCACATTCATGCCAACACCTTCATGGATGCTCTTCCCTCTGCCCTCTCCACTCCTACACCTGAGAAAATCAGGTTCTTTATCCACATATCACATCTTGTGAAAGGCTAGGGGCATCCTTTGCTTTCCTAAACTTAGCACAGAATGAATGGCCTCTATTCTAGGAAAACCATGCTCACACTCAGTTCATGGAGAATGAAAATAGGAATAGTGTTGGATGGGACCTGGGCAGAGGTCCTCACACATAATAAATATTAAGTGACTGTTTGTTTTCATCTTTCCATGAGACTATAAGGTTTGTGAAAACAGAAATTATCTTTGTTATTTTTAATACCCAGGACCCAGCACAGAGAATCAGGTACACAGAATGTCTCCAGTAATGCCAGTTGAAGTAAATTAGGGGCATTCATGAAACATCATGATCTTTTTGAAGCCCACATTATGAATTATCACTACAGCAGAACCTCGGTTCTTGAACTTAATTCATTCTGAAAGGCTGTTCGAGAAGCGGAGTGTTGGAAAACAAAATCAATTTTTCCCATTAGAAATAATGTAAACTGAATTAATTTGTTCCAGACCCCCCAAATGGCTCCGTTTTAACCATTCCTGTATACAGTACATGTCTAATTACTGTTTAATCTATAAACAAACACTTATTTTCTTAAATTTATTGAACCACTCAATGCTAGCCTTAAACTAATCATTTTTAGCACTCGTTCAAGGGTATCTTTCTAGAGGTCAGTATGCAGCATCTTCACTTTTTCATGTATCATTGCCCCCAAAATGCTGTCACTGGCTAACTGCTTTTCATTTATCCAAATCAATAACAATTTTTCTATCTCTCCAGTTGCCTTCATTGTTTTATGAGCACTGTCACACCCTTACCAACATCAGCACTCTTTTTTAAATATATATATATTTTATTGATTTTTTACAGAGAGGAAGGGAGAGGGATAGAGAGTTGGAAACATAGATGAGAGAGAAACATCGATCAGCTGCCTCCTGAACACTCCCTACTGGGTATGTGCCCGCAACCAAGGTACATGCCCTTGACCGGAATCGAACCTGGGACTCTTGAGTCCGCAGGCCGACACTCTATTCACTGAGCCAAACCAGTTAGGGAAACATCAACACTCTTGATGGCCTCTTCATGTTTTAGAAGTGTGCTAATCATCCATTTCACCACAACAAAAGTAAATAAATAAATAAATAAATAAATAAATAAATAAATAAATATATTCACAGCACAATTTCTTGAGATGTTAACAAGGCAAAGTTTAGCTGTAAACTGACTCGTATTGGCACATTCTCTCCTTTGTTTGTGGTCTGAGAGACACTTTTTGTCATAATGATGTATCAGCATGAAATGGTTATTAGGTCAAGAACTGAAGTTAACCAAGACATTTTTTTCCATGAACAACCTGGTTGAGAACCAAATTGTTCAAGATGGGAGATGTTCACTCAAAGTCAAAATGACATGATAAACTCTGATAGCATTTCTTTCAGAGGATCATTGAGAGTAGTTATCAAAGTTGATCACAACTCAGTCATGCATCCCTGGGGTAGAGATGAGGATGACCTTAATTCTGTTGTTCTGGGTGCACCACGGACCTCTCTTTTCCTCCCACCCAGGATGTTGACATTTAAAGCAATGGCTCAGCTCTTCATCTTGGGCTGCACATGGTGTCTGGGAATCTTGCAGGTGGGTCCAGCTGCTCATGCCATGGCCTATCTCTTCACCATCATCAACAGCCTGCAAGGCGTCTTCATCTTCCTGGTGTACTGTCTCCTCAGCCAGCAGGTACTATTGTCTGGCTTCCACCCAGGATTTTCCACTCTCAGTCCTCTCAGTGAGCTAATTCAGAGCATGCTTTGCTTCTGTAGGTCCGGGAGCAATACAAGAAATGGTTGAAAGGGGTCAAGGAAACTAAAGCCGACTCTGAGAAGTACACACTCTCCAGCAGGGCTATGTCTGAAGTCTCCAAACACAATGTGGTAAGATCACATATTTCTCCCAGAGCACTTCACTAGCAGATCCACTTGAGTAGCTCATGCCCATCACACTGGACAACCTGACATATAGCCGGTGATGCCCTAGAATGGCTCCCACTGAGTTTACTTGTGGACCCATCCCAAGGCATTTCCATGTCAACAATGGAGGTCTTCCTGTACTTCCACTCACTGTGTTGATGTACTCACCTTGACCCTTGCCCATGATTCTCTTCTCCTGTGTGTAGAGCACTCACTTTGTGAGACATGGTGCATGTGGTTTCTAATTTTACTTAGTAAAAAGATATAAAACATTTCCTCATAAGCAGAGAGAGAAGCTATGGTTGATCAGCTCAACAAGCAGGAACTAATGATCTGAAGCTGTGATTGCTCAAAGTGCACAGTCACAGCACCATCCTTTATCCCAATTCATTCCATGCTACCCTCTATATATAGAACAATAAATACATGGCATATATAGTTATAAAAGCTGGTAAAAATAAGTGTTAGGTTCGATTTGAGACTTTCCTTAAAAATCTACAATTGTTCCTGGAATTTTCAACACATACAAATAATGCAAAGCCAGGAAGGAGATTCACAAAAGGCTGAGGAGGGATCCCAGCAATAGCAATGAACATACGTATATTCTGGTTTATAAAATTTTGTCTCGTGATTTTTGTTCACATGCTCTTCACATCAGCTCTTGAAGATAAGTATTATTATGTTCCCATTTGGTAGGTAAAGAAAATGAGACTCATAGGTTCTATATGGATTGTGCGAGGCTTTCAGACAATTCACTTTTTCTCCAACTTCCATGGACCCACCATGCTGCCTGCCAAGCCTTATGCATATTTATCATCCAATTCTTTGTCCAACCCTCTACAACTAATCCTTCCAAAATTCTCCATTCATCAAGAATCCCATTCTTCTAATTCTTTCCTTTCTGGCAGATGTTTCTATCAGTTTCTTCCATAGCAAATCAAGTAAGCAGGATGAAACAAGGTCAACTTTGTGCTCTCAAAAACACAAGGCATTGGACATCTGGTTCATTCTCTCCTCATTCTATCTTATTGCCACAGACAAAATGTGCTTCTGACTTTTTTAAGGCTAGTCCTTCTATTGCATTTTGGTTCCCAACACTCTTGACTGCTCCATAACTTTACATTACTGTTCATGCATTCTCTCTCTGAACCTTGCACAGTCTCACCTTCTCAACAGCATCATTGCAACCACATTCTTTGCCAAAATGCTAAATCTCTCTTATTAAAATTAAAGTTATACATTTGATCCCTCCCTCTTCTTCCTCAAACACTCAAAACTGGTATGTGCCTCCATCGTTCCACCAAACAGCTCTCTCTTAAGCCTCCAATGACCTTCATATCACTGAATGAAATAAATTATTTTTGGTCCTCTTAGTACTATTGGGTGTTGTGGTTACTGCCTCCATCATGAAACTTCTCTTTTGTTCCTGGTTCCTAGATCTCAACATCCCTGGCATTCTTTCTAACTTTCTGGCTGAACTGTCTTCATCTTCTTTACATTTCATTTACTCTATCCAGTTTTGTCTTTTCTGTTTTTTTCTCCCGTTCTTTTGATTGGTTTTTCACACTCTTGATCCAATTGATGCATATTTTTTTTTTTTTTTACTCTGTGGGAGTGAAATTTATCTATTTTTTTGTTTACTTGTGCTTTAGGTATCATATTTAAAAAAGAATTGAATAACGCCCATAAGATTTATACATGTTTTCTTTCAAAAACTTTATAGTTTTAATTATTACATTTAGGTATATGATTTAGAATTTATTTTTAATGGTTTGAGGTTTTTACAGTGTGATGTACACATTCTTTTACATGTGGATATCCAGTTTTCCCAACATCATTTATTGAAAAGATTGTTCTTTCCATCGGTGAATTGTCCTGACATCCTTGTCAAAAGTAATTCACGATAAATATAAGGTTTTATTTTTGTACACTTAACTCTCTTCCATCATCTATCTTGATTACTATAGTTTGTAGCAAGTTTGAAATTGGGGAATTGACGCCACAAATTCCTTCTTTTTTATCAAGATTGTTTCAGCTGTTCTGGACCCTTTTAAGACCCATATAAATTTTAAGCTGTGCTTGTCAATTTCTGAGAAAAATTTCACTGAGATATTGATAAGCATTTTGTTGAATCTATAGATCAATGTGGAGGTTCTGCAATCTTAACTAGTAAGTCTTCTGATCCATGAACATGCAATATTTTTCCATTTCTTTAGGTTGACTTCTTTTGACAATCTTTCATAGTTTTCAGAGTACACGTCTTGCACTTTTTAATACAGTATCATTTTTATCCATTCCATCTCAGGAGAATGAAATTAACAACTAAACCAGATGATCCTGTCTCATGGAAAATGAGGAAAACACTGAATTGTCATCCTTTGGGCAAAGAATATAGAAAATATTTTTTGTGTCTGTTACAAGTAACTCTTCATGGCACCATTGTGGGAGAAAGTATACAGGAAATGTTTGACATTCAGTTGCTAGAGAATTGTGGCCTTCTGTTCCACACAGCATGCTCAGCTCAATCGCAGCACAGTCAAGGAGCTATGACCCAATTCCTCAGTTGTCTTGGGTTAAACCCTCCACTTCAACCTGTTTTTCTACAAAAATGTTCCTCAAGTTAAATATATACAACAAGGAAAACCATCATCAAATGTCTATCTTATAACGACATAATAGAGTAATGTTCAAATACCTGTATTTGGCCTCTCTCCCTACATGCCTTGACTTCACTCTTCATTTCTAAAGACTTACTAATTTTTCATTTAAAAATATTTCTCTTATTCACCATGTGCTGTACACAGATCAAGACAAATCCAGTTCCTGATTTCACAAAGCTTATATGTAAAGAAAATGTTAGAGTAAAATCAATAGTTTCTACATCCTTGCATTTTATAAATTTGAGTTGTGTGCAAGGTGTGTATTGCTACAGTATATTGTGTAGTTGTATTTATATATATTATTTCATCTAGGCAAAACCCAATCCAGAGCAATTTCACCTGGAAGAAATTCCCTATGGATTTCCACAGACCACATTTGTATAATTTGAACATATGGGAAATACCTATAAATGGGCATAACATTAAAAACACCCATGAGTCCATCGTGATACCTAAAAATATCAGCTAGTAATTGTAAAAGACGAGATAAAATTAGAAAATCATGATTTTGCAATATCAAGTAAATGGCCACTAAAACAAAATGTAAAAGGCTGTTGGAGGACAGGCTAGTCCCACACTGCCAAAAATACCACCTCATATATTACTGATTAATTACAAGGGCCAAAGTGCACATTTACAATAGGGAGATCTGACAGTTACCATATGACCTTAATAATCAGCTTAACATTGTCAATAGTGGGCAATCTAACATTATCTCCTGATAAGACGTGACTTTACAACATCCTATGTGTGTAAATAAAGAATTATTGACAAATCAGTCTAACCAAAATCTAATCCAGCATTTCAATCAAGGGTTGGGAAACTATAACATGCATGCTAAATCCAGGCATCTACCTGCTTTTATAAATAAACTTTACTGGAACACGTCCACAGCCATGTGTTGATGGATTTTGTCTATGCCTCCTTTCATACTACAATGTCAGTGTTAAGTTGTTGTGAAAGACACTGCAAAATCCCAAAGCCAAAGTATTTACTCACTGGCCCATGACAGAAAAGCTTGCTGGGACCTGTTCTTTCAGACCTGAGTATTAGTATACATAAAATACATGGAACAGAATAACAAGTTAAATAACATCATGAGGAAACAATCAGGTAAATCAAGAACATAGTGCATTCAACAAGCCAGGTGATCTGGACTCTTCTAAAGTCAGTATCATTTAAAAATATAATATTTTTAAAAGTGACTAAGGCTATTCTAGAAAACAGATAAAGGCAACATAACAATCAAATCCAATGTCAATCTAAGTGGTATTCTGATTCAAATACACAGCTATAAAAATATTTTGGAAGCAAATGAAATAATTTGAATATGTATCAATTATTAAAATTATTAATAAATATCTAATCACTATATTGCAATATAATATTGTATGTCAACTATAATTTAAAATAAAAATTTTTAAACTTATTAAATTACTAATATTCTTTGGTGTTTGTAATAATAGTATTCTAGTTATGTGGAGAATATTCTTTAGATTCTTCAATATTTGATAAATATCAAGGTTTTAGCAAGAAAATGTATGTGTATGTAATGTAACACTATATAATTGTTGACTCTAAAGGATATATGAGTGTTTCTTGTATCATTCCAAATTCAATTTAAAAATTGTAAAGGTATCATAAAAGTAAATAATTAGTTATTAATTTATTAATATAAATTCCTAGGTGTGCAGAAAATGTCTTTTCCTCTGCACAAAAGTAATTTTGTAAATAGATATCTTATGAAACTATAAATTTGCATGGTTATATGGTAATGGATTTTAAAATCCAAAAATGATAAAACAATATTATTAAAATATTAGGAGAAATTTGAGAGAAGCTGAACTTCTCTGCCTAGCAAACAAAAAATGGAAATGAGTATTGCTCCCAACCTAACAATAAAAAATCCATGTAAACTACAAAATCATTAATTTTCTTGAACCCATAAGACAATTGAGGTAAAAGGCAACAAAATAACCTAAAATCTAAAGAAAGACAGGATCATCCAAGGAGAGACCACCAGGAGAACTGGTTCATTTATGGCAGAGCACTAAGGGAAGTTATTTGGATGCAAAATGAATAGTTAAAAATAATTCATCTAAATATTTAATGAACTGCTAAGGGCCAAGTGTGAGTAATCATGATAGTATAGAATCTCTGAGGGAGTGGCAGGAATGTGGAGAGACCCTCTCTGAGATGAAGCTTCACAGGGAACGTCTACAGCTGACAATGAAGCAAATGATGAAAACCCTCTGTCAAAACAGCCCCACCATAAGCACAAGATAACAAGGTAGCACTGGAATATAATGAAACCCGGATACAATGACTACCACTAGATAGCTCTCTCAAAAATATTCTAGTAAAAATATAGGTGTGCCTACTGCCAATAATTAATAATATAAACCTTAGTGTCCACTGTTCTACACACATTTTCCAGCATTCAACCAAAAATTATGGAATACATCAGCAAAAACAGTCCATGAAAAGCTCGACACAATCACACTGAGGGTTAAACTAACAGACACAAAATTTTAATAATTATGAATAATATGTTAAAGGCTCTAAAGTAGTAGTTATCACCTGGGGGACATTTTGTCCTAGGGAACATTTGGCAATTTCTGGAGACATCTTTAGTTTCACAGCTGGAGGGGTACCTACTGTAGTAAGTGCAGGCAAGAGATTCTGCTCAGCATTCTATAATGTACAGGACAGCGCAGCCACAAAAAAGTATCCAGCCCCCCAAATGTCAATCAATAATGCTGAGGTTGAGAAACTCTGTTCTAAACTCCCTTATATAATACAGATGCTAAAAACAGATGTCTACCTTTTCACTATTAAAAACTAGAAAATGTCTACAAAAACATATAAGGTGTAAAGAGAATAACTTTTAACAGGAAATGTCATGTTCTCTTCTGTTACCCCAAAGTTGAGAAACCCCATTCTCCTGGAAAAAGGGCAATATGTATGAACATATGGGAAATTTCAAAGAAAACAGAGGCCACAATTTAAAATTTCATTAACAACATACCTTTAATCAAAATCCAAAGGCATAAAAAAAACTAACAAGCTTTACTACTTAAAGTTTCTGGATAATAAAGAACACCATTAATGAAGCCTGAAGACTACATAAAATATTTTTATGTTAGTAAGAGATTAATCCATAATTTTTAAATTTCAATGATAAAATGCTAAAAATATATTAGAAAATTATAGGTCATTAACAGAAAAAGAAAAATGCTAAGACATAGTAATCAAGAATTCTGAAATTAATACAAGAAGCTAATATTGCAGGAATTAGAAAAATATAGAGCTGGATAACATTCAACATTCATTAGACCAGAGTGGGAAATGGATATTCTCATTAAGTACTAGGATAAATTAATATACACACTTACTTTAATCAGCAATTTGTTACTAGCTATGAAAGTTTAAGATGCACATATCCTAGGACCCACAAATCCCACTTCTTTGAGTCTACCTTAGAGAAATACTCTCGTATTCATAGGAAGATATTTATTAGAAGGTGTTTCATGTAAATTTTACAAGAACGATCAATTGAAAAGTATGCAAGCAATAGAACGTACAACACCAAGAGTGAACCCTAATGCAAACTATGGACTTTTGGTGATTATGAAGCATCAATGTAGGCTCATCAATTTTAACAAATGCACCATACCAGTGAGTGATGTTGATAATGAGGGAGGCTATACATGTGTGGGGGCAAGAGTAGACAGGCAAATTGGTAAAACTTCCTCTTAACATTGCTGTAAACCTAAAACTTCTCTAAAAAAATTAGTTATTAAAAAATAGAGGGGTTAATTTCCAAAATATATAAAGTACTCATGCAACTCAACAAAAGGATAAGTAATCTAATTAAAAAATGGGCAGAGGACCTGAATAGACACTTCTTCAAAGAGGACATACAAATGGCCAAGTGACATATGAAAAAATGTTCAATGTCACTAATCATCAGAGAGATGCAGATTAAAATGACAATGAGATACCACCTCACACCTTCCAGAATGGCTACCATCAATAAATCAACAAACAAGTGCTGGAGAGGATGTGGAGAAAAAGGAACCCTAGTACACTGCTGGTGGCTATGCAGACTGGTACAACCACTATGGAAAATAGTGTGGAGTTTCCTCAAAATGGAACTGCCATATGACCTAGTGATCCCACTTCTAGGAACACAGTTAAACCTCGTTTCTTGAAAATCTTCCATCTCAAACAATTCAGTTCTTGACCAAGTTGTTCACAGAAAAAAATGTCTCAGTCATCACGCTAACCGGTTTGGCTCAGTGGATAGAGTGTCAGCCTGCAGACTGTAAGGTCCCAGGTTCGATTCTGGTCAAGGGCATGTACCTTGGTTGCAGGCACATCCCCAGTTGGAGGTGTGCAAGAGGCAGCTGATCGATGTTTCTACTCTCTTTCCCTCTCCCTTCCTCTCTGTAAAAAATCAATGAAATATATATATTTTTTAAAAAGTCTCAGTCATCAACCAAAACTTCAGTTTTCCACCTGACAACTCTTTCATGCTGATACCTCAGCATAACAAATGTGTCTCTCAGGCAACAAACAAAGAAGAGAATGCATTTGTTGCTGGCAAAATGAAGGATTGGCACAACTTTAAAAACCTAAAGAGGCCATCAAGAGTGTGTTAAAAAAAAAAGAGAGAGAGAGAGAGAGAGAGAGAGCTAATGTTGCTAAGGGTGTGAAAGCACTGACAAAACAACAATCACAGGCAATTGAATAGGTAGAAAAACTGTTGTTTACTGGATAAAGGAAAAGTAACTAGCTAGTGATAGATTTCGGGAGCAGTGATATATGAAAAATTCCTTTGAGGCTAGTAGGATGTGGTTTGATAAATTTAAGAAAAGAAGTGTTTATTTATAGATTAAACAGTACATTAGACATGTACTATATATAAAAAGTTTAAAACAGGGAATCATTTGGGGGTCTGGAACATATTAATTCAATTTACATTATTTCTAATGGGAAAAAAATGATTCTGTTTTCGAACAAATCACTTCTCAAACAGCCTTAGGTTTGAGAACCAAGTTTCCACTGGATATCCTAAGAAACACAAAACACTAATCAGAAAGAATGTATGCATCCCTATGTTCATAGCAGCACAATTTACAATAGCTAAAATCTGGAAACAGCCCAAGTGCCCATCAGTAGACGAGTGGACTAAAAAGCTGTAGTACCTTTACAACATGGAATACTATGCAGCATGGGGTAACCTGGAGAGTATTATGCTAAGTGAAATAAGCCAGTCAGAGAAAGACAAGTATCTCATGATCTCACTCATATGTGGAATCTAATTAAAAAAATAAACTGACAAACAAAATAGATACAGAGACATAGAAGCATGGAACAGACTGTTGAATCTCAGAGGGAAGGCAGGGGTGGGTAGGTGGGAAGAGATCAACCAAAGAACTTGCATGCATATATGCATAACCCATGGACGCAGACAATAGGGTGGTGAAGGCCTGGGCGGGTGGTGGGGAAGGGCTAGAAGGGGTCAATGGGGGGAAACAGGGGACATACCGTATTTTCCCATGTATAAGACGCTGTTTGTCCAAAATCATTAGACTAAAAATAAGGGGTGTCTTACACACAGAAGTCAGCTGAGGAGGGAGCCGCACGGTGCGTAGTTGCCCATACCTTGTTAAACAGGCTCCCTCCAATCATAAGCTTTATTGTTACTGACGTCAACTGATGCTGTAATTAGAGAAAGAGGTGGAGAGTGCACAGATGCAATGGGGACCAGAGTGTTCTGAGCCCATAAAGATGTCAAAAAATAAAAAGATAAATACCAGTAAGCGATTGTCTTACTCTGCAAAATTCAAACTGAATGTAATCAGCTATGCAAAAGAGCCTGGAAACAGAGCTGCAGAGAGACAATTTGGACCTCCTCCCACTGAGTGAATGGTCAGACAATAGAGAAAACAGGAAGAACAACTCCTTAAGATGCCAAAAAAAAGAAGGCCTTAACAGGAAAACCAGCTAAATGTTTAAAATATTGATTTCTTAATTTGGGGTTGGAAAAGTGGGGGGCGTCTTATACATGGGGGCGTCTTATACATGGAAAAATACAGTATGTAATATTTCCAACAATAACAATTTTTTTAATTAAAAAAATGAAACACACTGCAGATACCAGAAAAAAAATTATCAAAAAAGTTTATTTAATTGCTTCAAAATATATAAATTAAAAAATGATAGAATTATAAGATTTATTCAGCAATCCACAATCATGGCAGGAGGGTTAAATGTATCTCTTTTAGTAAATGATAGATCAGAAACTGCTATGGACCAAATGTTTGTGTCCACCAACACTCATATGTTAATGCCTTTCCCAGTGCGATGGTAGCTGAAGATGGGGCCTCTGGAGGGTGATTAGATTATGGGAGTAGACCCCTCTTGGATGGGATTAGTGCCCTTATAAAAGGGACACCAGAAGCTCCCTCAATCCTTCTGTCATGTGAGTTCAGAGAGAGAAGCTGGCCATCTGTGAACCAGGAAGCAGACTTTGAATTTGCCAGTGCCTTGATCTTAGACTTCTAGGCTCCAGAACTGTGAGAAATAAATTTCTGTTGTTTATACTAGTAAGCCACCCAGCCTAGAGTATTTTTGTTATAGCTGCCTGAACTGATTAAGACAGAGATCAATCCTATATAATAACCAATCCTATATAATCCTATATAATAAAGAGGTAATATGCAAATTGACCATCACTCCAACACACAAGATGGCCGCCCCCATGTGGACACAAGATGGCCAGCAGGGGAGGGCAGTTGTGGGTGATCAGGCCAGCAGGGGAAGGCAGTTGGGAGGGACAAGGCCTGAAAGGGAGGGCAGTTGGGGGCAACCAGGCCTGCAGGGGAGGACAGTTGGGGTGGAGGGTGGGCTCAGGCCTGCAGGGGAGGGCAGGTGGGGGGGACCAGGCCTGCAGGGGAGGGCAGTTGGGGGCAACCAGGCCTGCAGGGGAAGGCAGTTGGGAGCGACCAGGCCTGCAGGGAAGGGCAGTTGGGGGCAACCAGGCCTGCATGGGAAGGCAATTGGGAGCGACCAGGCCTGCAGGGGAGGGCAGTTGGGAGGGACCAGGCCTGCAGGGGAGGGCAGTTGGGGGTGACCAGGCCTGCAGGGGAGGGGTTAGGGGTGACCAGGCCGGCAGGGGAGGGCAGTTAGGGGTAACCAGGCTGGCAAGGGAGGGCAGTTAGGGACAACCAGGCCTGCAGGGGAGGACAGTTAGGGGTGACGAGGCCGGCAGGGGAGGGCAGTTAGGGGTAACCAGGCTGGCAAGGGAGGGCAGTTAGGGGCAACCAGGCCTGCAGGGGAGGACAGTTAGGGGCAACCAGGCCAGCAGGGGAGGGCCGTTAGGGGTAACCAGGCTGGCAGGGGAGGGCAGTTAGGGGCAACCAGGCTGGCAGGGGAGGGCAGTTAGGGGCAACCAGGCCTGCAGAGGAGGACAGTTAGGGGCAACCAGGCCAGCAGGGGAGGGCCGTTAGGAGTGACCAGGCTGGCAAGGGAGGGCAATTAGAGGCAATCGAGCTGGCAGGGGAGCAGTTAGGCATCGATCAGGCTGGCAGGGGAGTGGTTAGAGGGTGATCAGGCTGGCAGGCAGAAGCGGTTAGGGGAAATCAGGCAGGCAGGCAGGTGAGTGGTTGGGAGCCAGCAGTCCTGGATTATGAGTCAGGATGCCAGGATCGGGCCTAAATGGGCTGTCGGACATCCCTTGAGGGGTCCCAAATTGGAGAGGGTGCAGGCTGGGCTGAGGGACACACACCCCCGTGCACAAATTTCATGCACCAGGCCTCTAGTATCTACACTAATAAAAGAGAAAGATGCAAATTGTACCTTTGCAACGCTCACCAGCCAATCAAGAGTATGCAAATTAACCCAACAAATATGGCGGGTTAATTTGCATATACAGGCACTGAGCAAAGGGGGGCGGGACACTTGCGTCTTCACCATGGTGATGACGCAGGCGTTCCACACCATCCCAGCCACTCAGGGCCTCTGGGCAGCGTGGGAAGGTGGAAAGGTGGCTCCAGGCCGGAGCAAAGGCAGTGCCAGCAGCCAGGGGAAGGAAGGCCCATTCTTGCATGAATCTTCATGCAACAGGCCTCTGGTTTATTATAAATGTGCAGATTTTGAAACACAAATAATAGGCTTGATTTAGTAGACTTATGTAGAATACATTGATTTCAACCACCCATGAAGCACTTATAAAAACTGACCATATATTAAGCGCATCTGTTAGAAATTGTATTCAACTGTAATAAGCCCATCTCTGCCTTCTCCTCCCCACCTCCCTCCTCAAAAAGCTAATGTCACATACTAGTAAGAAGTGCATCTAACAAGATATTCAGAAATAAATAGTTCGGGGCTGGTGCAGACACATAAAGATACCAACTGCAGAACCAGAATGTTTGTAACTTCTGGCCACACTCTCTTTAGCCTGTAGCTTTTATCCTCATGGTCACAGATGGCTCCTCTAGCACTGGACACCACATCTGCTTGTGCAAAAGGCTAGTAGAGGGACCTGGCTAAATGAAACCACTCCTTTCCAACCACTTTCCCAGGAGTCACACCCAGCAACTTCTCATACTGACCAGAACTGGGCAATGTGGGCTTCTCTAACTGCAAGAAGGACTGGGAGATGGAGGTTTTTTAATAGTGCACATTACCAATGTGAACAAAAAACTGAGGTTCTGTTGTAAAGAAGAAAGGGCAATTTTGGGAGGCAACTAGTAGGATGTGCCATACTAGACCAAAAAGAAATCTCAACAAACACCTAAGATTCAGTAACCCAAAGACCACACAGTCTGCTCAGTGTAATTAAATTAGAAACCAACAACAAAAAAGCAACTAAGAAACACCCAGATATAAGCAGGAACTTTCCAGAATGACAGACATGTTCTATATCTTGAATGGGGTGTTGGTTACATGTATATATACATCTGCCCAACTCATCTAACTCGTAAGATTTATGCATTCCACTACAAATAATTATACAAAAACATAACCATGCATAGTTATTTAAAAATCTAATTACAAGTAAGTAATGTGTCAAAGATTTAATAATGGAAACTAAAACTATATTTAGAATTAAACAAAAATTAGACATCAAAACATGTTATGAATCTAAACAAGTACTGTAAGAGATTATTATAGGCCCAAATGTTTATATTTTTACAAACTGGAAGTTAATTAGCAAGGGGCCTACCAAATGAATGAGACACTGATAAAGGCAGGCTGCCATTCCTAACGTTTTCTCTCCTGGTATGAATCCTTTTATGCACAGTAAGTGAAGAGCTATGCCTGAATGCTTTCTCGCACTGATTACATTCATAGGGTTTTCCTGTAGTGTGTGTTCTCACGTGTACAATAAGGTGTGAAGACTGACCAAAGGCTCGCCCGCATTCCTGACAGACATAGGGCTTCTTGCCAGTATGGGTCCTTGTATGTTTTCTGAGGGATGAGGGCTCACTAAAGGCTCGCCCACACTCCTGGCATGCATAGGGCTTCTCTCCAGTGTGGGTTCGCATGTGACTCTTGAGGGTTGAGAGACGACTCAACACCTGACCACAAGTAGTACACTCATAAAGTTTCTCCCCCGTGTGGATCCTCTTGTGAACATTCAGATGGGTACTCGTCCGGAAGGGCTTTCCACACTGGTTACACTCATATGGTTTCTCTCTGGTATGAGTTCGCAAATGAGTCTTCAGTGACGAATGTTCCCTGAAAGCTTTCCCACACTGACTGCATTCAAAGGGCTTCTCTCCAGTGTGAGTTCTTATATGGCTCCTCAGAGAAGATGGCTGATTAAAAGCTTTCCCACAATCCTTACATTCATAGGGCTTTTCACCCGTGTGGTTTCTCTGGTGCAAAATCAGGTTAAAGTTCCTTGTGAAGGTTTTCCCACACTGACTACATTCAAAAGGTTTCTCTCCTGTGTGTGTCCTCATGTGGCGTCGCAGGTTCGAGGAGTACTTGAAGGCATGCCTACATTCTTGACATTCAAAGTACTTCTCTGAGGTATGAGTCTTCTCGTGCCTGATAAGGTCAGAGCTGTATCTGAAGGATTTTTCACATTTGTTACATGCATAGGTTTTATCTCCACTATGTCCACTATGGGTCTTCTCATGCACTATTAGGTGAGTGGTCTGGAAGAAGGATTTCCCACGCTCTGGGCATTCATAGGGGTGGCCTCCAGCATAAATTTTCTCACACTGAAAAAGTTGTTTGATACTGTTAAAGGGTTCCCCAAGTTCATTATAGAGTTTTTCTCCATGCAGAGGTTGCTCCTGTCAATTAAGGAAAATGTGAAGACCAAATATTTCATTATAATCATCGACATTCTCCCTCAAGTAAATTGTGTGTAGAGTCAAGACATTTCTATAGCTGAAGCTTTTACCATTTTCATGTGTCTGTACTATTTCTTACCCTAAGTTCTATCAAGTGGATGCAATGCCACAAAGAGCTATCATTTTCATTACTTTCATGGGGTTTCTTAGATGTAGACTTTTTCTGAATTGTTTAAGACTACACTAAGTTTTAAATGCACCATGTCTGTGTCCCATTTAGGAACATGGTTAGTTGTGGGAATTCTATGAAGATGCATCTTAATTTACATTTCAAGTTTTCCCCCACTTCATCATGACATTCACAGACTCTCTATCAAGAAACTGTTTTCTCCTGGGTGAGCACCCCTTGCCTTAAATCTCTCTCTAGCCTTATGTGCTGTTTTTCTAACCAGCAGCAACTCCAGACTTCTTATTATAGAAGACCAAGAATAACTGTTGTGTACCTTACCCTTTCTATGCCAATGGATGCAATCTTCGCAAAAGTATCTTGGTTAAGAATTGACTCTTGGGGTTGAGGTTGAGGTTCTGAAATGAATTAAAAGGAAGAGGGAGAAATTAAATGTTCATAGAAGGAAACTAGGATAAGATGACCAAAAAAGTAAGCTAAGACAAGTAGATTATTTTTTAAATACTGATCTTAAATATGGGAAGGAAGGGTGAAAGGGAGAAATGTACCAGAGAGTAAAGGAAAATTTTAAGGCATTTGGCTATGTGAGGAGTCATGAAATCACAGAAACAAAGGATAGAAATGGTAGATAATTTACTAAGGAAGTATTCTGTGATGTTGAGAGGAAGTATTAACAATCTACAGTAGGGAGGAACTGGATGAAATACACACGTGGAAATGCTAAATGTGAAGGGATGGAGGGATAAATCGTTCTGTGAAACCAGAGTAATGTATTTGAGATAAGAGAAAGGAAAAAAGGTGAAAACTCACTAAGAGAGCTCAACCAATAGCCTTCTCTGTCAAAGGCGTTGAAAGTATGGTCCCTATGACACTTTCCAAATTGAGCATTCATCTTACCAGTCAGAGCTAGCGCTCCCCTGATATGCCTGGCACTCACCTGTTCGGACTCCTGGGAACATCCCTCTATCAGTGATCCACAGCTCTTCTCTTTGCTCCAAATAGGAAAAGGTACTGAGTTTGCATAGTTGATCTCCTGCTTGTGGGGAAAGACACATAGTTTGGGCAGACTACACCTGCCATGAAACCAGGGCTGATATTCTGAAGTCATTAGGGGCGCTGGAGACAGAAGCAGTGAAATGAGCATGCCTAAATGTTGATGGGCACAACAGAGCTCTTTCACTAAGGAACAAGCTCCTTCGCTGGGTTCCCAAGGACACTGGGACATTCCAGTCCCCCAAACCTAGGGATGTACATATTTGAAAAGCCCAGAAACAGCAGATACATCTTCATTTCAATGGGGAGGCCCCTAGACTATCTCTATATATAAAAGCCTAAGCAACCATCCGACTGTCCAGTAGCTATGACGCACACTGACCACCAGGGGGCAGACGCTCAACGCAGGAGTGGAAACCACAGGCATGGAAACATGGAACAGACTGATAAATCTCAGCGGGAAGGAGGGAGAGGAGAGGGTGGGAAGAGATTAACCAAAGGTCTTATATGCATATTAGAAGCCCAAAGCACACATTCCTGCACCGGTGATGTCCCTCAGACTGGCCTTGTCTGTCTTTTCATCTCTCAGTTTTCAAACCAGCACAGTTCCAGGAACCCATTCTTGCTGCATGAGTGTATGGATGAAGTAATAAGACCAGCCTTACCCACAGAGGCCAGGTTCTTGTAGTTCTCTAGCATCACGTCTCTATACAGGCTTCTCTGGGCAGAGTCTAGAAACATCCATTCTTCTGGGGTGAAGAGCACAGTCACATCTGCAAAGGTGACTGGTTCCTAAAATGCACACCCATTCAGGCTCAGTCAGGGGCCACTTCTGCCAACACTTAAGAGGATGGTGGGGAGTTGGCAAGCCTGGGAACAGAGACACTGTGTGGAGGATTTTCAGATGGGGCTCTGAGGTACCTCAGAATCTGCCCTTTGGCTTAGGCCTCAAAACTAGAATTCTCTCTCTACTCTTCCCTTCCTGAGGGATAGCACCCAGAGGCACAGTACCAAAGGACCTCAACTTCATGACAGGACTTAGCTATTGACAATTAGCTAGGAAGCCCTTGCAGTTTTATTCCCCTTCAGTCCCAGGGTCCAGCAGACCTAAGCATGTGGCAGGCAAGAAAAAGGCAAGAGAGAAATATTTGCTCCAGGAGACCATGATGGTTAGGAGACAAGGACAGCTCACATCCTTGCTTTATTTTCCCTCCTGATGCTCAGCAGAACATGGCACTTAACAACCTGGGGAAGATCTGACTGAGGGGGTGTGTTCATTGCCAGGGCCATCCTCCACCCACTGAGAGAAGCCCCATGCCTAGATGCCTGGAAGTCAACCCTGTGGGGTCAAAAAGCTCCAGGTAATGAGAAGGAAACAAGGGGGCAAAGCAAGAAAGAAGAGCAAGGTGCACTTCTTACTTACCTGTACACAGGAAGACAGCACGCCAGGAACCACAGTTTCTTCCTCTATGCTTTTCTCCTGCAGCCACAAAGGGTCCTGAGCAAGCAGAGCTAGAGGAGAAGGGGAGGGCTGTGAGGCCCAGTGAGCATACTCACAGGACCAGAGACCCACCCTGATTGTTAGTGACCACATGTGTACACACACCCATGCACACACTCATAGGGACATGCACAGTGCCCACACTCCCAGCCTCCTTCCCAGTTTTTTGTATAAGTTCCTCCTCCGTCTCGCCTCTGGCTAGCATCCCCATGTTACAGAACTTCCTCTTCTCATCTCCCTCAGTACTCTCTGCCTCAGCTGGCAACCTGCCCCTCTACTTGGCCAACTCTACTTGACAATGCTGACTCAGATCTGAATTCCAGACCAGACACCCAACCATCAGCTCCAATCTCTCCACTTACCTATCTGGGGGAACAAGAATGGAATATCCAGAATGAGCTAGAAAGCAGGGCTGTCGCCCCAGCAGGCAGCTCTAAGAAACAAGGATTATTCTCAGGCCTTGATCTTCCCCTGCTGGGTTGTGAACTTGCTTGGGACTCGTGACCCCTTTTTTCTCTCCCGTTGGGAATGGAAATGACTGTCCTAAGCAGGCCTCACCATTGTATTCTGGAAGCAGATATCTCCTTTCTGGTTTCACAGGTTCACAGATGGAGAGAAGTTTGCCCCAGCTGGATCACACCCTAAATCTCACCCATATCTGATTTGAATGATTTACATGATAAAATTTGGGCCTTTTTTCAGTTGATGAGATTTAGATGAAACTTTAGACTGCTGGAATGGGTAAAAATTGGGGACACCAATTTGTGGGAGCCAGAGGGCAGACTGTTATGGGTTGGATTGTGTTCCCAAATAAAAGAGGAAGTTCTAACTCCCAGTACCTCAGAATGTGATCTTATTTGAAAATTGGGTTTTTGCAGATGTAATTAGTTAAATGAAGTTAC
Source organism: Plecotus auritus (assembly GCF_963455305.1). Classification (NCBI taxonomy): domain Eukaryota; kingdom Metazoa; phylum Chordata; class Mammalia; order Chiroptera; family Vespertilionidae; genus Plecotus; species Plecotus auritus. The sequence continues at coordinate 92,407,440 of NC_137773.1, forward strand.
AGTGAAGCAGAGTGGGCCCTTAATCCAATGACTGGTGTCCTTATAAGAGGAAAAGAGACACAGAAACGGGGACACATGAGGGGAGAAGACCATATGACAATGCAGGCAGAGATTGGATTAATGCATCTACAAGCCAAGGAACACCAAGGATGCCAACAACCAGCAGAAGCTAGGAGAGAGGCAAAGAAGAACCCTCCCCTCCAAATTTCATAGGAAGTATCACCCTGTGGACATCTTGATTTCTGTACCTTTAGACCTATGAGCTATAAATTTCTGTTGTTTCATCCCCCGCACAACACACACACACACACACACACACACACACACACACACACACACACACACAATGCGCTCACCACCTTCTTCTCAAAGGCTATTCCTCTTCCAGTGTTCCCAATCTCAGGAAGTGACATCCCTGCCTCAGATGTGAAATCTCTCCCCTCTCTGACACTCTACAGACCCCAAAAATTAATCCCCCCCAAAATAAATCAGTAGTGACATCTCTACTTGAAGCACCCACCTCTCTCCAACTCCCACCCACCCACTTCCTTTCCTCCTAACCCTGTCCTCACTGTGGCTAATGCCACATCATACCTTTCTCCCTCCTGGATCCACTTAAATGTCACTCCCTCATGACTTAGATGCCACAACCCTGTCCCCCACACAGCATTTGGCACATAAATGCTCTGAATCATCTGGTAAATGAATGTACATACTACTCATCAAATTGTCTCAACTTGACCTCCTATGTGTCTTAGAATGAACGTTCCATGCTTACCTACTGTGCAGATAAAAGTTAACACAGCAGGCTTGACGGTGCTTCTTGACGGTGCTGATGGCAAGGTTGGACCTTGGCTGGGGTCTGGAAACTTGGATTTCAAGAGGGTTCCCACCACCCTAACTGATAAGAGGAGTTAACTCTGCTTAAACAGTTTGTACAATATAGTTTGTGCTGAATGCCTGCTTCCCTTCTAGGAGTCTGGAATGTAGGTAATGTTCTGGGCAGAGGGTGCCTACATGCCCAGCCACTAATAAAAACTCTGGGTGCTGAGTCTCTAATGAGCCTCCCTGGCAGACAACACTTCGCACAAGTTGTCCCAGCTCATTGCAGGGAATTAAGTGCTTCCCATGTAATTCTGCTGGGAGAGGAATCTGGAAGCTTGTGCCTGGTTCCCTCCAGACTTCATCCCATGCACCTTTTCCCTTGGCTGATTTTGCTTTGTATCCTTTCCCTATGATAAACCATAGCCACGCATACAACTATATGCTGTGCCCTATGAGACCTTCTAGTAAGTCACCAAACCTGGGAGTGTCTTAGGGACACTCGCCCCAACTCTAAGTCACCACCATTCCATTCCTAACTGCCTGCATCCACCATTCACATCTTCCCTGAAGCCCATCATCCTCCCAGGTGCTGTGAGTTCTGTTAAGAGCCACAGGTGCACGGTACCACTCACCCAAATGCGCCCCTACTTTCAGTAGTCTTAGGACATGAGCCAGGGTTCTGTTCCCACACTTCCAGGCCCTAAATGATCTGGAAACCATTCACTCTCGTCAGCTCATACCACTCTCTCCACTTCCCTCTGTCCCTTCCATCGGTCCCTGGGCATACCAGGCCCTGAGGTGTTTTACAGATGCTGTTCCTAGGCCTGAAATCATCTCTCCAAACTCTCTCCAAACAGCACAATATCTGGCCAAACTACTTGATACAGTTTTTATGATGTAATCCAGTGCTTGCAATTAAAGTTAAGATGCTTTCTGTCTCCAGAATTTTTTCCCCTACTTCTGAGGAAATGTGCCTTTTACATAATTGTGTAGTAAAGAATGTAATCTCTCCTAAAGAGAGGGCTGGCCTTTTGCCACAGCTGAGTGGGGCCTGCTCTTTTTTTTAATATATCAATTTTTTAATATCAATTATCTTAATCCTCACCTCAGGATATATTTAAGATAGGGGGGCTGGGTTGGGGGGAGAGAGACAGAAACATCCATTGGTTGCCTCCCATAGATGACCAGACTGGGGATCGAACCTGCAACCTTTTGACATACAGGACAATGTTCCAACCAACTGAGCCACCTGGCCAGAGCTATATCAATTGTTTTATTACAATAGCTCCTTTGGTTAAAGAGCATTTTTGTTGTTGTTGACACTAGGGCCTGCTCTTTCAAAACAGAAAGATCTGAAAGCCAAAAAACAAAAACCTGAGAACTGTGAAATGTCTTTCCCCTTGAACACACAGATAATGAGAGAGGCCCTGCCGGAAGCCTATCATTGTAGAAAGCTGTGGACAGGGAATTCAGAGGGCTGGTCAACCTTAATTGAAGCCCCCACCTGTTAGTCCTAAATTCAATGATTAGCTTCTATTGGAGTTTCCTGGGTGTATCCCGTAATCTTAATAAAAGGGATGGCGAAGCCAGAGTGAGGAGTAGTTCTCCCACTAGAGTTGGACTACCGCCTGGCCCCCCATTTCCCAAATTAATATTTTTCTAAGTCTCTTTCATTTGTGTGCGGCCTTCTCCAGAACCCGAACCCTGAACCGGAACCCTGGATCACACAGGACGTGAAAGGGGTTTCCACAAGGCCCTTAAGTATTCTGCCTGCCATCAGAGGAAATGAAGGCAGGAGATGCAATTTTTCACAGGACAGCCAGGCCCTCTGACTGTGATTCCACCAGGACTCACTCACCAGAACCCTTGGCCGCCCAGGGGTCAGGAACGCCCAGTGCAGGCTCCAGCGTGGCCACCCCCTGAATCTGCACAGCCACCTTCAGTCCCTGCACGGAGTGACAGGCACAGATCAGAGACACATGGTGATGGAAGGGATCCATTCACACCTGCTCACTGACTGAATTCTCATGACTGGTCCTGATTTGGAGAACATATGATGCTAGAGGCCTGGTGCACGAAATTCATGCGGGGGGGAGGGGTGGGGGGCGGGGGGCGGGTGTCCCTCAGCTCGACCTGCACCCTCTCCAATCCGGGAGCCCTCTCACAATCTGGGACTTCTGGCTCCTAACTGCTCACCTGCCTGCCTGCCCTAACCACTCTACCTGCCTGCCTGATTCTGCTAACTGCCCTCCCCTGCCAGCCTGGTTGCCCCTATTAACTTATTTTTTAATCTTATCCCCTTCACACACAATTGTATTTGACTTCCTTATTGGCTTCTCCCTCTCACACAATTTTTCTCTCTCCTTTATGTAACACTTTTTCCTACTTACTCATCATTTATAAACTTTCTTTCCTCCTTATTTCCTACTTCTCTTCCATCATCCTTCTTCCCATCTTTCTCCTACCCTCCCTCCCTCCCCACATTCCTTCTTTCCTTTATCTTTACCCCTGTCCTCCCTCCCCTTTTCCTTCCTTCCCACCTTAATTTTTTTTTTCACTTCCTCCCTCGGACCTGCTTTGCTCCCTCCCCCATTTCTTCCTTCTTCCCATTCTCCTTTTAAGCTCTACTGACCCCTTTAAAACTTTTCTTCCCTCCCTCTTTTTCTCTCATCCTACCTTTCCCATACATTCTTCTCTACTTACTTCCACTGTTTTAATATCTATCTATCTACCTGCCTAATTATTCACTATCATTTATCTTTTTTCTTTTCTGACTCCTACTTTTAAAATCTGTCCCCAGGACACAACTATACTTGATTTTCATTATAGCTCCTACAGTTCACTCATACATCCTCTTTCCTTCTTTAACTCTGCTCTCAACTGACTCCTTTATAAAGTTCTTCTCTTCCTCCCTCCCTTCTTAAAGCTTCCATTGGAAGGGGGGGGGGGCGCGTTAACCCCCAGCCCAGGGCTCAGACCCAGCCAGGTGTTCGCCGCCCCCCTTCCCCCAGCCTCCCCACCGCTGTCCTGCTCCCATTCCCTGCCCAGGACGCCCAGTCCAGTGAGGGTGGCTGAGGCCCGTGCAACCCAGGTGCTGCTGCTGCTGCCACAAAGCAGGAGCGCCTCTGTCCAGAAGGCCTCGAACTGTCCACACTCCATCCTGGACCCATGGGTGCCGCCCTGCCAACAGCCTGTGCCAGGGGCCACCGCCCTCCTCCCTTGCTGGGTGCACCTGCTCCCCGGCCCCACAGTCGCCACCCCTCCCCCGCCCCAAGTGCAGCCCCCCGTTTCCTTCCCTTTTCCATTCCTGTGTCTTTTTCTTGTTCCCTTTCTGTATTTGTTTCTCCTCTCAGTCTGTCTGCATGCAGGCCTGCCTTCCTCTCTCACTCCTTTCTTATCCACTCCTATCGTATCCTATCCTACCCCAGGCCTTGCAGCTGCCTGAGTAGAGGGCAGGGACGCAGCCTACTGATCTGGTCGTGATGTGACGCTGTAACAGATAATTTGCATATTTCTTTATTATTAGTATAGATGAGGACATGCCCTGATTACCTGTCCAGATTTACCCAATTTTCAAGACAAGGCTAATCACTATGTTAGAACTGCAACTCCAAGAAGGATAGAGAGAAGGGGCCCCAATGGAGGAGGCCTCCTCTGAGCAGCCTCCAGCTGTGGGGGAAATGCTGGAGCAAAGCTAGCAGTGGGTGCCAGCAGGTTGAGTGGTAGAGGGAGGGTGTGGCATGAACCCATGAAAATGAGGGGAGTTAGGAAGGAAGCCCTGTTGGAAGAAAGGATTTGAATGGTCCTCTACTAGTGGCTGCTCGCTCTGGAAAGGTATCTAACCTGACCTGCACTTCTAAGGGATGCTGCTGGCCTCTATACCCAGAGTGGGACCAGTGGAAGCAGGAGTCTGTTAGAAGCAGTTCCTGGATGACTCCAGGAAGGGTGGTAGCAGGGGGGACAGGAGGAGCAGTCAAAAGTAGGTTATAGCTTGGCAGAAAAGCTCGCAGGACTTGGTGGTGGATGGGAAGTAAATGCACAGGTCTCTGAGGGCAGGTGATGGGCAGGGGCAGGTGGGAGGCCCCTTCTCCTCAGGGAAGTGTCCCTTTCTGATACTCTCAGACATCAGCCTGGACACTCCTAATCCAGCCCTTAGATCACAGGACCCGCTCATTCCTATAGGTTTCCTGGTGTTTGTGAGGGTGAAAATATTGGGAGGAAAAAAGGCTGAACCAAAAAAGGCAAGGTCAGAGTGCTAATCCCTGCAGCCTTCGAGATTTGCCTTCCATGCAGAAATGCTGGGGCCTGTTCAGTTCTTACTAGGAGCTAAGCCAGGGCCTCCAGTTTGTGTTTCCAACAGCGGGCCCTAGGTGCCTTCTTCCCCTCTGGCCTCCTCATTTACAGAAATCCTGAACCCTGGCCTTACTGGATGAGGCCCCCACAGCAAACCCCCTCCCAAGCTTACTCTGTATCCAGAAGGCCAAGGCGACTCCCAGAGAGCTGGCCGGTCCTCTGGAGGTGAAAGTATCCCCCTCTCTCCCATCATGGGCCGTATCTGCATCCTCAAATCAAGCCCTGGCCCCTAAGAAAAGAAGTGGAGAATGCTGATCAGGAAACAGGTAGCTGAGGTTTTCCTTGGCCTCAGAGACCCTTGGTTTAGGAATAGTGAAGTCAGAAATTGGGGCACGTGGGTCTGGCAGTTTCAGACCTGATGACTCTTTTACTCCACTGAAGGCACCAGCCACCACCAAGGGTCTCCAAGGGCAGATCACGACAGACCTGACCCCTTCTAGTTTTGGGGGGGCCTGTCCGGAGGTGAAGCCACAAGCCCTCAGAGGCACTATAGGATGTTTGACCACAGAAAGGTTGGAAGCCCTTGGTTTTGAGTATGAACCATGGTCTGTGTTTTCTTAGATTCTGTGTTTGTATATTTGGCATCCACCAATCATAGGGCCAAATCACCAGCCAGTTGTTTACGTCTCCCATGCCACCCAGAACCACCTACCTAGCCACTTCTTATACAAACCAATATTCCCCCGCCCTAAATCACCCAGACCAGGTGCCAGACAACCACATCCCCCAGAATTATTCAAACTCACCAATCCTGTTATCCTGCCCTGTGGAAACCCCAATAAAGGCTCTGACCTACACTCTTCCCTCTCTCCCTTCTGCCTCTTGAGATGGTGGTCTAAGGAGTTAGGCCCAGATTCAACTCCCAGCTCCAAATCCAACTCAACCACTTGTGGCTGATGTGTCTTAGAGATGAACTGCTCAACTTCTCTACATGTGTCTGGAAGTGGATCTCCTCTGCCCACTCAGAACATTCTGTGATTGCCTATTTCCTAGGACTAAGAGGCAGCAGGAGACCCCTCCTCTACCACACTCGGTGCTCACTACTGAGCCGGACTGGAGTTCTGTGGAAGGTACCGGAGCCCCATGCTGAGAGGAAAGAGCCACAGAAACCAGAGAGGACCTATCCATCGTGGCATCCTTCCTCCTCCCACAGTCCACCTGCCAGTCAAAACATGGAGATGGTGAGGGCCTGGAGATGCCTTCAGCAGCACCCATCTGTTCATTCCTACATTCAGCAAACATCCAGAGCTCTGTGACACACAGAATGCTCTGTAAGGGGTTACTGCACTGATCACGGCAGATGAGGCCCCTGCAATCCAGCAGCTCCAATAACACATTTGCAGATCTCAAGTTCTCAAAAAGCACATGCCCTTTTCCAAGCAGCTACTGGAAGACATCCTCTACCTAAACAAGATTGTAAGACAAGGACATCGAAGACCTGAGGAGGGGGCGGTCTCAGCTGCCCTGGGGTCTGTTGCAAGCTGTGCAGGGTAAGGGTTTTGGCTGCCCCGCAGCCCATACCAGGCTATGCAGGGTGAGGCTCCCCATGCTTAGGGCACAGGAACAGGACAGAGGTCACTACAACCCAGACCACGCCACCCTATCCCTTGGGCCAGCATCTATGATGCACAGAGGTCAACACCATAACAGAGGGAAAGGTGTGCAGATTGAGGGAACCCAGAGGTCTCATTGACTCTGGGACAAGTAGGCCCAGTCCAGGGTTGAAGCTGGGCTTTGTGTGTCCCTCTACCTAAACCCTAACCTTCAAATTCCCAACAATGGGAACCCAAATTTCGGAAGCTCCTGCAGTTTGAGAAAGCAGGAACTCAGAGCCAAAGTGGGGATAGAGGGGCTCCATGTGTATCTTCTCATACACTGTAATGTACAAGCTGGTTCTGAAGGTTCTTCTCCACTTTGAAAAGGGCTTCTTTGCAGTCTGGGGTCTCAACTTGTCTCCTAAGCAGGGAGGGATCTCTGACAACTTTCCCACGCTCCTTATAATCAGTGTGGCCCTCTCTCCTGTGGGGTCTCTTGTTCATGTCCAGGTATGGTTCCTCCAGAAGCCTTTCCCACCACAGTTAAATCCTCAGATGTCTTCTCTCCAGGCAAAGTTTGCTCCTGACAAGGGGTGAATGATGATGAAAAGCTCTCCAGCATCTGTGCTGCACCCAGGGATGCTCCCAACAGAGCACGTTTTCAGCATTTGAAGAGGTGCACCTTGTTTACACAGGTTGAGTTCTTCGAAGACACTGCAGGCTCCACCACCAGGCTCTCTCACATTCATAACTGTCCTGGGGCTGCCCTAACAGACAGCCTGTCTCTCTTGACTGTTGCAGATAAATCACATTTCACACAATCAATGTCTGACTCACAATGATGGAAATGTTTACTTGGAGGAACTGTCTATGAAGAAAGAGTCTTGAGCAACAGGTGGCGTTCACCCACATTAATGAGTCATTGACTGTGTGAACAGTCATAGTCACAGTGTCCTCTCCAACACTGTGGGGGATGCTCCTGAGGAAGTGCCCTGGCTCAAATGTCTCCCTGACCCTGGGGTGCATTTCCAACCCACATATCCATCAACTTGTCCAATGAAAGGGAATAAAGGATCACCTGCCATGAATCTTACCATTTGCAAATCATGAGATGAATTTTCCTCCAAAATATCCTGCATAGGAGTAGACTCTTTGGCTTTAGGTTGAGATTCCCAATCTAAAATGAATTGTAACCAAAAAAAAAAAAAAAAAGACACTTTGTTCAGAAAGAAATAGTGGTACGAAATTGACACAGAAAAAAATGTGTTGTCATTTTTTAATATGGACCCTAAACTTGGGGAGGTACTGAAAGGAAAGAAGGCGTCAGTAAGCAAAGTGAGTAGAGCTTTGTATGGAATTTGGAAGCGACAGGAACAAGGAGGAAATGAGAGGCTATTTTTCCAAGCAAAAGATTCCACAGAGAATGAGACTGACGTTGCCAGAATGTTATCAGACAAACAAGAAGCAATTAGACAACACACATAGAAATGTTTAACTTAAAGAGGAACTGGATAAGCAATGTGGGTAAAGATGTAGAGAAATCAAAACCTTCATCCACCGCTAGTGGGAACATAGAATGGTGCACCTGTTCTTAGACAACAGTTTGACAGTTCCTCAAAAAGTTAAACATAGGGTTACCATTATGACCCAGCAACTTCATTCCCAAGTATATACTGAAGAAAACTAAAAACATGTCCCATGAAATCTTGTAGATGAATGTTCACAACAACATATTCACAAGACAGCACAGATATTCTGGCTCAGCAAGGACCACCCTCACCATTCTGCAGGACAACTGATCACCGGGGAAGGGAAGCCCAGCGCAAGAGCATTCAGACAGGGAGCTCTCTCCATTCCAATGTTCAGCAAAGCCCACCTGCAACTTGTTTTTGTAAATAAATTTTATTGGCACACAGACATGCCATTCATTTACCTATCTCCATGGCTATATTCACATTGCCAAAAAGTATAAACAACCCATCAATACCTGATGTTTGTTACCCATAAACAAAATGGGGTCCATCCATACAATGGAAAAAATGATACATGCTATAACATGGATGAATTTCAAAAATGTTATACTGAGTGAAAGATGACATACCAAAGGTCACATGTTATATGATTATTTATATGAAATGTCCAGAACAGGCAAATCCATATAAATAGAAAGCAGATCAATGGTTGCCAAGGGCTGGAGGGAGGGGGCCTGGGGAGTGACTGATAACAGGCATAGGGTTTCATTTCGAAACGATGGGAATGTTCTGGAATACAGTAGTGTTGATAACACAATTTTGTAAATATACTAAAAAAAACACTGAATTGCGCAGTTTAAAAGGTTGCATCTTGTGGTCTGTGAATATCCCAAATTTTCTCCAAAAAAAAAAAAATGGAACGTATCTTTTTCTGAAACCAAAGAACTAAAATGTGAAAACAGAAAAAAGCTCAAGCAACTTACCTGAGAAACCTCATACCGAATAGCCTATTTCCCCTAAAAATAGAGGGCCTTTAAAATGCTCTAAGACTGATACTTTCTTAGAGCATTTTAAAGGGTTGGTCACAAGATCTCTGCGTCCCCTGGTACTGACCCACACCCACAGCACAAAGAATGCCTCGGTCTGCTGCCCTCAGCTCTTCTCTTGGCCCCATCTGGGAGGCAAGCCTGGGTTTGCATGGTGGTGCCCCTGCTCATGCAGAACAACACACATGCTGATGGAGGGCTTGCAGAGGAAAACAAATGCTTCCCAACCAGCCTCCCAGCTTCCACATGGACTTCAGCTCAAGATAATGAACGAGTACAAAGGTAGCAAAATGATCACTGAACCCAGGGCCCAAACCACAAACACACTCCTCTCTGGGGCTGAGGTTCTCTAAGCCCTGAAGCCCCAAAGTCAATGAGACCCGCACAAGTCCTGACCATGGAAAAAATTAAGTCAATGCAACAGATGCAGTTCTGTTATCCTGTGGAACCTAGTGAATGGTAAACACCACGAAGTCCATACCACATCTTTGTGGTCATGTGGCAGGCACTTATGCATTTGGTGCCAGCCTTACCCCTAGGAGCCAATGTCCTACAGTTGTCCAGTATTCCAAATCTGCACAGGTTCCTCCGTGCACCGCCCAGGAACGCCCACTCCCGGATGAGACCCACTGCCACATCCTGGAAGATGAGTGACTCATAAGACAGCACAGATATTCTGGCTCAGCAAGGACCACCCTCACCATTCTGCAGGACAACTGATTATCACCGGGGAAGGGAAGCCCAGCGCAAGAGCATTCAGACAGGGAGCTCTCTCCATTCCAGTGTTGGCACACAGCCATGCCATTCATTTACCTATCTCCATGGCTATTTTTTGCTACAAAGGCAGAATTGAGCAATTGCTGCAACAGAGATCACATGGCCCACCAAGCCAAAAATATTTACTTTCTTTTAACATTTTGACAAATCCAAAAGTATACGTTTTGGCTCTCTTTGTCACTTCATTGACCAGTGATGGCAGAGCCTGTACTTCTGAGCTTAGAGAGTTTTTCCTAAACTCCTTATTTAAAGCATCAGAAGTTTGGGTTTGATTACTTCAGTTCCTAGGTCCCCTCCCAATACTTACATATGCATTTAGTAATCTTTTATGCCCGTTAAAATAGGACTTTTGCAGCTGAAAAGTTTTATAGCCTGTAAGTTCAGAATTCTCTGGGGCAGCACCGTCTAGTAGAGCTCTCTGGGATGATGGGAATGTTCAATGTCTGCACCTGCCAAAAGGGCAGCTACCGGCCCAAGTGGCTACTGAGTGCTTGAGAAATGTGGCTCCGGTGACTAAGAAACTGGCTTTTTAAATGTTATTGGATTTTCATTCATTTAAACTTAAATTACTACAGCCATGTGTTTATAGTAGGTCTCACAAGGAAGAGCAAGGATGGCCCTAGAGGAGCTCAGCGGCCAGCTCTAAATGAGCCCCACTCTGCAGTCAGACTCCAGAATTAGGCAGAGCCCCTCCTCCAAAGCCACTTCCCACCAGAGGTCATGCACTGAAGGAGGTCACCAGGTCCCCTGGAGCAGGGCAGAAGATGCTGCACACTTCCCCTCCCTTTTCTTCCTTAGCTGGTGGTGAGAAGAGAGGGGACAGAGCTCAGGATACCTAATTATCTACCCCCACCAACCCGAATCCCCAACCCCTCACCGTGACACCAGCGCCAGGGTTTAATGTCTCAGTGGGCATCCTCCCTGCAATTCAAGGAGACCGAGTATAAGAAGAGGTGAGGGTGGAAGCAGAACACCAAACAGGGATTTGACTCAGGTAATCCCATTTTTGTAGGTCACCATCGGGGTGACCAAGTGAAAAACCCAATAAGCAACATATTGAGCCCCATGCCACCTTTCAGACCATGGCAGATGACCATTTCTACTATTGCCTCTCCCCTAAAAAAAGGATCATTTTTTCTCTTACATTCCCTCAAAATACCTCTAACAACCTCCACTTTTCCTCCATTGCCCTTATCCAGTTGTGATTTTTTATTTATTTGTTTAGGTGATATTGACTCCCTCTCTCCAACTATGACATAAACTAAGTATAGGGCTATGTCCACTTTTTCAGGACCCCAAATCCCACCACCAGCACAACACTTGATGCATACTAAGTACTTTATATACTAGGGGTTGGCAAACTTTTTCTTTGCTGTAAAAAGGCCAGACAGTAAATATCTTAGGACTTTTGGGCAATATGGTCTCTATAGCAACTATTTAACTGCAGTTGCAGCACAAAAAGAGCCATAAAAAGAACACATTTTTAAAAATGCATTCCAATAAAATTATTTATAGGAACCAGCATTGGATCAGATTTGGCCCACAGGCCAAAGTTTGCCAACACCTGCTTTATATCAGCAAACTCAATTCTACCTCTCACATGTGTTTCAAACATGGCATCTTCCCCAATTCCACAAGCATCCTCAGGACCCAACTACCATCATCTAAGTCCTGAACTTATCCAAGTTCCTATATACTGACTCCACCTATCCCAAACTCCAGGCTCAATCCAGCAACTGCTGTTTTGTCTAAATCACAAATAAAATCATGTCACTACCTTGCTTAAAATTCTGACTCAGGGGCTTCCCAATCAATGGCCTTAGAACGAGATCCAAAGTTTATAATGACCTTCAGGGCCATGCCTTCCTCTCCAACCTGGCTCATCCATTCCACGTTTCGTTTTCTCTACTTTGGCTTTCCCATTCTTTTCTGGATCCTGGAACCCACTAGGCTTTGTACTGCCTGAGGGACTGTGCATCTGGAAATGCTCTCTCAAATCCCCTCCCCATTCCTACTTCACAGTCCGATCCCTTGTCTAACTACATACAACTCATCTTTTAAGTTCAAACATTTGTCCCTTTTAAAATGCTTTTCCTGACCTCCCCAAGTTCTCCTGTTCCATGTTTCCATATTGCCCTAGTCATGATTAATTTAAAATCTGTCTTCCCAACTAGAATAAAACCTCCACAGAGACAAGCACTATACTATTTTGGTGGCATTGTTTCCCCTGTTCAGGGCCCAGTCCATCCAGGGCACTCCCAACAAAATGTGCCAAACCATTAACACTCCCCAAGGACAATTCAGCATAGCTGGCCTAAGGCGGCACATGCCTGCACACACAGGCACACACAAAAATATAACACCACAAAAATGACTTATAACGCCTGTTCAGGCAACAAATACATATCAACAATTGAATCTAAAAATCAAAATAAACGAACAGGAAATCCAATGAACAAAATAAACTGGTGAATAAAATAGAATCAGAGGCATGGAACAGACTGACGAACCTCAGAGGGAATCGGGGGAGGGCAAGAAGAGATTAACCAAAGATCTTACCTATGAACATAGATAGTATAGTGGTGAAGGCCTGGGGTGGTAGAAACCAGGTGAAGGGGGACTATGGGGGAAGAAAGGGAGACATCTGTAATACTCTCAACAATAAAGATTTTTTTTAAATGCCTGTTCATATAATACAATCCACAAGAGACTTCAGATGTCTTTAAGGAATGTTGATTCTTTGTAAAAAGGCAAGGTGAGACATGTATTCTTTCTGAAAACAAACATCTCACTCATAAAATTGAAATCTGATGTTTAGTTTTCCTCCGGAATTATTTTTTTCCTCATTTCTCAGTAGAGTGAACTTTAAACCTATTATTTAAAATAAAAATTTAAAAGAAGACACCCCATTTATGGCCAACTCAATTTCAATTACCATTACTAACAAAGCTATGTCATCTTTTTCCTGGAGTCCCACGTTTTTTGAAGCTTTGTGGTACTTACAGGCTTGGGATAACTGAGCCAAAGTAAAGAGAACTGAACAGCTTACTTTTCCTTGATAAGATTTGTGACATAACTGAGAAATAGCTTTTCTAAAGACACCCTCACCTCCTAGTAAAAAAAATAAATAAATAAATAAAATTTGATACAGTATTCACAAAGTCACAAATTAAAAGCCCAGTCAGCATGGCTCATTGGTTGAGCATCAACCCATGAACCAGGAGGTCAGGGTTCGATTCCCAGTCAGGACACATGATCAGGTTTCAGGCTCCATCCCCAGTGTGGGACGTGCAGAAGTCAGCCAATAGATGATTCTCTCTCATCATTGATGTTTCTATCTCTCTCTCCCTTCCTCTCTGAAATCAATAAAAATATATTTAAAAATAAAAAAAGAAAATAAGGAAGAGATATGAAAGGGAAAGGCAACAAAAGCTAAGTTAACAGGTCCTGAATTTAGGAACTGCAAATCGTCAATCAAAAAAAAAAATCAAAAAAAAATCGTCATCTAGCTCATCCCTTGATAAAGGATGCATTCCATTTTTTAAAATTTACTTCACAAGTCATTCAAACCAATTTGTACATGTAGACTTAGACCGAACTTTCCCATTGCCGAGCTAGATAATATGAAATGTCACATTAAATAAAATGGGAATTGCTTATGCACAGTTATCTTGCATAAGGGCGATAGGGTAGGGCCCTATAAACCCGGGGAGCCCGGTGAACTGGGGCTGGCCGGTGTCACCATTCCTGAGCTGCAGGACCTGGACTGTACTTCGTGATTTCCCTTTTGGTAAATGAATGAGTTCCCGTCTGCCGGAAGGGAGTTACCTGAGGACGAGGTACCCGGCCGGAGAAGTTGGGGACGCGGCTGCGAGTCCGAACTGTACTCAATCCATCCCGGCCCCGAGGCAACCACGAGGAGGAAGCACCTCAGCCAGGGAAGCTGTCCAAGGCCGCCCGGCCCCTCCGGGCCCTCCCCGCCCTTCCGAGCGGCCAGACCGCACCAGCAAAAACCGGAAGAGACACTCCCGCCGCAGCACGCGCCGGGGTCCTGCAGAGCAGCTAGACGCCGCCGCCGGCCGCCGCCACCGTTGCCACTGCCCCAGCGCACTTCCGCTTCCGGTCTTGGGGCCCCGGGAGCGAAAGTAGCCGGAACTTTGGTTCTCTAGAGCCAGAGGAGGTTCAGACAGTGGCTGGGAGGTTGGCTCCTTATATGTCCAACCTCGGAGGAGAGGAGAAATTCTAGTTTAATTGCCTGAGGGAGTGAGGTTAGGCCATGGGGCTGGGTCAGAGGGACCGGAGAATGGAGGTGGGGGAATGGACAGGGCTGGGGGCAGGGTTTACGTCCAATGGGCGGGGGATTGGGCGGGACCTGGGCTTGGTGGGCAGGGCTTCCCTGGCAAGGTGAATGTTCAATGTTTAACTTTCCTCTCACCTTCTCTGGCCTCTACCTTACTCCTTTGGCTTAATCCAACCCCCTACAAAAATATATCCTAGGTAAGATTTACTTTTCAGTCTTAATAATTTCTCTTAAAAATAGCATCAAATATAGTCATGAGCTGCATAAAGATATTTCAGTCAACTAATGACTTCATATACCATGGTGGTTCCTTAAGATTTTAATGGAGCTGAAAAATTCCTATCCCTTGTTGACTTACTAGCTGGCTTCATGTTTTAGTGCAATGCATTACTCAAATACTATTTTATGTTACTACTAGAGGCCCAAATGCATGAAAATTTGTGCAAGAGTAGGCCTTCCTTCCCCCGGCTGCCAGCACCGGCTTTCTTCTGGCACCCAGGACCCAGGCTTTGCTCCAGCCCCGGCTTCGTCCAGAAGGACATCCGGAATGATGCCTTGAAGGACGACTAGTCTAATTAGCATATTACCCTTTTATTATTATAGATTGCCTACAATATTCAGTACAGTAACATGCTGTGCAGGTTTGTAGCTGTAGGGGAACAGAATTTGTAATACAAAAATAATGTCTTTGAAAACCAAGTAGGAGTTACTCATTGTCAGAGACATTTACACTTAGTAAGGGATACCTCCATTTGTAAGGGTGTCTCCCTCCTTATCTCAAGAAACTCTTATCAATGCAGAAGACAAAGATTTAAAATCTGCATAACAACCTTACTTTTCTCTGTTTATTATGCTTTTCCTGGTAACCTCCCATAACTGACTCCTCCCACCCCCATTATCTTGTTTTGTCTTTAGTTAAGGGTGGTATTTAAGGTGGTGGTTTTAGCCATTTTGGTGAGTTATTCAGTTTTACAATCTCTCCCATGTATATAGGAGGTATACATGTTATTAAACTTTTGTTTCTTTTTCTCCTGTTAATCTTCTAATACAGAGATGTCTTGTCAAGAACCCAGCAGGGTAGAAAGGAAATTATGTTTTCTCCTCTACAGAGCAATAGGCTACATCATATAGCCTAGGTGTGTAGTAGGCTATACCATGTAGGTTGTTAAAGTGCACTCTATGATGTCACCTCTGATGTATTTCTCAGAATGCATCCCCATCATTAAGAGGCCCATGACTCGAGGACCCACGGCACCATCATCGAGGTGGCGTCGGGCGTCTTGCTGGTCCTGCTGGTGGTGTCGGTGCTGGTGCAGGTGAAGCAGCCGCGGAAGAAGGTGCTGGCGTGCAAGGCCGCCTTCCACAAGCCCGGCTTCCAGGAGGCGTTCGACCCGCCGCACTACGAGCTCTTCTCGCTGCGGGACAAGTAGCTGGCGGCCGAGCTGGGCGACCTGGGCGAGGAGCTGGACGGCTACCGGCCGCTGCGCCGCGCTCCCTCCGCCTCGCACGAGCACCACTGCGGGGCGCAGGCCAAGCCGGGCCGGGCCCCCCCTGGCGGCCGC
Source organism: Plecotus auritus (assembly GCF_963455305.1). Lineage (NCBI taxonomy): Eukaryota > Metazoa > Chordata > Mammalia > Chiroptera > Vespertilionidae > Plecotus > Plecotus auritus. The sequence continues at coordinate 92,423,310 of NC_137773.1, forward strand.
CGCGGAGCTGCCCATCCGCCGCGACTTCGCGCCGCCGCAGCCCATGAAGACCCTCAACAGCACCTTCCCCAGGAGCAGCTACACCTTCCAGCCGGCGCGCCAGGGCCCGGAGCCGGCGCGGGAGGACCGCGTGATGGAGGAGATCCCCTGCGAGATCTACGTGCGCGGCCGCGACGACTCGGCCCAGGCGTCCATCTCCGACGACTTCTAACCCCCCGCCCGCCACTGGACCCCCCTCGCCAGGGACCACCCCCCCCCCCTCGCCAAGGACGGCGAACACAGCCCCCCGCGCTTCCACGTCTCCAACCCTTTCCTGCGCTCCAGGCGACCAAGACTTGCACCTCCCAGCCACCTGTCCTAACGGTGACTTTTTTTAAAATATATTTTTATTGATCTCAGAGAGGAAGGGAGAGGGAGAGAGAGAGAGAAGCATCAAGGACGAAAAAATCCCCCCACTGGAGATCGAGCTAGCAACCCGGGCGTGTGCCCTGACCCGGAATCCAACTGCGACCTCCTGGTTCGGGGGTGGACGCTCAACCACTGAGCCACACTGGCCCGGTGGGAATCTGCTGTTGATGGACACAGCTCTGTCCATATCTTGGTCCCACAAGAAGTTTAAAGATAAGACTTTTCTTCACATTCCTTTTTTTTTCTTTCGATTTGTTGTGTAGGCCAGTAATTTTTACCATTTCGTTTTCTTACGTAAATACATGTGGTGAAGGTACCGCACATATTTCAACATGGGCATCGGCCCAATGCTCTGTCCAAATAGGACAGTTCCTGTGGCGAGTGTCCGTGAAGACACGGAGTTATGCTTCATCCATCTGCTCCTTCCGGACAATGTCTCTGCCGTTGCCTTTTAATTCCCGGATCCTCGGTCTTTTTTTTTTTTTTTTTCTGTGAGAAGCAGATGAAGGGATGCCATTTATCGCCTGTAAGTCGTGTTTTGTCTCAGTTCTATTACAGTCCCAAATTCCACAATCCCGCGACGTACGTCCCATTGCCGGTTATGACTAAAATCTTGAAAACGATGAAGGCGTCTAGAAATCCTTTGAAATGTCCCCATTGGACTCCCACTCAGTGATAGCCCCTTCACTGCCGTGGGCACAGTCCCTTCCTTCCGTGTGGGAGCGGCCTGGACTTTCATTGCGAGTGTTTCTCGTCGCCAGATGCGTCCCGCGTTATTGTTATGAAGAGACCACGCAGCTCCCTCCGTACTAGTTCCTCTCCCAGCACACGGTACCCAGGGCTGAACGAGAGTCCAAGGAAAACGGAGACACTGCAGAAGCCCTCGGATCACGTCTTACTTGGGACAAGACATTTTTCTAGTTCTTACCCAGAATAACAACTTTCACCATTTTTTTAAATGCACTTTTGACCTGATGGTGTTTTTTATTTTATGGTATAGAAACAACCATTTATAAACATGATACAGAAACTCATTGTGTTTGTTCAGGCCTTTGATATTATTTGATACTGTCCAAGCTTTATTACATCGAGATTAGAGACTTGGGGCCAGATTCCTGTCGCGGCTCACATTCCCATACGGATGGCTCCGAGGGCCAGGTGCGCTCTAAGTCCCCGTAAAGACCTTGGTCGTTGTACATACGCTTTTGGTTTCCTTTCGTCATTGCATTTGGTTTATGATAAAACTTCTCACTGTGTGATATTTATTATTCTAAATCACTCCCCAAGTCTTGCATTGAGGTTTTGGGTCTTAGATATGCATAGAAAGGCACCATGTATTGAATTATAACTAATACAGACGTGCCATTCAAACAGGATAACTTCTCATTTCCTATGGGTTGGGGGGAGGGGGAGACTTGTAGTAAATTCTCAAATGAGAAATTGAAGCTCCACTGGATTTTGTTCATTCTTTTAAGTATCATGTCTATGCTTTCTCAGAACTGTGATCTTAAATGATACCTATGTAATACGCCTTCACATCTTGTATTGCTTTTTTTTAAGTATGTAATATGTAGAAGATAGCGGGGGGAAAAGGCCCATGACTGTATCTTATTTCTTCTACAACTTGCCTTTCTCTCTAAAATAAGATATGAAAATCTGTTCAAAACAATAGATAGGAAATCTGACTCTTCTTTCTTAAAATTATGTATTCGTTAAGGAGAAGGAATTATAAAAAGTGCAAATTGGTAATTACAAAATAGTCATGGGGATGTGAAGAATGGCAATATTGTTAATAATATTGTAATAACGTGATCACTTTTTTGGGGGTGATCACTTCATAAGTTATATAAATGTCTAATCACTATGTTGTACATCTGAAATGAATATAATGTATGTCAACTAATTGAAAAAAATTATTTTTTAAAAAATATGTATTTGCAAAATTGTTATTCTCCAGAGCATTTGAGATCTTGCTTCCTGGCATATTTTGTTAGTTTGGCTCAAATAAACTCTTATTAAGTTTCAGAAAAAAATGAATAAATAAATATGCATTTGTTATGTAGTTTAGAGAATGATATAGTAGGCAGCTAGGAAAATTCCAGGAGAAGTGAAATAGGGACACTAAGACAGACAGTTAAACAGCAGTTTGCAGTCACCTAGTAAATCCTATCTTCCCTAAACCAAGGACACTTAAGACTAAATGGTTTTCACTTCTCCCCAACCAGAGCTTTGGTAGATTAAATCGCCCTATTCAGGGAGACAAATAATAGAAATCCAATTAAGTGCCATTTGCAAACCACACCCAATGACAGACAAATGAAGAGAACAAAGCTCATTTTGGTATCCTATCTAATAAAGAGGGAATATGCTAATTGACCCTCACGCCATCGCAAATATGAAGGCACCCACAGCCAATAAGGAGGGAATATGCTAATTGACCACCACACCCTCAAAGGTGGCGATGCCCACAGCCACAAGATAGTGGTGCCCAGTCCCCTCAGCCCCGCCAGGGTGCCTGCTTCCGGAGTCCTCCAGTCCCCTCAGCCCCCTAGCCACCCAGGGCCAGCCCAAGGTGCAGATAAGCCTCAGATGGCAGCTGCCCAGCCGCCCACGGCTGCCTAAGGATCAGGTAACCAGGGCCAGCCAAGGCTTGTGCGGCCAGCAGTGGCAGCAGCAGAGGTGTGATGGGGGCGTTGCCTTCCCCTGATTGCCGGGTCACCTCCTGCCCCTGAGGGTTCCCAGACTGTGAGAGGGGGCAGGCCAGGCTGAGGGACCCCCCCCCCCTTCAGTGCACGAATTTTCATGCATCGGGCCTCTAGTATCAGCATAAAACTGATGAATATTCTACTGATCCACCCCTAAGAACTCCCTTAAACACCCAGCCTTTGAAACCCCTGAAAATGAAAGTCCCAGTGCATTCTCCTTCCAGTGAGCAAGCCCATGCCATTCCCTTTCCCCTGCTCCTCTGCTTCCCCCACAGGCACATATCCCCTAACCTCTAAGGGACCTCATGAGACTTGCAACCAAGGGAGCAATGGGCAGCAGCATCTTGTCCTGGGCTAACCTCCTGAACTTGTCTCCAAGGCTCCTTTTCTTTGACTTCCCAGTGAGCCAAAGCAGCCCAGCCTGAATTTTCCTGTTGCTTCTTCCATGACCTTCCTTATTTCATGGTCCTAAGAATGTTTTTGCTGCAGTCAATAAACCCTTGCTTGCTTTTCTACACTTTGTCTCTTGATTGAAATATTTCCCTCAAGAACACAAGAACCGAGGTCCATTTGACCCAGCAATCCCACTTCTGGGAATATATCCTAAGAAACCCAAAACACTAATTCAACAGAATATATGCACTCTTATGTTCGTTGTAGCATTATTTACAATAGCCAAGATCTAGAAACACCCCAAGTACCCATCAGTAGATGAGTGGATAAAAAAGCAGTGGTACATTTACACAATGGAATACTACTTGGCCATAAAAAAGATGGAAATCTTACTTTTTGCCACAGCATGGGTGGGCCTGGAGAACATTAAGCTAAGTGAAGTAAGTCAGCCAGAGAAAGACAAATACCATAATCTCATTTATATGTGGAATCTAATAAACAAATTAATGAACAAAATAGAAACAGAGGCATGGATACATGGAACAGACTGACAGCTGTTAGAGGGCAGGGGGGATACTGGATGAAAGAATGTGAAGGGATTAAGCAAATTATATATATATATATATATATATATATATATATATATATATATATATATATATATATATATCACACAAAGACACAAACAACAATATGGTGATAGCCAGAAGAAAAAGAGGTGGGGGGGGTGAGAGGTAGGTGGAGGTGGGCAAAAGGGAGAAAATGGGTATAGAGAGCAGCTTTGCTTGGGGCAATGGGTGCAAGAGACACTGTGCAGATGATGTTTTATTGAATTGTAAACTTGAAATCTTATGGTTTTGTGAACCAATGTCACTCAATAAATTCAATTTAAAAAAAGAAAACAAGTGCAGAAAGACATAGGAAATAAACAAATAAAAGCAGAGCCATGTGCCCTGGCTGGGTAGCTCAGTTGGTTGGAGCATTGTCCCATATGCCAAAAGGCTATGGGTTAGATTCCCAGGCAGGGCACATACCTAGGTTGTGTGTTTGATCCCTGGTTGGGGCACGTATGGGAAGCAACCAATCAAAGTTTCTCACATCAATGTTTCTCCCTTTCTCCCTCTCCCTTCATCTCTTCTAGAATCAATAAAAACATATCCTTGGATGGGAATCCTATCTAATAAAGAGGGAATATGCTAATTTACCATCACACCCTCACAAAGATGGCGGCACCCACAGCCAATGAGGAGGGAATATGCTAATTGACTACCATGCCCTCAAAGATGGCAGCACCCACAACCACAAGATGGTGGCGCTCAGTTCCCTCAGCCCCGCTGGGGCGGCAGGCACGCAGCATGACCTGGCCCACCCCCAGGTGGGCCCAGCAGCTCAGCGCACCTGCCTCCAGAGTCCCCCAGTCCCCTTAGCCCCCAGCCACCCAGGGCCGGCCCAAGGCACAGGCAAGCCTCGGATGGTGGCTACCCAGCCACCCAGGGCCGGCCCAAGGGATGACCAAACAACTGAACAAGCAGGCTGTGTGGGGCGACCAGGCCAGCAGGGAGGTTAGTGAGGGATGACCAAATGACTGAACAGCAGGCTGTGTGGGGCAACCAGGCCAGCGGGGGGGGGGGCCATGAGGGGCGACCAGGCTGGCAGGGGAGCAGTTGGGGGCAACTAGGCCAGCAGGGGGAGAAGTGAGGGGTGACTAGACTGGCCGGGGGTTCAGTTGGGGGTGACCAGGCCAGCAGGGGGTGGGTAGTTGGGGGCAACTAGGCCAGTGGGGGGACAGTTAGGGGTGACCAGGCCGGAGGAGGGGGGGGGGCAATTAGGGGTGACCAGGCAGGCAGGCATGTGAACGATTAGGAGCCAGCAGTCCAGGATTGTGAGAGGGTTGTCCGAATGCTGGTCTAGACTGGCAGTCAGACATCCCCCGAAGGGTCCCTGATTGGAGAGGGTGCAGGCTGGGCTGAGGGGACCCCCCATGCACGAATTTCGTGCACCGGGCCTCTAGTTTAAAAAATAAAAAGCAGAACTGTGGGTCTGATGGTTAAAGAAGAGAAGTTCACTTTTCTGGGAACAATTTCCTAAGTCGGTGCATAGAAAATAAACAAATAAAAAACGGAACCATGGTCTGATGGTGAAAAATGAGAAGTTCACTTTTCTGAGAACAATTTCCTTAGTTAGTTGACCTAAGGCACTTAAGTCAATTCTCAAGAGATTATCTTGACACAGGGAATGTGGTTGGCTTAAAGCACAGTACAGAGCTTTCAGAGTTGGCTGGCAAGGATTACCTGCATGCAGGAATGAGAGGGCCATCACTTCTTCAAGGTATGTGTAACCTTGACCATGACTGTATCTTAACCTATCCCCTTTCAGGAGCTATTCAGTTTAACAATTAACTGTCTTTTCCTTCTTCTCTTTTCTCTGTTTTGCTTTGAACACTCCCCTTTCCTCTTAAATTATAGTTTCCTACTTCACTGCCCTATTTAAACTATGCTCCCAAATATCCCTAAAATTTTTCTTATGGTCTAATCCAGTGAGTTGTTCATATTCTTCTATACTGGTTTTGGTTTTTATTTATTTTTTTAATTATTTTTTATTTTTTTATTTATTTTTTTATTTATTAAGGTATTATATGTGTACATATCTTACCATTGCCCCCCCACCCCACTCCCATACATGCCCTCACCCCCCAATGTTTTGCATCCATTGGTTACTCTTATATGCATGCATATAAGTCCTTCAGTTGATCTCTTATTTCCCCCACCTCTCCCTAACCTTACCACTGTAATTTGACAGTCTGTTTGATGCTTTACTGCCTCTGTATCTATCTTTTTGTTCATCAGTTTATAATGTTTTTCATTATCCCCAAATGAGTGAGATCATGTGGTACTTTTTCTTTCATTGACTGGCTTATTTCACTTAGCATAATGTTCTCTAATTCTATCCAGGTGCCTACAAATGGTAGTAATTCCTTCTTTTTATGGCAGCATAGTATTCCATTGTGTAGATGTACCATAGTTCTCTGATCCAGTCATCTGCTGACGGGCACCTAGGCTGTTTCCAAATCTTAGCTATTGTAAATTGTGCTGCTATGAACATAGGGGTGCATATATCCTTTCTGATTGGTGTTTCTAGTTTCTTAGGATATATTCCTAGTAGTGGGATTACTGGGTCAAATGGGAGTTCCATTTTCAGTTTTTTTTGAGGAAACTCCATACTGTTCTCCACAGTGGCTGCACCAGTCGGCATTCCCACTGGTTTTGGTTTTTAATTGATATCCTCTCTTTCCTGACAACTTCTTTGACCCAGCACTGCCCTTACTCGTTCTTTGCCTCTCTTGCTATTCTTTCTTCCCCAACCCTTTTCCTTTTCCTGTACCAAGAATGTTATTAATAATAACCAATATTTTGAACACTAACCCTGCACCTTATATGTATTAACCCATTTAATACTCTCAATAGACCCAAACATTGAGAAGTGAGGCAGATACTATTATTATCCCCATCATACAGATGAGAAAATGGGTACAAAGAGGTTATGTTGCTTGTCAAAAGTCACACACTTTATAAATGGCAGAGCCAGGATTCTACCCAAGCCACCTGGCTCCAGATCTTTGTTATAATAGTCTTTCCATAGGATTCTGCTTGGGGTATTCATCTCTTTGTCTATTCCCTCTCCCTGAAGGAATCCCATAATCCTGTGGCTTCAACCACAACTTCTTTGTAGATAGTTCCCCAACTCTGAAATCCAGTCCATCCTTCTGATTCCAGGTCAAAGAACTATCAACAGCCACAATATCAATCATAGTTTACATTAATCAAGCACCTACTTTAGCCTGGCATCAAGCTAAAATTGTTTTCCACTCATTATGACACAGCATCTTCACATTACAGATGTGAAGTGGCATTATGGAAAGGTTATAGACTTAAAGCCTCACGGTTATTTATTTGCAGAGGGAGAGACACATCATAAATTCTATCAAAATAATATAGACAACTTGAAAGCAAATGCCATATTCCCTCGCATGATATCTATAATAATAAAAGCATAATATGCTAATTAGACCAGGCATCCTTCCGGAAGACCTTCTGTACGAAGCTGGGGCTGCGAGGGAAGCCCGGGTCCCAGGTGCCAAAGGGAAGCTGGTGCTGTCAGCCAGGGGAAGGAAGGCCCAGTATATATACTCTTGCACAAATTTCATGCATTGGGCCTCTAGTCTCACATAGAAGAGATGTCCATTATATATCTATGGAATTAAATTTAAGTGAGAGAGTATGCAACTTAAATGTGAGAAGCCCAAGCAAGATATTTTCTGCTTTGGGGGCAACTGAAGGCAGAGCCCTAGACACTTCTGAGATGGATTATTTGTGACTTTTGGTTATCCATGAACTCTCTGCCCTCATCACTGGATGTAACAAGTAGTGAAATAAAAAGAGCATCAGGTCAAGAATTAGAAAAGGATTCTCATGCAAATAAAATGATAACAGAGGCAGGCAGCATTTCCCCCCCCTTTTTTTTTTTCTTAAGGCAGCAAGCATTTATGGATGATTTCTGCCAGACTTTATGTATTTCCTCATTTATTTTATGTCACAATACCGGGAAATGGCAATACCCAAATTTGCACAGCTGATGTCTGAGCAAATTGAAGCTGAGGACCAAAGAGTCAGTGGATGATTTCTAAAGTCTCTTAGAGCTCTGGGATTCTGGCATGCTGATGACTTTCCAGAAACTCTAATTTAAGATGCATGCACATATTATTGAGAGTGGTGGTGCTGGTGGGGCAGAAAGAAAACCCTAAAGACTAGCCTTTGAGGAAATGTGACAGGGCCCACACTGCCTGAGTTTTAGGAAACTGGGAAACACTTTGCAGCCATATGTTTTACTAGTTGGCTCTGGCCATGAGTATTGACAGATGGGGCAGAAATGTTTCAATATGAACCACCAGTGTAGCTCCTTCAGTGTGCACTAGCTGAAATTTAGCTCTGGTGAGTAGTAACCTTGCTTACAACCTTGATTACTCCCTAAGAAAGTGGGTCCTGCTGATGCGTAGATAAAGAAAACTTAGGAAGATGGCTGCTGACAGGAAGGCAGGCTGCAAGATAGTGTGTGAGTGAGAGAACAAAAAAAGAGTGTGTGGACCTACAGGGAGTGTCTATTTGTGGGTGAGGGAGATCTATATTCCAAATGATTGTTGGGGACTGCCAGACTGGGCTCTCCTGACCGGGCAGCCTCCACTGCTGCTGAAATCTCTCCTATAGTGACCAGCTCTGCAACAGAGACCACGCCATCTTGAAGGGAAAGGTGGCTGTGATCAGAAGCCTAGCCTTACCTTCAATCAGGAAGAATTGGATACCTACCAGGACCCTACAACCACTACACCCAGGGACCAGCAGCAAACCCACAAACACCAGGTCTCAAGCAGTACGAATATGCGGACTCGGACAAGTTCTGCACCTTCTCACAGAAAGGTCATATTTCACCCAGAGAAAGTCAACGCAGGAGAGAGAGAGCTACATAACCAGACACCCAGAGAGGAGAGATCATGGGAAAACAAAGAAACAGCCCGCATACAAAAGAAAAGGGGGCATCACAAGAAAAGGAAGTAAACAAAATGGAGGCAAGCAATATGTCAGAGAAAGAATTCAGAGAAATGGTCATAAGGTCGCTGAAAAGGTTGGAAGAGAAATTCAACAATATGTGTAAGAACTAAGAGGAAATGAAGAAGAACCTAGAAGAAATGAAAAATGACATCACTGCAATAAAGAACTCAATAGAAAGCATCAACAGTAGACTAGAAGATGCAGAGGACCGCATCAGTGAGCTAGAAGACAAGATAGGAAAAAATACCCAAGCAGAGCAACATCTAGAAAAAAACAGCTTAAAAAATAAGAAGAGCGCCTAAGGGAACTTTGGGACAACACGAAATGAAACAACATCCGCATAATAGGGGTGCCAGAAGGAGAGGAAACTGAGCAAGGAATAGAAAACCTGTTTGAAGAAATAATGACAGAAAACTTCCCTGATATAGGGAAGAAAAAACTCACAGAAGTCCAAGAAGCTCACAGAGTCCCAAACAAAATGAACCCCAAAAGACCGACACCAAGGCACATTATAATTAAATTGGCAAACACCAACGACAAAGTAAGAATCTTAAAAGCGGCCAGAGAGAGACAGAAAGTGACACAGTGAAAGCAGTCTTAAGAGGGAAGTTCATAGCTCTACAAGCCTACCTCAAAAACCAAGAAACAATGGTAATAAATTATCTAACCCTGCAACTCAAAGAGTTAGAAAGAGCAACAAGAAAAGCCCAGCATAAGCAGAAGGAAGGAAATAATAAAGATCAGAGCAGGGATAAACGACATAGAGACCGAAAAAAAAAACAAACAACAATACAAAAGATCAACAAAACCAAGAGCTGGTTCTTTGAAAAGATAAATAAGATTGCTGAACCTCTAGCCAGGCTCACCAAGAAGCAAAGAGAGAGGACCCAAATAAACAAGATCAGAAGTGAAAGAGGTGAAGTAACAACCGATCCCACAGAAATACAAAGGATTATGAAAAATACTATGAACAACTCTCTTCCAACAAACTGGACAACCTGGAGGAAATGGACATATTCCTAGAAAAATACAACCTTCCAAAACTCAATCAGGAATAACCTAAACATCTCAATAGGCCAATAACTATGAAAGAAATTGAAGCAGTCATCAAAAAGCTTCCAGCAAACAAAAGCCTGGGGCCAGACAGCTCACAGGGGAGTTTTACCAAACATTCAAGGAAGAACTAAGACCTATCCTCCTCAGACTATTCCAGAAAATTCAAGAGGAAGGAACACTTCCAAGCTCATTCTATGAAGCCAGCATCACCCTAATACCAAAACCAGATAAAGACAACACAATGAAAGAGAATTACAGGCCAATATCCCTCATGAACATAGATGCCAAAATCCTCAACAAAATTCTAGCAAATCAGATCCAGCAGTACATCAGAAAGATCATACACCATGACCAAGTAGGATTTATCCCAGGGATGCAAGGACAGTACAATAGTACTGGAAGTATTAGCCATTGCGATTAGACAAGAAGAAATAAAAGGCATCGAAATTGGAAAAGAAGACGTAAAACTGTCCTTATTTGCAGATGACATGATATTGTACATAAAAAAAAACAAAAGACTCCATCAGAAAACTATTAGACTTAATAAATGCAATCAGCAATGTATTATGCTTTCAGATATCATAGTAATCTGGCCACTCAGTGTATGTTCTCCCGTGCAGTGGGCTTTCTTGTTGTTTTGTTGATGGTTTCTTTTGCTGTGCAGAAGCTTTTTATTCTGATGTAGTCCCATTTGTTTATTTTCTCCTTAGTCTCTCTTGCCCTAGGATCTGTGTCTGTTAAGATATTGCTACAACACATGTCTGCAATTTTTCTGCCTATGGAGTCTTGTAAGATTTTTATGGTTTCCCGTCTTACATTCAAGTCCTTTAGTCATTTTCAGTTTGTTTTTTTGTGTATGGTGTAAGTTGGTGATCTAGTTTCATTTCTTTTGCATGTATCTGACCAAATTTCCCAGCACCATTTATTTTTTTTTTAATTTCTTTATTGATTAAGGTGTTACATATATGTCCTTCTTCCCCCATTACCCACTCCCACCCCCCACTCATGCCCTCTCCCCCCGGTTGTTTGTGTCCATTGGTTAGGCCCATATGCATGCATACAAGTCCTATGGTTGATCTCTCCCCCTTACCCCCACCTCTACTTACCTTCCCTCCAAGGTTTGATGGTCTGATCGATGTTTCTCTGTCTCTGGATCTGTTTTTGCTCATCAGTTTATGTTGTTCATTATATTCCACAAATGAGTGAGATCATGTGATACTTATCTTTCTCTGACTGGCTTATGTCACTTAGCATAATGCTCTCCAGTTCCATCCATGTTGTTGCAAATGGTAGGAATTCCTTCTTTTTTAGCGCAGCGTTGTACTCCATTGTGTAGATGTACCACAGTTTTTTAATCCACTCATCTGCTGATGGGCACTTAGGCTGTTACCAAATCTTAGCTATGGTAAATTGTGCTGCTATGAACATAGGGGTGCATATATCCTTTCTGATTGGTGTTTCTAGCTTCTTGAGATATATTCCTAGAAGTGGTATTACTGGGTCAAATGGGAGTTCCATTTTTAGTTTTTTGAGGAAACTCCATACTGTTCTCCACAGTGGCTGCACCAATCTGCATTTCCACCAGCAGTGCACGAGGGTTCCTATTTCTCCGCATTCTCGCCAACATTTGTCATTTATTGATTTGTTGATGATAGCCATTCTGACAGGTGTGAGATGGTACCACATTGTAGTTTTGATTTGCATCTCTCGGATAATTAGTGACTTTGAGTATGTTTTCATATGTCTCTTGGCCTTCCTTCTGTCTTCTTTCGAAAAGTTTCTATTTAGGTCCATTGCCCATTTCTTGATTGGATTGTTTATCTTCCTTTTGTTGAGTTGTACAAGGTCCCTGTAAATGTTGGAGATTAAACCCTTATCAGTAATAACATTGGCAAATATGTTCTCCCATGTAGTGGTTTTTCTTGTTGTTTTGTTGATGGTTTGCTGTGCAAAAGCTTTTTATTTTGATGTAGTCCCATTTGTTTATTTTCTTTGTTTATTTTCTCTTTATTTTCCGTTGCCCTAGGAGCAGTATCAGTGAAGAAATTGCTTTGGCATATGTCTGAGATTTTGCTGCCTGTGGATTCCTCTAGTATTTTTATGGTTTCCCATCTTATGTTTAAGTCCTTTATCCATTTTGAGTTTATTTTTGTGTATGGAGTAAGTTGGTGGTCTAGTTTCATTTTTTTGCATGTATCTGTCCAATTTTACCAACACCATTTATTGAAGAGACTGTATTTACTTCATTGTATGTTCATGCCTCCTTTGTTGAATATTAATTGGGCATAGTGGTTTGGGTCGATTTCTGGGTTCTCCATTCTATTCCATTGGTCTATATGTCTGTTCTTGTGCCAGTACCAGGCTGTTTTGAGAACAGTGGCTTTGTAATACAGCTTGATATCTGGTATTGAGATTCCCACCTACTTTGTTCTTCTTTCTCAGGATTGCTGCAGCTCTTCGGGGTCTTTTTTATTCCAGATGAATTTTGGGGGAGTTCGTTCTAGGTCTGTGAAATATGCCGTTGGTATTTTAATGGAGATTGCATTGAATCTGTAGATTGCTTTGGGTAGAATGGATATTTTGATTATGTTGATTCTACCAATCCATGAACACAGCATGCTCTTCCATCTGTTTATATCATCCTCTATCTCTTTTTTCAGTGTCCTGTAGTTTTTTGCATATAGGTCTCTTACCTCTTTAGTTAAGTTTATTCCTAGGTATCTTAATTTTTTTGGTACGATGGTAAATGGGATAGCTTTTTTAGTCTCTCTGTAAGTTCACTATTGGTGTATAGAAATGCCATAGATTTCTTGGCATTAATTTTGTATCCTGCTACCTTGCCGAATTCATTTATTAAGTCTAATAATTTTTTGATGGAGTCTTTAAGCTTTTCTATGTACAGTATCATGTTGTCTGCGAATAATGCGAGTTTTACTTCTTCTTTTCCAAATTGGATGCTTTTTATTTCTTTTTTTTTTTTTTTTTTTTTTTTTTTTTTTTTTGTCTGATAGCAACTGCTAGTACTTCCAGTACTATGTCGAACAGGAGTGGTGAGAGAGGGCATCCCTGTCTTGTTCCTGTTCTTAGGGGAAATGGTTTTATTTTTGTCCATTGAGTGTGATGCTGGCTGTGGGTTTATCATATATGGTTTTTATTATGTTGGGGTATAATCCTTCTATTCCCACCTTGCTGAGAGTTTTTATCAAGAAAGGGTGTTGGATTTTGTCAAATGCGTTTTCTGTGTCAATTGATATGACTATGTGTGATTTTTCTCCCTCAATTTGTTTATGTGATGTATCACGTTTATTGATTTGCGGATATTGTACCATCCTTGCATCCCTGGGATAAATCCTGCTTGGTCGTGGTGTACGATCTTTCTGATGTACTGCTGGATCCGATTTCCTATGATTTTGTTGAGGATTTTGGCATCTATGTTCATGAGGAATATTGGCCTGCAATTCTCTTTCATTGTGTTGTCTTTATCTGGTTTTGGTATTAGGGCGATGCTGGCTTCATAGAATGAGTTTGGAAGTGTTCCTTCCTCTTGATTTTTTTGGAATAGTCTGAGGAGGATAGATTTTAGTTCTTCCTTGTCTGTTTGGTATAACTCTCCTGTGAAGCCGTCTGGGCCTGGGCTTTTGTTTGCTAGAAGCTTTTTGATGACTGCTTCAATTTCTTCCATAGTTATTGGCCTATTGAGACTTTGAAAATCTTCCTGATTGAGTTTTAAAAGGCTATATTTTTCTAGGAATATGTCCATTTCCTCCAGGTTGTCTAGTTTGTTGGAATAGAGTTGTTCATAATATTTTTTAACAATCCTTTGTATTTCTGTGGGATCTGTTGTTATTTTGCCTCTATCATTTCTGATTTTGTTTATTTGAGTCCTCTCTCTTTGCTTCTTGGTGAGCCTGGCTGAGGTACATCAATCTTGTTTTTCCTTTCAAAGAACCAGCCCTTGGTTTCATTGATCTTTTGTATTTTTTTTTGTATCTATGTCATTTATTTCTGCTCTAATCTTTATTATCTCCTTCCTTCTGCTCACTCTGGGCTTTTCTTGTTGCTCTCTTTCTAATTCTTTGAGTTGTAGCATTAGATGATTTACTACCATTTTTTCTTGTTTTTTGAGGTAGGCCTGGAGAGCTATAAACTTCCCTCTCAGGACTGCTTTCATTGTGTCCCATAGGTTTTGGATTGTTGTGTTTTTATTGTCATTAGTTTCCAGAATATTTTTAATTTCTTCTTTGATCTCATTGGTAACACAATCAATATTTAATAACATGCTATTCAGATTCCAAGTGTTTGAGTGTTTTGGATTGTTTTTATTGTAGTTTATTTCTAATTTTATGGCATTGTGGTCTGAAAAGATGCTTGGTATAATTTCAATTTTCTTGAATTTGGGGAGACTTTGCTTGTGACCCAGTATGTGGTCTATTTTTGAAAATGTCCCATGTGCACTTGAGAAGAACGTATATTCCTAAGCTTTGGGGTGAAATGTTCTGTAGATGTCAATTAAGTCCATCTGATCTAGTGAGTCATTTAGGATTGTTGTTTCTTTGCTGATTTCTTGTCTAGAGGATTTATCCAGTGATGTCAGTGGTGTATTAAAGTCCCCTGCTATGGCTGTTGAAGGAGAAACCAAGATGGCGGCATAGGTAAACACCTAAACTGCTGCCTCGCACAACAATTTCAAAACTACAACTAAAAGACAGAACGGACACCATCCAGAACCACAGGAAAGCTGGCTGAGTGAAAATTCTACAACTAGAAGGAAAGAGAAAAGCTCACAGAGAATTGGAGGTACGGCAAAGGGGCTTTGTGCGCGCAGAGAGAAAGGGCGGCTGAGAGCCTGGCTGACTTTCTCTGGCGGAAGGGGGAAGGAAGCCTCCGACCGCACTGAACCCCAGTTCTGACTGCACTGAATCCCAGTTCCGGGCGAACCCCTGGGGACCCACGCTCTTACGGGGGGAGTCTGGACTCTCGGGCGGAGACTCGAGCTGGGAAAGGCAGAAGTCTGAAGGCGCATGCGGGCCAGTGCGCACAAAGGCTGCAGAGGTTGCCACAGGCTTTCCCTAGTGGAAGGGAGTCAGAAGCTCCTGACTGCACTGAGCCCCAGTTCTGACTGCAGTGAACCCCAGTTCCAGGCGAGCCCCTGGGGACCCACGCTCTTGTGGGGGGAGTCTGGACTCTCGGGCGGAGACTCGGGAGCCGGGGAAGGCAGAGGACTGAAAGCGCGCGCGCGTGTGCCAGTGCGCACAAAGGCTGCGGAGGTTGCCACAGGCTTTCCCTAGTGAAAGGGAGTCAGAGGCTCCTGACGGCACTGAGCCCCAGTTCTGACTGCAGTGAACCCCAGTTCCAGGCGAGCCCCTAGGGACCCACGCACTTGTGGGGGGAGTCTGGACTCTCAGGCAGAGACTCGAGCTGGGGAAGGCGGAGGACTGAAAGCGCACATGCGCGCAAGGGCAAGGCTGACAGGAAGCCAAGACTGAGACTCCACCCCATCCAAGCTGAGCACAGAGGCTATTGCAATTTGGCAAGTCTAATCCTATAAGGCTGTCTCCAGCACCGAACTTCTCCCAGCATAGTCACAGCTGATCCTTACAGCCAACTGGCCCGGAGGTCAATTCTTCCCAGTGATACCAACAACAATAAAGACTTAATTACAACAAGGCTGTACACACAGTCCACAAAGGGGTGCACCAAGAGTGTCCACCTCAGGTTAACTGGGGAAGCAGACCCACTGGGCCATATTGGAAACCTAGCACAAATATCTACCTTACCAACTCAGGGAAGCAGTGAAAATGCGGGGTCAAAGAATCAGATCACAAACGAAAGAAATGGAGGAAAACAAACGACTGGATATAGAATTCAAAACCACGGTTATAAGACTTTTTAAGAATATCCTAGAAAAGGCCAATAAATATAACGAGACCCTCGAAGATATAAAAAAGGACCAACTAGAAATTAAACATACACTGACTGAAATAAAAAATATTATACAGAGACCCAGAAACAGAATAGAGGAACACAAGAATCAAGTCAAAGAATTGAAATACAAAGAAGCAAAAAACACTCAACCGAAAAAGCAAAAAGCAAAAAAAAAAAAATCCAAAAAGTTGAAGATAATGTAAGAAGACTCTGGGACAACTTCAAGCGTATCAACATCAGAATTATGGGGGTGCCAGAAGAAGAGAGAGAGCAAGATACTGAAAACCTATTTGAAGAAATAATGACCGAAAACTTCCCCCACCTGGTGAAAGAAATAGACTTACAAGTCCAAGAAGCCCACAGAACCCCAAACAAAAGGAATCCAAAGAGGACCACACCAAGACACATCATAATTAAAATGCCAAGAGCAAAAGACAAAGAGAGAATATTAAAAGCAGCAAGAGAAAAACAGTTAATTACCTACAAGGGAGCACCCATACGACTGTCAGCTGACTTCTCAACAGAAACTATGCAGGCCAGATGGGAGTGGCAAGAAATTTTCAAAGTGATGAATAGCAAGAACCTACAACCAAGATTACTCTACCCAGCAAAGCTATCATTCAGAATTGAAGGGCAGATAAAGAGCTTCACAGATAAGAAAAAGCTGAAGGAGTTCATCACCACCAAACCAGTATTATATGAAATGCTGAAAGGTATTCTTAAAGAAGAGGAAGAAGAAAAAAGTAAAGAGAAAAATTATGAACAACAAATACATATTTATCAACAAGCGAACCTAAAAATCAAGTGAATTAAAAACCTGAGGAACAGAATAATCTGGTGAATATAATAGAATCAGGGGCATAGAAAGGGAGTGGACTGATAATTCTCAGGGGGAAAGGGGTATGGGGGGTTCATGAAGAGAATGGACAAAAATCATACACCTATGGATGAGGACAGTGGAGGGGAGGTAAGGGCAGAAGGTGGGGTGGGAAATGGGTGGAGGGGAGCTATGGGGGGAAAAAGGAGAAATAATTGTAATAATCTGAATAAAGATTTATTTAAAAAAATAAAAATTAAAAAAATAAAAAAATAAAAAAATAAAAAAAAATAAAGTCCCCTGCTATGATTGTGTTGTTGTCTATCTCTCTCTCGATATCTTCCAGGAGATTTTTTTATGTATTTGGGTGCTCCTGCGTTGGGTGCATATATGTTTACCAGGGTTATATCCTCTTGTTGTATTGATCCCTTTTGTATTATGAAGTGGCCTTCCTTATCTCTTGATTTTCTTGTCCATCCGGTGTATGATTTTCTTGTCCATCCGGTTCATGTAATTATGGCATGTTTACCAGGGTTATATCCTCTTGTTGTATTGATCCCTTTTGTATTATGAAGTGGCCTTCCTTATCTCTTGTTATGGCCTTCACTTTGAGGTCTATTTTGTCAGATATAAGTATTGCTACCCCAGCTTTTTTTTCATTTCCATTTGCCTGAAAGGTATTTTTCCATCCCTTCACTTTCAGTCTGTGTGAGTCCCTTGTTCTGAGGTGGGTCTCTTGTAGACAGCATATATATGGGTCATGTTTTCTTATCCATTCAGCCACTCAATGTCTTTTGATTGGAGCATTTAGTCCATTTATGTTTAAAGTTATTATTGAAAGGTACTTGTTTCTGGCCATTTTTATTTTTTGAGGCTGTGTTCCTTCTTACCTTTTTGTTTCTTCTTTTTACAGCATTCCCTTTAGCATTTCTTGCATTGCTGGTTTGGTAGTGATAAACTCCCTTAGCCTTTTTTTGTCTGTGAAGCTTCTGATTTCCCCTTCAATTTTGATTGATAGTCTTGCTGGATAGAGTATTCTTGGATTGAGTCCCTTGCTTTGCATCACTTTGTATATCTCCTTCCATTCCCTTCTAGCTTGATGTGTTTCTGTTGATAAATCATTTGATAATCTGATTGGGGATCCTTTGTAGGTAACTCTCTGTCTCTCTCTTGCAGCCTTTAGGATTCTCTCTTTGTCGACAACATTTGCCATTGTAATTATGGCATGTCTTGGTGTGGGTCTTTTTGGAATCATCTTGCTTGGGACTCTTTGTATTTGAGTAACTTTTTTCTTCCCTATATCAGGGAAGTTTTCTGTCATTATTTCTTCAAATAAATTTTCTAATACTTGCTGCTCTTCTTGTCCTTCTGGCAGCCTTACTATACATATGTTATTTTGTTTTGCATTGTCCCAAAGCTTCCTTAGGCTCTCCTCCTGCTTTTTAATTTTTTCTCTAGTTGCTGTTCAGATTGGGCTTGTTTCTGTACCTGATCTTCTAACTCGTTGATTCAGTCCTCTGCTTCTTCTAGTCTACTGTTGAAGTCTTCCATGGTATTTTTTATTGTAGCTATATCATTTTTCATTTCTTCCTGATTTTTGCATAGGTTGTTGATTTTCTTGTCCATCCGGTGTATGAACTGTGTGACCATTACTCTGAATTCTTTTTCTGTCATGTTGCATGCTTCCATTTCACTTATTTCCTTACTTGGCAATTCCTCCTTTTCTTTCCTCTGGGGATTGCTTCGTTGTCTCCCCATTCTGACTATCACCAGAAGGTTCATATGTCGAGTTGCGGTGGCCTGGACCGTGTGCAGTGGGAGTTTTGCACCTCCCAAGTGTCACTGAAGAGCTCTGATACCAAGACATGCGGTTGCTGTGGGTTGGTGGGAACCACGCTCACCCTGGGTCAGAGTCACAGGCGCTTAGTGTGGCCTCAGGTGTGCACCTAGATTCAGGGACCCTGCCTGCACCACGTTGAAACAGAGAACCCACTGGCTTGTGCCAAAAATAAAAGTCCCCTATTGCGTGTCAGGAGTCAGAGGCTCCCTGTGTCCATGCCGAGAATTGAATATCAGAGTCTCTGTTCCTTGGTGCTACCTCACACTGAGAATCAGGTCCCTGTGTGTGCATGTGCCAAGAATTGGAGTCACTGGCTCTTAGTGTGAATGTACTGGGAATCAGGGATCTCAGGCGCACGTAATGAGGAACGGAGTCTAGTCACTGGTGGTCAATGCTGCCTCTTGTGCAGAGATTCAGGGTCCATGATGTGCCCAGGAGACCGGGTTGCCCAGTCACACTGTGTTGGCAGGAGGTCCACTTCTGCCCTGCAGTAAACAGCCTTCTGTGTGCGCTTGCCCTGAATCAAAGTCAGGTGGCACTGCCCCTTAGTGTGGGTGTGGGGTCTGGTCACGCGGGTGTGCACTGTGGAAAACAAACTCCCTGTGTCCATGTACCCAGGCTCAAATTCAGCGCTGCCTCCCTGTGTGGGCACAGGGTCTGGTCATGGGGCACAAACTCCCCAAGACCACACATCCAGGTTCAAATTCACTGCAGCCTCTCTGCTAAGGTGCAGGGTCTGGTCATGGGAAACAAACTCCCCCGGTTTGAACCCCAGGCTCAAATTCAGTGCTGTCTCCCTGCGTGGGCATAGAATCTGGTCGCAGAAAACAATCTCCCCAAGGTTGTGCACCTATGCTCAAATTCAGGACTGCCTTCCTGCCTGGGTGTGGAGACGAGTTGCAGGAAACAAATTCCCCGAGTTTGCAAGTCCGGGGTCAAGTTCAGCACTGTCTCCCTGCCCTGCGTGGGCGCGGGATCTGGTCGCAGAAGACCACCTCCCTAGGGATGAGTGGCTAGGCTCGAATTCCACTCAGTCTCCCTGCCTGGGTGCGGAGACTAGTCACAGGAAACAAACTTCCCGTGTCCGACACCAAGGCTCAAAGTCAGGCAGAGTCGCCATTGCTTTGTGTGTGCAGAAATCCTTATTGTGCGGCTGGGGTCTGGTAGTTTCTATGTCGCTGCCGCGGGGGTGGCAGGGGAGGGGGATTGGCTTTGTGACTCGCAGAAATCTGCGGCCAGGTGCCTGGAGTCCTGGTGTCCCTGGGTCTGCAGCTGTGGTGGCAGGACTTCTACCAGAGTGGCTGTAGGGTCCTGGTTTGCTTCCGAGACCAGACTGGGTGGTGGCGAGGCTAGGATCCTAGTCTCAAGCAGTTCTGTTCTTCAAGATGGCGTGGTCTCTGTGCCACCGGTGTCCTCCCCAGAGTGTTTGCGGCGGCCGCGGGGCTTTACCGTCTAAGACTGCCCAGATTGGCAACCCCCTGGAAGAACTGCAGGGTCTAACTGTCCCTATTTCACTCACACAGACACCCACACACGTCCACACACACCTCTATCACTCCTTCACTCTCTCACACACTCTCCCTCCCTACCTTCCTGCCAGTCGCCATCTTGCCTCTCTCTCCCCTCCATCCCCAGCACCGTTTATTAAAGAGACTGTTTTGACTCCATTGTATACTCTTGCCTCATTTGTCAAATATTAATTGAGTATAATGGCTTGGGTCAATTTATGGGTTCTCTATTCTGTTCCATTGGTCTATATGTCTGTTCTTGTGCCAGTACCAGACAGTTTTGAGAACCATGGCTTTGTAATATAGCTTGATATCTGGTATTGTGATCCCTCCAACTTTGTTCTTCTTTCTCAGGATAGTTGTGGCTATTCGGGGTCTTTTTTTATTCCAGATGAATTTTTGTAGAGTTTGTTCTAGATCTTTGAAATATGCCATTGGTATTTTAATAGGTATTGCATTGAATCTATAGATTGTGTTAGGTAGTATGGACATTTTAGTGATGTTGATTCTACCAATTCATGAACATGGAATATTCTTCCATTTGTTTATGTCTTCCTTTACCTCTTTTTTCAATGTCCTGTAGTTTTCTGAGTACAGATCTTTTACATCCTTAGTTAAATTTATTCATAGGTATCTTAATTTTTTTGGTGCAATGGTAAATGGGATTTTTTTTCATTTCTCTTTCTGTGAGTTCATTATTGGTGTATAAAAAGGCCATAGATTTCTGGGTGTTAATTTTGTATCCTGCTACATTGCCAAATTCATTTATTAGGTCTAGTAGTTTTTTGATGGAGTCTTTGGGGTTTTCTATGTATAGTATCATGTCATCTGTGAATAAGGACAGTTTTACTTCTTCTTTTCCAACTTGGATGTCTTTTATTTCTTCTTCTTGTCTGATTGCTATGGCTAGTACTTCTAGTACTATGTCAAACAAGAGTGGTAATAAAATGAAGGTTGTTGTTTTAAGCTCCTACATTTTGTGATGGTTTGTTTTACAGTAATAGATAACTAATACACAGTCCTTGGAGAATTTCCTGAAATCTTTTCTCAATAATTTCATGTCTCTTCCTTTTCCCTGTTCCAGGACTCTGCATTCTGCTGAGTTTGTCAGGAGTCATGATTCAGAAGGCCAAATGTGAGTACGAAAAGCCTGCCTCTTCCATCATCAGAGACCAGGGAGGGGAGTAGACTAAGGATGAACCTGGGGACACCCACATCCTCCAACAATCTAGAAAAAAGAACAGAGCTTTGGGGAACAGAGCTTGAGCAGGCTTGCCCCTGTGCTGTTTCTTTCTTAATTGATCATTTTATCAAATTTGTATATATTTTAATTTATCTTTTTATATTTCTTTTATTAGTCTATTTGTTTGCTTTTAGTACCCACAATGTATCCAATGTGGAGATAGAACAATGAATAAAACAAAGTCTCTTGAAGTAAACACTCAAGTGGGGAGAAGCAGCATGATGTCACCATTTCATTCTGATTATAAGCACATAAACACAAAATGAACAAGATCATTTCAGGTTAGCTTTAAATCCTTGGAGATCTCACTAGATTATGGTTCAAAAAGTATAGGGTGGGGCCTGAGATTCTGCATTTTTATCCAAGGGATGAATTCTGAGTAGCCAAGCTCTACATAGTGGGACCCCATCATGTTCCCAGCACAATGTATTAATTCACTCCTCACAATAACCCATGTTACAGATGAGGAAATTGAGACACAGAAGTGTTTAAGATACTTGTGCAAAATCACACAGGTATTAAGTAGTGAAACCAGAATTGAAACCAGGGTCCCAAGTCTTAACTCATTCTCCTTTTATAAATTCTGCAATGATTTTGAGAATGACACAGTTATTATTAACTGAAATTTTTCTGTTAACATTAATTTGTTTAATGCCAACCCCAGTCCTACATCATGCACAGTCTCTACAACTTGGGTTTGGTGTTTCTAATATTTTTTAGATTTTTTAAAATTTATTTTTTGGGTATAGTTGACATACAATATATTAGTTCCAGATGTACAACTTAATGATTAGACATTTATGAAATCTTGCCACTTGCGATAATCTGGTTAGATCTAGAGGGCATTATGCTAAGTGAAATAATTCAGATGGAGAAAGGCAAATGTCATATGATCTCACTTATATGTGGAATCTATAAAACAAAATAAATAAACAAACAAAACAGAAACAAATTCTTAAATACAGAGAACAAACTAATGGTTGCCTCATAGAAGAGGGCTGGGGAGTGGGGAGAAATAGGTGAAAAAGGAAAAGAGATTAAGAAGTACAAATTACCAGTTATAAAAAGTCACAGGGAGTGCAACTCTGGAGCCAGGGTGGCTACTTGATATTCCGCTGCCTCTGCTCATACTGAAAACATGGAAATGTGAAGGCCTCAACCTCAGCCATGGCTCCAAAGGCAAAGGTCAGTACCAATGGCAGTCAGCACCTAATGATGTGACTGACCCAAGGGCATTTCTCTTGGATTTGGCCACAAACTTATAGATCTTCTGCTCTGTATACAGGAACAGGCCCCAAACTCCATGAAGACAAACACTCCTCTGTTCAGGATGTTGCCCTATGTCTCTTCATCTGGCAGTCACACTGTACAACAGCTCACATAACATGTTTGGGGTCCAGACTCACAGTCAGCCAGTCTGAGAAAAAATCCCATCCATGAACAGAACAACAGCAATCAAGACCCAGTTACAACAGGAGAGCCCAAATAACCCACAAAAGGGACACTCCTAGAGCATCCAGCTCAGGAGTTCAAGGTGACCACAACACTGGGTCCCACAGGACATTTACTACAAAAGGTCACCCCATGAAAACTGAGAGTCATAGCAGTTCTATCTAATACATAGAAACAAACACAATGAGACAACTAAAATGGGGAGACAAATAAATAAACCCCAAATGAAAAAAGGGGATGAATCTTCAGAGCAAGAGATAAATGAAATGGAGGTAAGCAAATTATCAGACACAGATTCAGAGTAATGCTTATAAGGATGCTCAAGGAACTACAAAGAACTTAATGGGAACTACAAGGAACTTAGTGGAAACTACATCAGCATGAAAAGGGCATGGAAACCATGAATAAGAACCAGTCTGAAATGAAGAATACTATATCTGACATCAAAAATACACTGGAAAGAATTAAAAGTCGGCTGGATGAAGCAGAGGATCGAATCAGTGATTTGTGAAACAAAGTAGAAAAAAACACTCAGTTAGAGCAACTAAAGGAAAAAACACTTAAAAAGCATGAAGATAGTTTAAGGGGACTTTGAGACAACATGAATCAGAACAACATCTGAATTATACGGGGACCAAAGGGAGAAGAAAGTGAGCAAGGGATAGAGAACCCATTTGAAGAAATAATGACAGAAAACTTCCCTAACCTGGTGAAGAAAAGTCACACAAGTACAGGACGTACAGAGTCACAATCAAGATGAACCCAAAGAGCCCTGGCCAGTTTAGTTAAGTGATTAGAAAGTTGTAGGCTCGAACCTAGGCCCAGGTCGGGGTGTGTGCAGGAGGAAACCAATCCATGTGTCTCTCACATCAATGTTTCTCTCTCTGTCTCTCCCCCTCTCTTCCACTCTTTCTAAAAATTAGTGGAAAAAATATTCTTGGGTGAGGATTAACAACAACAAAAAAAGAGACCCAAGACACATTATAATTAAAATGGCAAATGTTCCTAGAAGAAACCATAGGCAACAAAATCTCAGACATCTCTTGTAGTAATATGCTTGCAGATACATCTCCTAGGGCAGTGGTCGGCAAACTTATTAGTCAACAGAGCCAAATATCAACAGTACAATGATTGAAATTTCTTTTGAGAGCCAAATTTTTTAAACTTAAACTTCTTCTACCACCACTTCTTCAAAATAGACTCACCCAGGCCATGGTATTTTGTGGAAGAGCCACACTCAAGGGGCCAAAGAGCCGCATGTGGCTCACAAGCCACAGTTTGCCAACCACGGTCCTAGGGCAAAGGAAGCTAAGGAGAAAATAAACAAATGGGACTACATCAAAATAAAAAGCTTCTTCACAGCAAAAGAAACCATCAACAAAATGAAAAGGGAGCCCTGTGTATGGGAGAACATACTTGGCAATGATACATCTAATAAAGGGCTAATATCCAAAATATATAAGGAACTCATACAACTTAACAAAAGAAAAACAAACAATCCAATAAAAAAAAAATGGCACAGGACCTAAATAGACACTTCTCCAAAGTGGACATACAGATAGCCAAAAGACATATGAAAAAATGCTCAAAGTCCCTGATCATCAGAGAGATACAAATTAATACAACAATGAGGTATCACCTCACACCTATCAGAATGACTACCATCAACAAATCAACAAATTACAAGTGCTGGTGAGGATGTGGAGAAAAAGGAACACTAGTACACTGCTGGTAGGAATACTGACTGATGCAGCCACTATGGAAAACAGTGTGGAGTTTCCTCAAAAAATTAAAAATGGAACTGCCATTTGACCCAGTAATCCCACTTCTAAGAACACTAGAGGCCCAATGCACAAAATTTGTGCATGGGGGGCAGGTGACCCTCAGCCCGGCCTGCACCCGCTCGCAATCCAGGACCCTTCGGGTAGGGTCCCTAGGCCTGGCCAGCGATCAGGGCCTATCGGGGCTTTCCTTCCCCTGGCTGCCAGCAGCTGGCCCCACCTCCGCCATTGCCACTGCTTGCCATCTGTGTGGCGCTGCCACCTCTCCCCCACCACACCACCAGTTGCCTCCCTCTGCAGGCGACAGGCAACAGGCATGGGGTGCGATCGCTTGGCTGGCCTGGGCCTCCCTCTGTGGGGCAATTGCTGGCCAGCCCTGCACACCCGCCACAGTGTCACTGGCCGGTGGCCTGGGCCTCCCTCTGTGGCCACCGGCTGAGTGGCTGGCGCCTCTCTCTGCTGGGTGATTGATCGCGGAGCCAGGGCTCTGCGATCAATCACTGCACAGAGGGAGGCCCCGCCCACCCACAACAGCACCCCTGGTCAGGTAGCCTGGGCCTCCCTCTTTGGGGCAATCAACCATGGGGCTCTGCAATCATCACTGCACAGAGGGTGTCCTGGGCTTCCCTCTGTCAGGCGATCGTGGAGGCGATGGTGGGGCCCTCCCTGACCAATTGCATCACACCCGCCTTGGCCGATCTGGTGCCAGTGCGTGTCATAGCATGGTCATCCAGATGGTCATTCTGCTGTTCAGTCAATTTGGATATTACGCTTTTATTATTATAGATATCCTAAGAATCCAGAAACACCAACCATGTTCATAGCAGCATTATTTACAATAGCTAAGATCTGGAAACAGCCCAAGTGCCCATCAATAGATGGATGGATAAAAAAAGCTGTGGTACATTTACATAACGCAATACTATGCAGCTGTAAAAAAAGAAGGATCTCTTACCCTTTGCAATAGCATTGATAGACCTGGATATGATTATACTAAGTGAAATAAATCAGTCAGAGAAAGAAAAATATCACATGGTCTCACTTATATGTGGAATGTAATGAAAAAAAAATAAACCAACAAACATGAACTGACATGGATGCATGGAACACACTGACAGATCTCAGAGGGAAGTGGGGAGGGGATGGGAAGAGATTCATCAAAGAACTTAAAAATTTATATGCATACTAGAGGCTCAGTGCATGAAATTCATGCATTGGGGGTTGGGGGGTCCCCTCAGCCCAGCCTGCACTCTCTCCAATCCGGGACCCCTCAGGGGATGTCCGACTGCCGCTTTAGGCCTGATCCCAGGGATCGGGCCTAAACCGGCAGTAGGACATCCCTCTCACAATCTGGGACTGCTGACTCCTAACTGCTCACCTGCCTGCCTTCCTGATCACCCCTAACTGCCCCCCTGCCAGCCTGATCACCCCTAACCACCTCTGCCTGCCTGCCTGATTGCCCCCAACTACTCCCCCAGACGGCCTGGTCCTCCAACTGCCCCTTCTGCCAGCCTGGTAGCCCCCAACTAACCCCCTGCTGGCCTGGTCACCCCACGCAGCCTGCTGTTCAGTCATTTGGTCATCCCTCACTAACCCCACTGCTGGCCTTGTCACCCCATGCAGCCTGCTGTTCGGTCATCCATCTGGTTGTTTCAGTCATGACAGCCCCTGGCTTTTTATATATTAGGATATGCATAGCCCATGGACACAGACAATAGTTCAGTGGAGGCCTGGCATGGGGTGGGGGCTGGGTGGAAGGGTGGGGGTTGGAAATGGGGGATATCTGTAATACTATCAACAATACAAAATAAATTTAAAAATAATAATAATTTTTTAAATGAAAAATAGTCTCAGGGATGTAAAGTACAGCATAGGGAATATAGTCAACAATATTTTGGGAACTATGTATGATGTCAGATGGGTACTAGACTTATCAGAGTGATCACATTGTAAGGTATATAAATAGTATCTCTAATTTTTTTTTTTTTTTTTTTTTTACTGTACTGAGATGAAACAAAAAGGAAAATGTACAAGTTCCCTCAGTCTTGAGAGGCCCTGTTCAGAGGCAAAGACAAATAATAACTCAAGAGTTTTTGACCCAGGTGAATCTGACCTGCCTCTCTCCTCCCTGCAGGTACCTGTCCTCGGTGCCCCCAAAATGCTATTTGTGTCAATGACACATACTGTACCTGCAACTCTGGATACACCTCCCAATCTGGGAAGGAATTCTTCACATTCCCCTTGGAGATATGTCAAGGTAAAGGGGTAATTTTCAAATTACCCAGAGTTGGAACTGGAAGGTAGGCAGCATAAGGGTTGTGGGGAGGTAACAGTAATGTACAATGCTGAAAACTACCACTCAACCTTCATCAAGAAACACTTTCATGAAGTCCGCAAAGGGCAGGGAGCTCTTCCAGAACCTAGCTAGGCCTCAGTATTCTCCTCTATAACATGGGAGTGATAATGCTGACTTTATGAGGATGGTAGGGGATTGAATAAGGTAATGAATCTGACAGTACTTCATGGATTATAGAACATCATATAAATGGTGTTTTTTAAGTTCAAAAAAGAGAATATGCATGGAAGTCATAGCAAAGAGAGAATAAAAGCTTGGGCAGAAATTTTACTAATATAAGTTCCTATGGTCCCCTAAGATGCAAAATGCAGTCTCAGCTCAATAATTAAAAGGTCCAACCCTATGGGAAAATGAACACTCCAAACTTGAATTAATAGTGGCTTGTTTCCCTCCCTTAGTTCAAGCACCCTCCTGATTGGAAGCCTGCGGTCAGTCCTCTTTCCCACCTAACACTTCATTCTTCTTTGCCCCATCTTGCTACAGTTGGAACCCAGAAGAAAAAGGAAAAGGAAGTAGAAAAGTCTCTACTTGGCTGATGCTATTGTTGCCATTTAGCCTCTATGTTCCCGAGTTAGAGCCTTTCTCTATGATAGCCTTTGTGGGTTGTATGAAGATAATGCCCCTCTTATCCAGTCACTGCCCCAAAATTCCCTTGATAACAATAACTTCCTTCCTACACCTTCCTCATCCTGGAGGAATCTTGTGCTTCCTCCAGCTTCTTCCTGCTGAAGTCCATTTGCCACTCCAGGTGACCCTCTTGAACAGAACCTAAGCAACCCCACACTAGAAATCACTCACATCTGACCCAGCTCTAGTTCTTGGGAAATATTTACCCACCTTTGCTCACCCTTTCGATTTTTTAGGAAGAAATCAGCTGGGTCCCCACAAAATACAGACAATGCATGTAATTAGCTGAGTGAACTCCTTAAAATATCTCTCTCTCTCTCTCTCTCTCTCTCTCTCTCTCTCTCTCTCTCTGTCTCGAGGAAAGAACCCACACATATTTCTCTTCTTGGGTAGGAGTGGAGGGGCTCACAGCACAGCATCAGCTCTCTCCAAATAAATCCTCCCTCTCTTACTCATCAACTCCTGATCCTTCAAACCCTTAATAGAATCTGGCCATATGATTAACATCAAAGTATTACCTCACTATGTGCATTGTAGAGATTGGAAATTATATTAAAGAAAACTTAGCAAAGGCAGTCACAAGTACAAAGATCTAACTGGTTACATAAAAAGAAAATGAAGTCAGTGTATCCATAGCCTGGTAAGCGATAGAGACGTTGCGTTGGAGACATAGTTGGGGACCAGTCTTATAAAGCCACCATCATCTTTTTTTTAAATATATTTTATTGATTTTTACAGAGAGGAAGGGAGAGGGATAAAGAGTTAGAAATATCGATGAGAGAGAAACATCAATCAGCTGCCTCCTGCACACCCCCTACTGGGGACGTGCCCGCAATCAAGGTACATGTCCTTGACTGGTATCGAACCTGGGACCCTTCAGTCCGCAGGCCAACGCTCTATCCACTGAGCCAAACCAGTCAGGGCCACCATCATCTTTTAATTGAGATTTAATACATATGCCATAAAATCCATACTTTTAAAATATATAATTTAGTTGGTTTTAATATATTCCAAAATCGTGTACCATTACTACTCATTCCAGAACATTTCACCACCTAAAAAAAAAAAAACAACAAAAAACCCAAACTCATTAACAGTGACTCTTCATTTACTCCTCCCCCCAGCCCTTGGAAAACACTAATCTGCTTTTGTCTCCATGGATTTGCCTGTTCTGGGCATTTTATATAAATGGTACCACATAATATGTGGTCATTTGTGTCTGGCTTCTTTCACTCAGCATAATGTTTTCCAAATTCATCCTTGTTGAAGTACGTATCAGTAATTCATTGCTTTTTATGGCTGAACAATAGCCATTATATAAATATATCACATTTTATTTATCTATTCATCAATTGATAGACATTTGTGTTGTTTCCAGTTTGGGACTCTTATAAATAATGCTGCTGTGAACATCATGTACAAGTATTTGTTTGAACATCTGTTTTCAATTCTTTAGGGGTATGTACTTAGGAGTGGAATCAGTGAGTCATATGATAACTGTGCTTGACTTTTTGAGAACTTGTGGACTGTTTTCCAAAGTTGTTGTGCCATTTTACATTTCCACCAGCAATGTCTGAGAGTTCCAATTTCCCTACATCCTTCCCAACACTTACGGTCTGTCTTTTTTATTATAGTCAATATCATGGGTATGAAGTAATATCACATCGTAGTTTTGATTTGCATTTCCCTAGTGACTAGTGATGTTCAGCATCTTTTCATGTGCTTTCTATCTTCTTTGAAGAAATGTCTATCATCCCTGGCCAATGTGGCTCAGTAGGTGGAGTGTCTTCCCATACACCAAACGGTTGCTGGTTCAATCCCCAGTGGGGGACATGCAGGATGTTTGCTCTCACATTGATGTTTCTCTCTCTCTCCCTCTCCCTTTCTCTCTCTCTAAAAATCAATTTTTAAAAAACCCTTCATTTTAAAAAAAAGAAATGTCTATCAAATTATTTACCCATTTTTAATTGGCTTATTTATATTCTTTTCTTGTTGCTGAGTTGTGGTTCTTTATATATTCTGAATGTTAGTCCCTTACCAGATATCTGATTGGCAAATTTCCTCCCATCTATGGGTTTTCTTTTCACTTTCTTGATAGTGTCCTTTGAAGCACAAACGTTTTTTATGAAGCCCAATGTACCTATTTTCTCTTTTGTAACTTGCGCTTTTGATGTCATATCTCAGAAACAATTGTTTCTCACAACCATTCATTTTTATAGACTTTATTGTATTATAAAATGAAGGAATCACTTTTAATTTTTAAAAATTTATTAGGGATTTTAAACTAATGGCTAAGATTTTCTACTTTTTAATTTTTTATTAGAAGTTTCTTTGCTTGATCATATGATTGAGTTTATTAAAATGTATATTTTCTGTTCAAGGAATGTGAGATTCTCTCAGTGCATAGTTCTCTGTCTCTTTCAGTCTTTCTTTACTTCTGTCTCTTTCTACCACTCTGTGTGTCTGTGTGTGTGTGTCTGTTTTTGTCTCTCTGACTGTGTGTTTATTTATTGATTTTACTTATTCATCAGTTTCTCCATATCCTTATTTATTTTTTATCCACTAGATCTTTCCTCTATTTGTGTGTGCTTATTGATTGTGATATTCATTTTCACTCTATCTGTATTTATTTTTTTTATCTACTAGTTCTGAGAGAACTAAATTGAATATACCAGTGCAATTGTATGTTGATTTGTTCTTGCTTCTTGCATTTCCACTTGTTTTTGCTTTTGGTATTGATCAGCTATGTCGTTTGGTCGATACATAATTATGACTGAAATAAAATTTTCCCTGTTAAGCATCAATACATAGTGTCCCACTTTATCTTATTTAGAGCTTTGAACCTTAAATTCCACTGAATCTGGTATTAATATTACATGTTCTGTTTTAACTTTCCTAGCATCTCTTTGTATACCTCTTTATTATTAACATTCTTTTTAAAATACATTTTTATTGATTTCAGAGAGGAAGGAAAAGAGAGAGCGAGATAGAAGCATCAATGATGAGAAAGAATCATTGATCGGCTGCCTCCTGCACGCCCCCTACTGGGGATTGAGCTCACAACCTGGGCATGTGCATTTGACTGGAATCGAACCCAGGACCCTTCAGTCCACAGGCCAATGATCTATCCACTGAGCCAAACCAGCTAGGGTTTAACATTCTTTATCAGTCTTCTGAAAACAGCAAGGTTCATTGCTCAACCCTGCTTCCTCTTCCCTTCATCTTCCCCCAGGTTAAGGTTTCTGAACTTACTAATTTCACACTTGTTAATTTGTTATTTGCTTAGAGCACATTCTTGAATGTTTTCTTCAAATTGGGTATGTGGGTAATATCTCTCTCAAGTATTGCATAATCTCATTTTCTTTCACTCTAATAAGTAGATTCTATCTGTTCTTGGTAGAGAATTTTTTAGTTCAGTCCTCTTATCCCAGTTATTCATTGATGCATATCCCAGTAATCACAGAAACTGTCTTCAAGCTTGCAGGGTTGCAGATAGGAATTCTAATATCAACTTGAGTCTCATTCCTTTGTAGTAACTTGTAACTTGTCTCACACTTTGTAAGGTTTTTCCCAGAAGTCCCCAGAAGACCATTCTTACTTTTCATTGGATAGAAGTGTGTCACATGACCACCCTAAGTGAAAGGGATGTTGAGAAAGAGAGTACCTGAGAAATGGGAACAAGACTGCCATGTCTGGCCTGATAAATGATGTTTTGTGCTGGTCTCAGTCTATGGATAGTAATGCTGTACGCTGAAAATGCCTGGGGCGGGGGGGGGGGGGGGTTCTCACCTGGACCCAGGTGAGACATTTCCCCTTTCTAAGTTAATGTTACAACTGGACTGACCTTGCGGTTCTTATTATGATTGCAAGATGTCCTTCAGCAATAACTGTGGTGCGGTGTTTCTTCCTTTTCCGCGTCCCGCACGGAAAGGGAGAAAGACAGGTTCCTGAGGGGAGGAGCTGGGGGTTAAGAAATTAGAGAAAGAAAGAGACAGGAGACAGAAATAGATTCAAGCTGGGTGCCGGGTGGCTTCCTGTCCTCTGATAGAGAGACAGTCACACTCACCTCAGACAACACAGCATATTTATTGGTTTCCAAAAGGGATTTTATGATCAAAAGGAGTTTCGGGTGTGCCCAAATCCTATTCTGCCAGTGCCCTTGGGCTCAGCTGAATAAGAATTAAAAAAGTATCCATGTGCCTTCCCAGACGGCGCTCTACAATAACCATTAGAAAATTGTGAAAAGATACAGGTTTATATAGTCCTGTGACTGGCGGTATGCTTATTGGAAATCCACTTGGGAGTGGAAGCCTCTTTGAAATGGATGCCTCAGCAATCAAAGCTTAAGTTAGGTTTTTGCATTACAAAAAAAAAAAAAGGTTCAGGGTTTACACCACAAATAGAAACAATATTGCCATGTCTGGGCTCACAAGCAAAGAATTACTATTGAGTGGGCACTATGTCACACTCTGAAACCCCAAATTTCAAGTTTTCTGAACCAGACAGGGAAATCACACATTTTCACTACCCACTTGACAATTTTAAGAAGCTGCAATAACAAAATACCACAGGCTGGGTGGCTTAAATAACAGAAATTTATTTTCTCACAGTTCTGGAGGTTGGGAAGTTCGTGATGAAGGTTCTGGCAGATTCAATTCCTGGTTAGGCTTATCTTCCTGACTTGTAAATGTCTGCCTTCTTGTTATAGCTTCATATGGAATTACCTTGATTATTGCAAGTGGTAGAATGGGGAAGGGACTTTCATCTCTTATTATAAGGACACTAATCCTATCACATCAGGAACCCATTCTTTTTTTATTTCTGTCACCTTTTATCCCTTCTATGCCCTCTTCCACCTCCACCCATCCCCTTTCACCCCTGCAATCACCACACTGCTGTCCATGTCCATGAGTTCTCTCTTTTTTTGTTGTTGTTGATGTTCAATCCCTTCACCTTCCCACTCTGACCCCAGGTGTCTGCCTGCTCTTTATCTGAGTCTGTCTGTATTTTGCTTTGTAGTTATTTGTTCATTAAATTCCACATATGAGTAAAATCAGGACTCCATTCTTATGACCACATTTAATTTCAGTTACCTCCTTGGAAGCCCCATCTACAGCCACACTGGGGATTAGAGCTTCAACATATGAACAGAGGGCATACAAACTCAGTCCATGACAGCAGACATGGTCAATGTCCCACTTAGATGCCCTGGGCATTTGTCATTCCTTTGCACACCAAGTCTGAGACTTTCTCTAGCTACTGAAGACTACTCAGCCCATGTTCGGGAAGGTGGAAAGGGGGCTTAAAACTCCCTGGGAGCATTCCCCCGTGGATAAATGATGAGATTTGGTGGATAAATAGCCTAGCACCCTCACTCTTTGCCTGGGTCACTCTGAAGTGTGTGCTCTACACTGCCTCCCAGAGGTACCTAGAGGAATTGGGACCCTGTTATCCACAGTGGAAACTTGCTTGATATTCTTCTTTTTATTTTCTGCCATCCCTGTCTCATTTCACCACTTCCCCTCCAGTGTTTTCTTGGATCACCTCCCAAATAAAGTACTTGCACTTGGATCCATGTCTCAATGTCTGCTTCTTGGAGAACTCAACCAAAGTCAATGAGGAAAGGCAAGAGCAAGGACAGCCATTACCTTAACTGGAAAGTCAGGACAGACTCTGGTGGAGAGAGCATAGCCTCTGGCACATGTTAGATGCACAATAAATCTTTGTCAAATGAATGACCAAATTTCTCCTTTGTGTTCCAGATACTGATGAATGTAAGCCACCCATTAGTGTATATTGTGGACTAAATGCTGAATGCCAGAATGTTCCAGGAAGTTTCTACTGTCACTGTGGCCCTGGATATAAACTTCTCTCTGGGAACACACAGTTCAAGAATTCCAATGAGAATACTTGTCAGAGTAAGAAAATTTTTATCTTCTTGTCCTCCTTCCACATTTTTCATTGAGTCTAACACCAGAAAAGGTATTTTTTGTGGTGAGGACAGGGCATGTTTCTATTTCCTGGAAGAAAATGGATAATGAAAAGAGGAGGAAAAAAGGAAAGAAGGAAGTTAGAGGAATAATGGGGTTCAGACGGCAAGTAGACTTTGGAGATGGAGATGAAAAGGTGGTAAATGAGGCAAGATTCCTTGAATTACAAAAAAGAGAAACTCACTCGGTTTAACTTAAACAGAAAAGATGAGTTTATGATAAGGATGCATGGATATATCTTGGAACTCAAGGACAAGAAAAGAGCTGGGCTTCTGAAATGAAATAAAACTGGAGGCTCAACACTCTCAGGGTACCCCAGTCTCTGATTCTCTTTGGGACAGATCCTGTCCTCTCTTTCCTTGCAAATTGGATTTCTCTGCTTCCTTGTCCACAGGACAGGAACTATGACCAACAGCTGCAAATCTTACCAGTGTATTGCTCCAACCACTCAAAGAGAGATCAATAAACTCTTTCTCGTGGACCTAATTGCAAAGTCTTTGGAGATATATAAATTGGCCCAGTTTGAGTGATATTCCCACCCTCAGATCTGTGTCCAGGAGGAGGTATCATGTTGTATTGTTATATTGTAAGTCAGCGATATAAGCTTGATCATCCTCATGGAAACTATATAGATGAGGAAAGTCTATATCCAAGAAATATGGGAATTGGCAGACTATATCCAAGAAATATGGGAATTGGCAGACTATCTATGAGGTTTGGCAACAGTTGCAATGATCAGAGGAAGAATCTTTAAAGATAAATTCTAAGAAGCTGATTAGTAGAGAAACAATAATATTAATACCTAAATATATATTTCATTTATACTATGTACCAGGTACTACACTCAGTGCTTTCCATACATTATTTCATTTAAAATAATCATAATAGGCACCATTATTACACATAAAGAAAGTGAGGCATCTAAAAGTTAAGTAACTTGTCCAAGGTCAGGCAGCAAAGAAATGGGTTTTTAGCTTGGGTCTGCACCACAACATGGGCCTCAGGGAAACCATAAAAGGACAAATGCACTCTTTTTCTGGTGCAAAATAATAATAATAATAATAGTAATTATTATTATTATTATTATTATTATTATTATTATTATTATATTATCTCTCTTTATCAGTTAAGATCCAGCCTGGAAAACAGAAACCTCACTAGGTCTTTCAAACTATAAAGAATTTTACAGAAAGAATTGATATGGTAAAGGAAGAGCTAAGAGAAGTCAAAGGGAGAGTGAGGAGGCAACCCAGAGATTAACAATAGCAGAAATATGCAGCCATCTTAGACCTAGAGGGACAGAGGAGGAAGTGGTATTACCAGGGCCCAAGAGTTGAGTCCATCTAATGAGAGGTGGAAACTTGGGAGAGATGATGTAACCAATGTTGGAGCTACCACAAGAAACAGCAAGAAAAGGGAAAAAATACCCCTGCTTCTCCCTTTCTCTCTTCTCCAATATTCTACCAGTATTTCCCACCAGGAATATACTGAACCCACCAGGAAGCCACGGGGCAAGAAATCCTGGCAAATAGAGCTCTTTCTGAAACAGAACAGAGAAGGGAATAGTAGGATCTGAGGAAAAATTGGCTGTTGGCCAACAATAACTGTTTTCCAAGAATATGAAGTCTTTTTCTTACAAATGTAAGTGAAGGTGGGAGCCTGGAGATAGTACATTCCAACCTGTGTTATTTTATTATGGCCAGTAGTTCTTATATGATGAGGTAGTGAAGGGATTACTCCCTTCTTTGCAAGCTTTCTTCAAAAAAATAAAACTTACCTATGAATCTCAGTTTGTACCTCCTTGTTCTTAAATTTGTTCTATTCCATTTTTTGCCTCCCTTATGTAGATTCTCAATTTTCCTTTTCATTGTTGAGATTTTTGATCACTGGGTCCATAGCTGAGCCAAGGTTTGTAGTTGATGGCTCCAGCTGGAGGGTGGAGAAAAGATCCTTGAGAGAAGTTGGCTGCAGCATGTCTCAAAGTGTTCTCATTCTTCTTACCACCACTCACCTTGTATCTGTCAGAATGCTTTGGGTTTTAACTAATATTATACCTGACTAAAAGTAACTTGTCAATAGGGATTATCAATAAATCTCAATATAACAAAAACCCAGAAATATATAGCTTTTCAGTTTGTTAATGTAGCATCTCAGGAATAGCAGAGCTTTGGTTTGACAGTTGTTGGCTTTCCCTCATTGTCCCAAAATGACTGCCACATCAAATCCTCATACATCCAATCCTCATGCATCCATGCCTCTTCTGGAAAACAAAAGAGTAGGAAAATGCTACTCCTGAGTCTCTCTCTTTTTTTACCATGAAGAAAAATTATCTTCAGAAGCCTCCCAGCAAACTTCCCCTTATGTCTGTTTGGCTAGACTGGGATCAAATTGCCTCCTGTAAACAAGTTCCTAGAATAACAGAATGAGATCTCAGGGCTTCACCCTGGGATTAGGGGCAGTGTCAACTTCACACACTTGAATAACATGAGTGTTCTGAAAGCAAGGAAGAAAGGGGCATGGCTGCTGGATGGGAATTCTTCAGCATATGGCATGACACCAAACTTTCAGATCCCTCTAATGGTACATCTACCCTAACATTGGGTCCTGGGATTGATGGTGGGAAAGAGAAACCTTCTCTTGTAAAGTCTCGTAATCTCGAGAGGAGAAAAAAGCACATGTCTTGGGAATGGATCTTTTTTCCTTAGATTGGTAGGATAATGAAAATAAAGCTCCCAAAAGATTGTGCCCTGTGCTCCACTTCATCCAGCCGTAAGGCCATGAGGTTGGAGACCCCACAGCAGAGAGCTTGGAGGAAAATTGACAAGGGTCATTGCATCCCACCCACCCCATCCCAGATCCTCTGAGTAGCTCAAGATCATGAGCAGCACAAGCCTGCAGCTAGAGGTTAGGAAACTTCACATCTCAATTATCAGGCCAACTCTGCACCAATACCACTCACATTAGGTCAATTCTGCAGTTCCTTTCAACAGGGGTGTCCAAGATTCCATGATTCTTTCACAAAGCCAAGGGTCTCAGAACAAAGAGGGACAATTATGCCAAAAAGGAAACAAGACTATTCAGGGGGTCTAAGACCCAAATTTCCTAAAAAGATTAAAACAGGGCCTCTCAGACCAAACTGGAGAAAGATGGTGGAAAAAGGCTTTCTAGGTGCAAAGACCCCATGGGAAGTAAGATTCCTTGTTCAAGGGACTTCACTGGATTACAGAGCCCCAGCTATTCTGCAATAGGGTTCTCAGGTAGCTCAGGGGCCCAGGTGGGCATCATCGAGGATGCCTGTGAATGACTGAAATGACTTGTGCCCATTCTGATTCCTGTGTATGCAATAGCACAGTGACATGAGCTTTGTGCTTAGACAAATACGGATCCAATCTAAGTTCTACCATGTATCCCCACATGACTACAGACAATTCCTTAACCACATTCCCCTGTACCTCTGTTTTATCTGCTTAAATGATATAACAACAGAACCTGACTCATAGGGTTGTTACAATGATTAATGAGATAACCCATGTGAGGTGGCATTCAACAAGTGGTAACTGATGATTTTTGTGCATGGAGCATTCTTCTATCAACTGCATCCACATCTTCAAGAGACAACAGAGAAGAGTGGTTAAGAACACTTTGTAAGGTGTCTAGAGCCAATTTCCAACAGAATTGCCTTGGGTACATACTAACTTTTCTCCACCCTATATGTAAAATGGGGCCAAAAATCTGTATCCTCACAGGGGCTATGCCTCACTAAATGAGATAGTACCATAGAAAGCACTTAGAAGTGTTTGCTAATATTGCTAGCATTTCATCTGATTCTTTTTTTTAAAAAAAAAAAAAAGGTTTAAACACCTGCTCTGGCTAGAAAGATCATGGAAAAGTTCAAGTAGCTCTTTAATATCACGGGTATGTTTTCTACCAATGAGAGGCACACCTACAAGATTCAAGGCCAGATTCCCATATTTCCTCAGGTCCCAAGCTGGAGTCCACACCAGGGTCTTGGAGCTTCATGAGCTCCAAAAATGAGACTGGGGTCCAAGTAGGGAAGGTGAGAGGAAAGAACACGGGATGGGTAGGAAAGAGATGCTGTGCCCTAAGTCCACTGCTAGCTCAGACGATCAATAAATATTTGTTGAATGAATGAATGAATGAATGAATGAATGAGTAGGATTGCACCAAAAGTGAATGAGTCCAAGCAGACTGAGATTCTCCCTGGGTTCTGATGTTAATCTGTTAAACTTGCCTTATTTTACAAGGAAGAGAAATGCCTTTGGTTATTTTCCTAATTCTAAGAGCTCTTCACAGTCCTTTTATAATTATTTATTTATTTAGCCTGTTGGGGAAGAAGAGCGGGGAGGGAAAGATGAGGGCATGCTCCTGGGAGGGACAGTGCCTTCACAGTCCTTTTATATGGACTGAGTCCACCTGGGGTTAGTTATCATGAAGGTTGGTAGGTCCAAGAAGGTACCCATGAAGAAGTATGCAAGTTTCAGAAAAAAGCATTTTTTTACAATGAATGTAGTTTCCAATAATAGACACATTCTGAACTCAGGGTTGTAAGACTTCTTGCACTCTTTTTTAAATTTATTTTTTAATTACAGTTGACATACAATATTATATTAGTTTCAGGTGTACAACATAGTGGTTAGATATCTATATAACTTATGAAGTGGTCTCCCCAGTAAGTTTAGTGTCCATCTGACACCATACATAGTTATTACATTATTGACTATGTTCCCTATGCTGTACATCCCCGTGACTATTTTGTAACTGCCAATTTGTATTTCTTAATGCCTTCACCTTTTTCACCCTACCCTCCAACCTCCCATTTGGCAAGCATCAGTTTATTCTCCATATCTATGAATTTGTTTGTTTTGTCTGTTCATTTATTTTGTTGGTTTATTTTTTTAGATTCCACATATAAGTGAAATCATATGGTATTTGTCTTTTTGTCTGACTTATTTCATCAGCATAATACCTTCTAAGTCCATCCATGTTATTGCAAATGGCAAGATTTTATTCTTTTATATGACTGAGTGATATTCCAAGGTCTTGCACTCCTAAGTTAAAACCTTCAATGTTACAAGAAAGCTCTTTGCCCTTTTTAGCAAATAGACTCAGCTGAAAACCAAGATATGGACTAGGTATAGATTTAACCTCAGTTTGATGGTAACAGGTATGTAAACATTTGCTAGCCTTTCCTCATCTTTCTAAAGCAGATATGGGTGTCCTCCCAGTGCACAATTAACCACACACAAGGTCCCATTAACAGCTGATAACCAAAAATGGACACTCCTGTTTCCGTTCTAATTCCCAGCCACGCTGAATTTTAAAACCATCCATATAAGCAGAACCCATGGACACGGACAGTAGGGGGGTGAAGGCATGTGCTGCGGGGGTTGGGGGAGGGATGTGAACGGCCAGGGAGAAGTCAATGGGGGGGGAAAGGAGACACATGTAATACTTTAAATAATACTAGTAAAGAATTTTTTTAAAACCTGAGGTACTTAATTTTCTGTTTCCTCAGCCATTTTAGTTATAATGTCCAGCCAAGACTGACTTACAGAGTTTGGAGTTTACATTTTTCTGCTTCCTCTATGCCAGTGTATCTCTATTACAGCAACTTTGGCATTTAATATCCAATACTTTTTTGTGGTCAGGAGCTGTCCTGTGCATTGTAGGGTGTTGAGCAGCATCTCAGGCCTCCAATCATCAGATTCTAGTAGTATCCCCTGTTCCAAACTGTACCCACCAAAAATGTCTCCAGCCATTGTCAGTGTCCCCTGAGGACAAAATCACCCCAGTGGAAAAACACTGCTCTACACTGTAGCAAGGAACTTGGACTCTGATCCCCCAAACAGCAAAGAAGCTTGATAATGAACATCATTAGTTTGTCTTCAGACATTCTACATTCAAGTTACTCACCTTACCTGCCCACCTCTCCACCCTTTCACTCTCAGTTCCCACAGTAACTGCCCATGATGTCTTTTGCAGAGATCACCACCTCAAGCACAACCAAAGGCAATAAAGAGGTGAGTGGAAGCTGAGTCCTGGAACCTAGCCTGGTAACAAATATTTACAAAGCCAAAAATTAGCAAATGGCAATGGGTACTAGATATTATATGTGTACTACATATTATAGATCATATATTGATGCATCATATGCAATATGTAATATATTTTAATATATAATGTATGTTAATTGTAATATAATGTAAGTTCATTATAATACAATATCACTAGATAATTCCTATTATGTATAACTATGATATATACATATATTATAGTTGACTGTTGAATATGGATACTGACCCCCCCATGCAGTAAAAAATCCGCAAAAACTTAGCTACTAATAGTCTACTATTGACCAGAAGTCTTACTGATAACATAAATAGTTGATTAACATATATTTTGTATGTTACATGTATCATACACTGTATTCTTACAATAAAGTAAGCTAGAAAAAAGAAAATGTTATTAAGAAAATCATAAGAAAGAGAAAATACATTTATGGTATTTATTGAAAAAAATTCACATATAAGTAGACCCATTCAATTCAAACCATGTTGTTTGAGGGTCAACTATATATCACCATGTTTATCACTATACGTATGTCACTATATATCTCACTATAGCAATAGATAGATTATGTGTGTGTGTGTGTGTGTGTGTGTGTGTGTGTGTGTGTGTGTGTACTGCCCCCTAAAGATAGGATCTATCCCAGACCAAGAAAAACAGACTAAGTAAGACTGTATTAGGGTATGCTGAGCTGCAGCAACAGAGGCCCAATTATTCAATGGCTTTTAAAAGATAAATTTTTATTACTTTCTGAGTTAACAATCCAGAGGTGAACAGTCTAGGCTGGTGAAGGGATTCTGCTCTGTGAGGCCATTAAGGGTGCCCACATTCTTTCCATCCCCTGGCATCTTGTCCTCAACTGCATGGTCAAAGATAGGTTGCTGCAATGTTGCATTCATAGGGAGAGGGGAGAGGGAGTCTAGGGCACATTGTCTGGAGGGCAGAGTGAAGGGAGAGAGTGGAGGGAGGGAGGCATCTATGAGATCACTATGATATGCTAATAAGGGTGTGATCAGATCTTAGAGACATTTCTTTCTCTAATTTTTCAATAACTGTTGACATACAATATTATATTAGTTTCAGGTATACAACATAGTGATTAGACATTTATGTAACTTATGAAGTAATCATCCTGATAAGTCTAGTACCCATCTGACACCATACATAGTTATCACAAGATTATTGACCATATTCCCTCTGCTGCACATTACATCCCTGTGACTATTTCTATGACTGGCAATTTGCACATCTTAATCCCTTCCCCTTTTCGCCCATTCCCCAACCTCCCTCACATCTGTCAACCAACAAAATGTTCTCTATATCTATGAGTTTATTTCTGTTTTGTTTGTTTATTTATTTTATTTTTTTAACATTTAAATGATTTGAGAGAGAGAGCGATTTGTTGTTCCACTTATTTATGCACTCATTGGTTGATTCTTGTATGTGCCCTGACCAGGGATCAAACCTGCAACCTTGACGTACTGGGACAACGCTCTAACCAACTGAGCTACCTGGCCAGGGCTATTTTGTTCCTTAGATCCCACATATAAGTGAAATAATATGGTGTTTGTCTTTCTCTGCCTAGCTTATTTCACTTATAATAATACCTTGTAGGTTCATCCATGCTGTCACAAATGGGAAGATTCCATTCTTTATATGGCTGAGTTATATTCCATTGTATATATGTACTACATTTCCTTTACCTAATCATCTATTGATGGGCATTTGTGTTGCTTTCACATCTTGGCTATTGAAAATAATGCTGTAATGAACATAGGGTACATATGTCTTTTAAAATTAGTGTTTGGGATTTTATCAGAGAAATACCCAGAAGTGGAATTGTTGGGTCATATGGTAGTTCTATTTTTAATTTTTTTATAAATCTCCATACTGTAGTCCATAGTGGCTGCACCAATTTACAATCCTACCAACAGTGCATTAGGGTTCCCTTTTTTTAGAGACATGTCTGTTGGTTTTTTTTCTTCATTGATTTTAGGGAGAGAGAGAGAGAGAAACATCAATGTGCAAGAGAAACATCCATTGGCTGCCTCCCATATGCACCTCGGTCAGGAATCAAACCCACAATTTGGGCATATGCCCTGACCGGGAAACAAACCCACCACCTTTCAGTGTACGAGACAACACTCCAACCGAGTCACACTGGCCAGGGCTTAGAGACATGTCTTAAAGTGACAATCCAGAAATTGCA
The DNA here is from genome assembly GCF_963455305.1 of Plecotus auritus. NCBI lineage: Eukaryota > Metazoa > Chordata > Mammalia > Chiroptera > Vespertilionidae > Plecotus > Plecotus auritus. Next base: position 92,465,310 of record NC_137773.1, read on the forward strand.
CATATGCCCAAACCTAACTGCAAGGGAAGTTGGAACAATATGGCCTGTAGCCGGGCCGCATGACCCAGGTGAAATTTGAGGGGTTCATTCAGTTACCAAAAGGAAGAAGGGGAAATGGATATTGTAAAATAGCTAAAAGAGAGAGAGAAACCAAGAAAGTACCTGTTAGATAGTAATCATTTAGTGTTTGTAAATCAACTCTAAATTTTAATATTTTGGTTAAATGATTCATGTCTCTGAGAAGGTCTATTTGAGTAGAATGGACTCATTCCTTCCTCTGCCCTCACCCTGCCCTACTGCAGAGGGCGTGTTCATGCCTTGCCCTCCCAATCTCCAGGCCTCCAGGTACATACTATCCTCTCTACCTGAAATTCCTTTTCCCAGTTCATAACCTGGCTGGCTTCCTGTCACTCTTCTTTGTCCGAGACTCCATTCAGGTATCACATACTTCTGGAGGGCCTCCTTAAACAACCTCCATCTGAGTTAATATCCCCTTCCCCATGTGTTTATGGTGGGAGGCTGTGGAGCTAGAAGTGTAGACAGGGGTTCAAATCCTAGCACCACAGTGGCAAGTGACATGGGCAAAAGACACAACTTCTCTGTGTTAGAGTTCTCCAGGGACACAGAAGCAATAGGAGACATAGATATAGATAAAGAGATTTATTACAAGGAGTTGGCTCACATGATTATGGAGGCTGACAGGTCCCAAGATCTGCAGTTGGCAAACTGGAGACCCAGAAGAGCTGATGGGAGAGTTCCAGGGACCTGAGAACCAGGAGAGCAGAGGCCTGAAGGCTTGAAACATAGGAAGAGCTGATGTTTCAGTTCAAGTCTGAAGATGAAAACTAATGTCCTAGCTCAAGGCCATTGGGTAGTCAGGCAGAAGGAAATTCCCCATTACCTAAAATATTTTTTCTATTCAGGCCCCCAACTGACTGGATGAGGCCCACCCACATGAGGGAGGGTAATCCACTTTGCTCTGTCTACCCATTCAAATGTTAACTTCATCCAGAAACACCTAGAATGATGCTTGACTAAATATCTGTGTTCCCCATGACCTCATCAAATTGACACATAAAACTAACCATCACACTCTCCAAGAATTGATTTATGCATCTATAAAATGAGGGTAATAATGGCACCCACCTCCTTGGATAGATGGGAAATTTAGATGAAATTATATATGTCAAATATTTGGCACAGTGACTCACCCAGAGTACATGTTCCATCCATGTCATCCATGTGATCTCCAGCTGACTGCCATTTACATGATATGCTGTCACCCCATAGACCGTGAGCTTCTTGAGGACAGGAATACCACCAAGCCCTCATTGAGAGTTCAACAAATGTTCATTGAAGTAATAAATAAGCATGTAATTAAAAGGGGCATTTCATTATAAATTTTATTGCTAGGTTCCTCAAAAAGTTAAACCGAATTACCACATGCCCCAGTAGTTCTATTTCTATGATACACCCAATAGAATTGAAAGCAGGAACTCAAATAGGTATTTGCACATCCATGTTCACAGCAGCACTGTTTTTTGGTGGTGTTTTTTTGTGGTTTTTGTTTGTTTGTTGCTACTCCCCCTGTCATATATTCATATCTATAGCAATAATTGACCAAAGCATTCTTTTCTGCTGAATCTGAATATGGCCTCAGAATCTTTCTCAACAGTGTTCCAGGTGGCCACTACTAATTGATTGGTGTTGGCATTAAAGATGACACCTATTTGCAACCCCTACCTTAAAGCTCTCTTGCTGATGACTCACAGCAGCACTATTCACAATGGCCAAAAGGTGGAAACAATCCAAATGTTCATCAACAAATGAATGGATAAGCAAAATATCATCCATCCATACCGTGGAATGTTAATCAGCCATAAAAAGGAATGAAGTTCCAATACATGTTACAATGTGGATGAGCCTTGAAAACATGCTGAGTGAAAGAAACCAAACACAAAAGGTTATACAATGTATGATTCCATTTTTTTTAATATTTTTTATTGATTCCTTTTAGAGAGGAAGGAAGAGGGAGAGAAAGGAACATTGATGTGAGAGTGTAACTTTGATTGGTTGCCTCCTGCACACCTTCTACAAGGGAAGGGAGATCCAGCCTCGGCCAGAAATTGAACTGCAACCCTTTGGTGCACAGGACAACGCTCAACCAACTAAGCCACATCAGCCAGGGCTGATTCTGTTTATATAAAATGTCCAGAATAGGCAAATACATAGAAATAGAATGTTTCCATTTTTTTTAATATATTTTATTGATTTTTTACAGAGAGGAAGAGAGAGGAATAGAAAGTTAGAAACATCGATGAGAGAGAGACATCGATCAGCTGCCTCCTGCACACCCCCTACTGGGGATGTGCCCGCAACCCAGGTACATGCCCTTGACCGGAATCGAACCTGGGACCCTGCAGTCCACAGGCCGACGTTCTATCCACTGAGCCAAACCGGTTTCGGCTGTTTCCATTTTTAAACCTTCACCTTAGCCCCATTCTTCTCCATCCATTGGTCCATCTCTTTGCTATCCTTCATAGACAAATGTCTTGAATTTAAAAGGCAAATTAGGGGGATGAAGGAGGTAGTCAAGGGTAGAGGGGGTCGAGTATATCATGATGGAAGGAGACTTGACTTTGGGTGGTGGGCACACAATGCAATACACAGATGATGTATCATAGAATTGTACACTTGAAACACATAATTATTAATCAATATCACTCCCAATAAACTTAATTTTAAAAAATAAAAATTAAAAGGCCAATTAGAGTGCCTTCTGAGCTATGTCTACCTCAGAGTTTCTCTATGTATAATATTATAATGTTATAATATTCAAGACTGGGTCATTCTTTGCTGTGGGGGTTGTCCTATGCATTAGAGGATGTGGAGCAGTATCTCTGGCCTCCACCCGCTGGATATCAGGAGCATCCCTCAGTGGTGACATTCATAAATATCTCCAGACTTTACCAAATGTCCCCAGGACAAGCATGTCAAACTCAAAGGCTAACATGAGCCAAATGAACAAGGTTTAAGTTTATGTGGGCTGCAAAAAAACAAAAGCTTCAATTATCATAGAAAAGTAGGTTTCTTTTGATAGAGACATGCTGAATACAAAGAGCTGAAATAAATGAGTCATTGCTAACATAAAATAATAGAACATTTTAATAAAAATTAATATTTCTTCTTGAACATTAACTTACCAGACACTGAATAACTGCACAAATTAATAAGCATAACGCAAATAAACCTATTTTTCTTGTTCTCCAAAAGCGAAATATTTCCTGTTGTGCACATCAAACAAGTCAGTATAAGACTAATGATGTGGAGGAGAAACCAAGATGGCGGCATAGGTAAGCACCTAAACTGCCTCGCACAACAATTTCAAAACTACAACTAAAAGACAGTATGGACACCATCCAGAACCACAGGAAAGCTGGCTGAGTGAAAATTCTACAACTAGAAGGAAAGAGAAAAGCTCACAGAGAATTGGAGGTACGGCAAAGGGTCTTTGTGCGTGCAGAGAGGAAGGGCGGCTGAGAGCCTGGTTGACTTTCTCTGGCGGAAGGGGGAAGGAAGCCCCCGACCGCACTGAACCCCAGTTCTGACTGCACTGAACCCCAGTTCCAGCAGAGCCCCTGGGGACCCACGCTCTTACGGGGGGAATCTGGACTCTCGGGCGGAGACTCGGGAGCCGGGGAAGGCAGAGGTCTGAAGGCGCACGCGTGCCAGTGCACACAAAGGCTGCGGAGGTTGCCACAGGTTTCCCAAGTGGAAGGGAGTCAGAAGCTCCTGACTGCACTGAGCCCCAGTTCTGACTACACTGAACCCCAGTTCCAGGTGAGCCCCTGGGGACCCATGCTCTTGTGGGGGGAATCTGGACTCTCGGGCGGAGACTCGGGAGCCGGGGAAGGCAGAGGTCTGAAGGCGCTCGCATGTGCCCAAGGGCAAGGATGATGGGAAGCCAAGACTGTCTGCTCCGCCCTGAGACTCCACCCCATCCAAGCTGAGCACAGAGGCTATTGCAATTTGGCAAGTCTAATCCTATAAGGCTGTCTCCAGCACCGAACTTCTCCCAGCATAGACACAGCTGATTCTTACAGCCAACTGGCCTGGAGGTCAATTCCTCCCAGTGATACCAACAACAATCAAGACTTAATTACAACAAGCCTGTACACACAGTCCACAAAGGGGTGCACCAAGAGTGTCCACCTCAGGTTAACTGGGGAGGCCGACCCACTAGGCCATATAGGAAACCTAGCACACAAATCTACCCTACCAACTCAGGGAAGCAGTGAAAATGCGGCGTCAAAGAAACAGATCACAAACAAAAGAAATGGAGGAAAACAAACGACTGGATATAGAATTCAAAACCACGGTTATAAGGTTTTTCAAGAATATCCTAGAAAAGGCCGATAAATATAACGAGACCCTCGAAGATATGAAAAAGGACCAACTAGAAATTAAACATACACTGACTGAAATAAAAAATATTATGCAGAGACCCAAAAACAGACTAGAGGAACACAAGAATCAAGTCAAAGAATTGAAATACAAAGAAGCAAAAAACACTCAACCGAAAAAGCAAAAAGAAAAAAAAATCCAAAAAGTTGAAGATAGTGTAAGAAGACTCTGGGACAACTTCAAGCGTACCAACATCAGAATTATGGGGGTTCCAGAAGAAGAGAGAGAGCAAGATACTGAAAACCTATTGGAAGAAATAATGACCGAAAACTTCCCCCACCTGGTGAAAGAAATAGACTTACAAGTCCAGGAAGCTCACAGAACCCCAAACAAAAGGAATCCAAAGAGGACCACACCAAGACACATCATAATTAAAATGCCAAGAGCAAAAGACAAAGAGAGAATATTAAAAGCAGCAAGAGAAAAACAGTTAGTTACCTACAAGGGAGCACCCATACGACTGTCAGCTGATTTCTCAACAGAAACTATGCAGGCCAGATGGGAGTGCCAAGAAATTTTCAAAGTGATGAATAGCAAGAACCTACAACCAAGATTACTCTACCCAGCAAAGCTATCATTCAGAATTGAAGGGCAGATAAAGAGCTTCACAGATAAGAAAAAGCTAAAGGAGTTCATCACCACCAAACCAGTATTATATGAAATGCTGAAAGGTATTCTTAAAGAAGAGGAAGAAGAAAAAAAGTAAAGATAAAAATTATGAACAACAAATACATATCTATCAACAAGTGAACCTAAAAATCAAGTGAATTAAAAACCCAAGGAACAGAATAATCTGGTGAATATAATAGAATCAGGGGCATAGAAAGGGAGTGGACTGATAATTCTCAAGGGGAAAGGTGTATGGGGAGTTCAGGAAGAGACTGGACAAAAATCATACACCTATGAATGATGACAGTGTGGGGGGGGAGGTAAGGGCAGAAGGTGGGGTGGGAACCGGGTGGAGGGGAGCTATGGGGGGAAAAAGGAGAAACAATTGTAATAATCTGAATAAAGATTTATTAAAAAAAATAAAATAAAAAGACTAATGATGTGGCAATCGGATGCTAAAATATTCTCTGCTGGTATTAGTGGAAAGAAAGGGTGCGCCTGTGTGTAGGTGCATAAGGGAAATGAATGCAACAGGATTATAGTAGTTGGTCAATAGTATAATTATGCATAATAGGATATTGTAAAAATTAAGTTATGAAATTTTTATTAAACTATTTCTACAAACCATTATATTGGCTGGGCCACAAAAAATATTCATTGTGGGTCACAAGTTTGACATGCTTGCCCCAGGGGGTCAAAATTGCCCAGGCTGAGAACCTATTTTGAGCAAACACACCACTTCCCTATTGGTAAAAGAGGTTGGTAATAATTAACCCTTGTCCTGTATTTACCAGGCACAGACATGTAGCATCTTCTAACTCATTTAATTTTTCCAAAAACTCCATAGGGTTCTATTACTGTCTCCCTCCTAAAGTGGGGAAACTGAGGCACAGAGCAATCGAGTGTCTTTCCCAAGGTCACAGAGCCAGTGAATGGTGGAGTCAGGATTTGAACTGGGTCCTCTGGCTCCAGAACTTGCTTTCTCATGCTTTCTACTGTGCCTTGGGGTTGTGGGGACTTATCAGAGTGGATTATTATGATTGTTGTTATTTATATATTTAAAGCTACAACGGGTTGTTGAGAATTTTGAGTCACTTCTCACCAACAAGACTCTGTGGGGATCAGGAGAGCAGAGAAAAGTTGCATTCAAGGCCACATCTATTCTCCAGACTATGGAATCCAATGTTCTAGAAACTGCCTTGAACGCCCCAGACCAAGAAATCCAGAAACTTCAAAACAGTACTGTGGGTAAGGAGACAATAAGACCTGATGCTCATGGAGTGGGGGGGGGGGGTTCTGGTTACCAGCTGGAGTCTGTATTAAACAGTTAGAAAATAAATAACTACATTGCATGAGCCAATTTATATAAAATGCTGGAAATTTGCAAACTAATCTATAGTGATGTTACAGAAAACCAGAGAAGAACCAAGCAATACTTAGAGAGATGGAGTTACATTTATTATGCGTGGGTCCAGAGGAAAATGTCTCTCAAATTCTGGGCCCCAACATGGAGGAACTTTCCCTATTTATATGTTTTTAACTTCTTTGTCTCCCAAATATGGGGTGTTTCCGGCCCCTTTGCAAGTTCTTAAAGAGCCCCTATGTGCTGGGGCCTTGAGACCTCAACCAAAGGCCTGGCCTGGTGCCAGCACTGATAATTTTGTCCAGGAAAGGTTTAATGGCCTCTCTGAAGTGGAAGTAGTCTTATTTCCCTTATTATTTAAGCAAGCAAGCATTTACAAAAGCCAAATAGCAGGGTTAAAATTTCAAACAGCAGTTTTTATATAAGATGGATGCTTCAGTGACAGGGAGGGTAGAGTGGAGGGATGGAAAGGAGGCATGAGAAAATTTGGGGAAACTTGGGGGTCATGGAAATGCTCACTACCTTGATTGTGGTGGTGGTTTTACAAGTGTATGTACCAATAAAACTAATCAAATTGTACACTCTAATGTACAACCAATTACACCTCCATAGAACTGCTACAAAAAAAAAAAAAAAAAAAGATTCTCAGTGGTTTCCCATCCTGGGTCTGGGATTTGGGCTTAAAAAGTATTTTTTAAATCTTGTGCCTATATAACCTAATAACACATGTAGAAGGAACATCTTATATTTTTTAAATGAAAATCCTTTTATTGCACTTGTCATACATATTACACAACCACGTGACATGTCATGTTAATTAGCTTGACTATGGTTGTCATTTCACTAGGGATATATGTGTAAAATCATCATATTGTAAACCTAAATATATACATTTTTTCTTTTTAAAAATAAAATACCACAGCAAAACCAAGTATTAATTTTTTAATTAGGAAAATACATAAACAAAACTAATTTAGACCAACCAAATCTGCCCATATCCCAGTCTTCCAATCCTATACCTAGTTAGGTACATGTGTGATGAAGAGGACACATACTTGTTGTGTATGTTATCTTTTACATACAGTTCCACAAAGCCTGTTTTTTTCAGTCATTATCTCACTAACATCTTTCCATGAAAACTGCAGACAGCATCATTACCTATGTTATTGTCTTCAATGACTTATAGAGTTGCATTGTATGAGTGTGCCATAATTTATTTTCCTATTCTGGAAAATGTGGGTTTTTGCCAAACAATCCTGTGATAAAGACCACTAAAAATTTATCTGTTTGTATTTGTTTGATATTTTCTTAGGATGAATTCATAAAGGAGGAGATGCTAGGTCAAGGGAAAAAAACATTTTTAGACTTTTGATATACATCACTATATTGGCCTCCAGAAATATTTGTTATGTTTTATTCAGCTCAGGGATATCAGAGGATTGGTGTATGCCTAACGAACCATTTTTGTTTTACCAACTTAGCCGATAAAATACTTTATGGTCTATAAAAATAATAATAATGAAAATAAATTTAAATGGTAAAAGAAAATCTAGTACCTAATCATCTTGGGAAACTGGTATCTGGACACTTTCATTATAAATTGAAACATTTTCCAAATTACAAATAATTCTCATCTTTCCAGGTTCTAATTGTTTAATCAGGTAACCAGTGCCCTCACCTCAGTAAGCTTCAGTCTCTTCATCTATAAAATGGGATTATAATAATGCATATAATGCTGAGACTAGATGCTGCTTATTTGAGAGATTTCAGGGAAGTCTAAATCATGAACCAAGACAGACCATTTGTATGGAAAAGCCACTGGAAACAGCTTGGGTGTGCCCACAAGTGGTGAGGCAGGGTCTCAGGGAATCACCAGGGCAGGGTGAACAGTGATAACCAGGTTTATGAAGACTCAGATATGGTGCCTGCCTGCTGGCTCTGTGAGGAAAGGGCTCAGAAAAGGAACCATGGCCTCTGCCAACACTTCTGTCTGGGAGAAAGCTGCCCCTCCAGCTCTCACCCGGATGCCAGACACTTCAGTTCCTCTCTGTATGTCCCTGGTGCCTTTCAAGCTGCTGCCCCAGTTCTGGAGCTGAGAATGAGTGAGTCTGAGTAAGTCCATGCACAGGTCCTTTAAGAGGAACTGCCTGGGACTCCAGAAGCCCTCTGTCTCACTCAGCCACAATCCCTGCTGGTTTTTACAACCAGAAGTTATGGAAACTTCTCTTCACAGCACTGAATCCCTGAAATGAGGATCCTGTTTTGGGGTCCTCAGGGGTGACCTCTTCTACCGAGATACCCCTCCTTATTCTTATCCACCACACGTGGGTGTGGGACCAGCCCATTCCACATGTCTACCCCTCCTACCAGTCTCAATGTGGCTTATTCCTTAAATCCTTAATTGTAGGAGTTCTGTTTGGCTACATTTCAGGTGGTTCTGAATGATTATTGTTAGTAGTTTAGTAGTACTTTTGATGTGATTGTGGGAGGATTCGAGTACTGCATTTACCTACACCCCCATCATAACCTTAAGCCTTGGAGAGGACCCCTAACTTCTGAACCTCAGTTTCCTCATCTGAATAATGGTCCTTCCTGGGGTTATATGATGCTGTCATAAGATGACAATGTATAAGGCTCTTAGCTCAAGCCTGGCATCCCCTACACATTCAGTAAAATGTGGCCTGTTTTTGTTGCTGTACACGTTTTTTAAAACTTATAATAACAGTAAGCTTGCTTGGCACTTTTCTTACCAGCTGTTGAAACTCGAGTTGTTACAGACAATTGCTCGAAGGAAAGAAAGATCTTCAACTTGAACGTCCAAATGAACTCACTGGACATCCATTGCAATGACATCATCCAGGAAAACCTACAAGGTACATGTGGTGGCTGCATTCAGAAACCCTAAGACACACACAGCAATATCACTGTGTGACTCATAAGGAACCATCCCCCAATAGGTTCCTACTTGATGGGTTTGTTACCATAAGATTGTGTCAGTTGAGTCTTATCCCCCCCCCCAAAAAAAAAAAAAAGACATCTTCCCAAAGTGGAAGCTTTATTTTCTTCAGCATGGAAGAGACTTCTTTGTAATTTGGGGGCTGCTCCATCCACGTCTCAGTTTGGGTTCACCCAGAAGCAGTTTCTAGAAGAATTGAAAGGGGTTTCAGTGTAGAAGTTTATTTAGGAGGTGATCCAAGGAAGCAGCAGTAAGTGTTTTAGTCAGAGTTCTGCAGAGAAACCAATAGAATGTGTGTGAAGAGAGACAGAGACAGATTTTAAGGAATTGGCTCATGTTATTGTAGAGGCTGGCAAGTCTAAAATATAGCCAGGGAAGAGCTGATGTTGTAACTCAAGTCCAAAGACAGTCTGGAGAAGAATTCCCTCTTCCTCAGGGGAGGCCAGTCTTTTCCTTAGACCTTCAACTTATTGGATGAGGCCCACCCATATGATGGAGGATAATCTGCTTTACTCAAGCCTAACTATTTAAGCATTAATCTCAAGATCCATTCATGCTGTCACAAATAGCAGTATTTCAACTCTTCTTATGGCTGAGTAGTATTCCATTGTATACATGTATCACATCTTCTTTATCCATGGATGGACATTAAGAATATTATGCTAAGCAAAACAAGTCAGTCAGAAAAAGGTAAGAGCCATATGATTTCACTCATATGTGGGATATAAAACTGAAACTCATAGACACAGACAACAGTACTGTGGTTACCAGAGGGAAAGGGAGTGGGGGGACAGTAAAAGGTAAAGGGGGCCAAATAATGGTGACAGAAGGTGATTTGACTTTGGGTGGTGGGCACACAATGCAATATACTGTATGTCATGTATCATAGAAATGTACACTTGAAACCTATATAATTAACCAATGTCACCCCAATAAATATAATTTTAAAAACAAATAAATAAATGTTACTATAAGAATTCAAGCAAAAGTAAAAATTTTTAAGGAGATAGATGATAGATAGATAGATAGATAGATAGATAGATAGATAGATAGATATTAATCTCATCTAAAAAATACCTTCACAACAACATCCAGACTGGTGTTTGACCAAATATCTGTGTACCATGGACTTGCCATGTTAACATAAAATTAACTACCCAAGTTGTGGAGAGAGGAAGTGAAGGGAGAAAAGGCAGCCAATACATGGATTGTTATGTTAGTGAACAGGTTACTGCTGGTGGTAACTGGGGCTCAATCCCACTGAGTTATCCTGCTAACGGAGAAGGAGCTGAGCCATTTATCCACCTGTGCTGATTCATCACTGGTTGAGGACCCACCTGGGAAGTTCATTTCCAGACCCTTCCACTCTGCCCTGAGTGCCGACCAAACACATTCTCTCACGGAAAGCTCCCAGGCAGAGTCTCAGCTGCTTGGGTAAAATCCATCAGCATATAAAGAAACCAAGAGTGCCAAGGGAATAAAATCAGGGTGCCTACAGCATCTGCTACAGCCTGCATACAAAGGACTAGATTGTTACTATTAATTGTCCCAGTGTTACCACACTCTGACTTTTTTTTTTGGGGGGGGGGGTGAGGGGAGCAGTTAGAAATGAATTCAGCTTTGTTTCACATTATCTAGTAACATTTTTTACCTTTTTTTCAATTACAGTTAACATTCAGGATTATATTAGTTTCAGGTATACAGCATAGTGCAGGGGTCCTCAAACTTTTTAAACAGGGGGCCAGTTCACTGTTCCTCAGACCGTTGGAGGGCCGGACTATAGTTTAAAAAAAAACTATGAACAAATTCCTATGCGCACTGCGGGCCCGGGACGAGTCGGCTGCTAAGCAGGACAGGTAGCGGCACCAGGCGGGCCGGATAAATGTCCTCGGCGGGCCGTAGTTTGAGGACGCCTGGAGTGGTTAGACATTTACATAACTTCCAAAGTGATCCTCCTGATAAGTCTAGTATTCACCTGACCATACCTAATTATTATAATATTATTGACTACATTCCCTATGCTGGACTTTACATCCCTGTGACTATTTTGTAACTGCCAAGACTCTTTGATATTTTTTTTTTTCAAGAGAAACCAAAAATTGAGTTGTTTGCATGAAAACCTTTAATTTTTCAATTTTGCAAGAATACTTTTACTATAACTGCCACATAGCTAAAACTGCTATAGCATGATTAATGGGGTCTTGAAATTCAATCATGTAAATATGGACACAGTTGTCTGTACTGTCCATCAAAACTCCCAAAGTAAAACATAGACAACAAACTGCATTCTGATCTGAGACAATCTCATGAGACAGTCAGTTCCTATCATGTTTTCTCCTCCCTCGAGAAGGTAAGTACTTGAATCTGCCTCCATTTGTGAATGGACCAGGCGGAGGAGGGGAGCCAACCTCCAATCACATAATTTCACACTTGCATTGTCACAGGATTCCTCTGCAATTCACAATTTGTAGAGAGCGCAAGACTTCACACAGTACAGGCTACCAAATCACATCTTCAGCCCAGTTTGCTCCTTGGTCACACCCTGGTGTACTGGGGCTTAGGATTTCAACATGTAGATTCATGAGGACACGGCTCAGCCCAGAACAACTGTCTATGCTGAATTGCTTAAATAAATTATACGTATCACAGTGGGATTCCATGTGCTTTGAGGAGCACCTGGCATAGACGTGCCCAGCAGTAGACTATTTATCATCCCCTAATGGGCCCTGTGGTCTCATCTCCAAGCATTTGCATTGGCTGTTTCTCTGCCAGGAATGCCAACTATCACTTTGGGTGAACTTTGACTCTTCTTTTAATACAGCTCAACTTTCACCTCCCAGGACTGCCCACTTCCATCACAGCACCAGAGTCAGGCCATCCCTCCTCTGTGAGTCCCCCCAACCCTTCCCTCCCCAGCATTAACCTACCTTATCCTGGCATCTACCATGTTGTGTTGTATCTGTTGATTGACACAGCCTTGTCTCCTTCATTGTACTGGGATCCCTTTCAGGGCCAGAACCATTAATTCTTTCTCTATAGGCACTGTATCTGGCAAACAATAACAAAAGCTCATCAAATTAAAGCCACTGTTAGGCTGAAGCCTTAACATTACTAATGAGAGATAAGAACCCATTGATGAATGTGTGACAAATTCACAGAGGGACATTTCTCTGTCCTCAGGTTCCGTCTGGATTCCCAGCCTCAGCACTATGGACATATGGGGCCAGGTTATTCTCTAGGGTGGGGCCCTATAGTGTTCTGAGCCCTATATCCTTGGCCTTGGCCCACTAGATGCCAATAGCAACGCCCCAGTTGTGACAACCGAACATGCCTCCAGACATTGCCCTGTGTTCCCTGAGGGGGGCAGAATCACCCTCAATTGAGAACTGCTGGTCTACAGTAATCTTGTAATTTATCTTCAAACAGTGATAATTTTAAATTTGGAAGGGGGTACTATTAAATTACACCAGGACACCAGGTGTGAACTGGGACTTTGCAAGTAATTGTAGATGTAACACACCCTTCCTCCAATAAAACATTTCACTGAATAAACCCACAAGGCCATGGAGACTGACCTTGGAAACCTCTACAGCCACTCTTCTCTTTCCTGCTTGTGATTTTCTCTTATGCCAGAATATTTCAGCTGAAAAATAAGCAATTTCTAAGCATAAAAACAGGCGAGTATATCACCTTCCTATGTTTTCCAGCCACCTACCAGTGTTTCATTCTGACAACAGAAATTGACTTTAACTTAGAGAAACAAGTGGCTCTCCTACTTCTGATCCCTGGAGTGAGGCCAGAGAAATCTGGTTAGAGAAACTACACAGCTAGTAACTGGCAAAACTGGGATTTGATTGCAGAAACCCAGTTCTTGCCCCTAAACTCTTAAATACTCACTAAATGCGGACTCTTTGCCACATGGACTTCTCAGCAGCACAAAGAATGAGTACTTATTGAAATGAAAATATACTTATAACATATTATCAACTACATATACATGCAGGTGGATAAATGATGGGTATAGATGATGATAGATAGATAGATAGATAGATAGATAGATAGATAGATAGATAGATAGATGATAGATAGATAGGAGATAATCTGTGTTAGTTTGCTGGGGCTGCCTTAACAGACTGAGTGACCTAAACAAGAGAAATTTATTGTCTCACAGTTCTGGAGGCTGGAAGTTCAAGATCAAGGTGTCAGCAAAGTTGGTTCTGAGGCCTCTCTCCTTGGCTTACAAATGGCTGACTTCTCTCTGAGTCTTCATGTGGTCTTTTCCCTATGCACATGCATCCCTGGTGTCTCTCTGTGTGTCCTGATTTCCTCCTCTTATAAGAACACTAGTCAGATTGGGTGATGACCCACCCTAACAGCCTCATTTTAAAGGCACTATCTTAAATACAGTCACATTCAGAAGTACTGGGATTTAGGACTTCAACATATGATTTTAGGAGGAGTGGGAGGGGGACAGAATTCACCTTAACAATATCCTATAGATAGATATGTGCCTCTCCTAATAATATATAATAAAATTATTAATATGTTATATATTACATGCTACACTGAATGGCCAGATTATTATGACCACCTGACGTTTATAGGCAAATTAGCCATACACTGCATTGTATGGGATATGGAAGCCGAAGGCCTGTTTGAACACCTTTGCTGTCTGCAGTTACCAAGATAAAACGTCTCCAATTCGCACAGTAACACAAGGATTGGACAGTCGAGCATTGGAAAAAAGTCATGTGGTCCAATGAATCACGTTTCCAGTTGCATCATTCAGATGGCAGAGTGCGAATTTGGCGGAAACAGCATGAAAGCATGCACCCCACACGCATGAGTACAACCCTTCAAACTGGTGGGGGCAGTGTTATGGTTTGGAGCATGTTTTTCTGGCATGATTTGGGCCCTTTAATTCATGTGGAACAACATCTGAATAGCACAACATACCTAAGTATTGTTGCTGATCAAGTTCATCCTATCATGTTGATGGCGTATCCCAATGGAGATGGCTTCTTCCAACAAGACAATGCGCCATGCCACGGTGCTCGTATTGTGCAGGAGTGGTTTCAAGAACATGAGGGAGACTTTACCTTGCTTAGGTGGCCCCCACAATCACCAGATCTCAATCCAATTGAGCATTTGTGGAACGAAGTTAAAAGAGCCATCAGGCCGAAACCAGTTTGGCTCAGTGGATAGAGTGTCGGCCTGTGGACTGAAAGGTCCCAGGTTCGATTCCAGTCAAGGGCATGTACCTTGGTTGCGGGCACATCCCCAGTAGGGGGTGTGCAGGAGGCAGCTGATCGATGTTTCTAACTCTCTATCCCTCTCCCTTCCTCTCTGTAAAAAATCAATAAAATATATTTTTAAAAAAAATTTTTTTAAAAAGAGCCATCAGGCAGCTGGTTCCACAACCATCAAATCTCACAGAACTGGACAGTGCTATTCATCAGGCATGGTGTCAGATTCCTCACATCACCTTTCAACATCTCATGGAATCAATGCCAAGAAGAATCGCCACAGTATTGAAGGCAAAAAGTGGCCCAATGAAGTACTGATAAGGTGGTCATAATAATCTGGCCATTCAGTGTATATGTAAACATATAATATCTATATAATAAAAGCCTAAGTGACCATTACAGTGGAACGACCGGTGGCTATGATGCACACTGAGCAGGCAGGCAGATGAGCAGTTAGAGGCAATCAGGCAGGCAGGCAGGCGAGCGGTTAGGAGCCAGCAGTCCCAGATTGCGAGAGGGCACAGGCCAGGCTGAGCTCCCCACCTTCCCCACTACCAGTGCACAAATTTAGTGCACCAGGCCTCCAGTAAATATATATTAGCCTATTAAAGAATGCCAAATTATGGCAATCCCTTACCTAAACCCTTCAATGGCTTTCCACTGACTTAAAATAAAAACAGAAGTCCACCCCACCAAAGCCCATAGGCCCTGCAGGATCTACCTGTCACCTCTCTTCCCTCCTCACTGATTCCTGAATAAGCCAAGCACATTTGTGGCCCCAGGATTTTTCCCTGTTATTTCCTCTGCTTGAGGCAACTTCCCTCACATATCCACATGGCCCTCCCTTCCTTCACTATGTTGTCCGAAAACTGTCTAAATGCCATCACCTACCTCTCTGTCCACTTACCCCACTTAATTTTCTTCATAGAACTGATCATTCTGATATATACCTTTATTTATTTGTTTGTGGTTTTTGTCTGTCTCCTGCACCAGAATTTAAGAGTCATAAGAGCAGAAACTCAGTTTACTTTGTTCCCCATGTCCCTGGAATAGTGTCTGGAATGTAGGAGGCATTCCATTAAAAGAAAAGGTCAAGCCCTAGCCAGTTTGGCTCAGTGGATAGAGCATCAGCCTGCAGACTGAAGAGTCCCAGGTTCGATTCTGGTCAAAGGCATATGCCTCGGTTGCAGGCTCCTCCCCTGACCCCTGGGTCAGTGTGCGTGCAGGAGGCAACCAATCGATGTGTTTCTCTCACATTAATATTCCTCTCTGTCTTCCCCTCTCTCTTCCACTCTCTCTAAAAAATCAATGGAAAAATATCTTTGAGTGAGAATTTAAAAAAAAAAAAAGGTGGATTAAATAGGTGGCTAGATAGATACCGTGTTTCCCCGAAAATAAGACAGTGTCTTATATTAATTTTTGCCCCCAAAGACACGCTAGGTCTTATTTTCAGGGGATGTCTTATTTTTCCATGAAGAAGAATACGGTACACATTTATTGTTAAATGAAAATAAAGGAAATTTATTACCTGTATACGGTACGGTAGTATGGTAGTTGTCAACACAAACCAGACAAACTGTGAATCCTACAGTATCAAGAATTTACTCATTTATTCAATGACAATCATGTCATCATCTTCTGGAACATCATCATAACAATCCAATTCCTGAATTTCCTGGTGAATTTCTTGTGACTCCATTTCTTTCAGAATCAGTGGACCAAATCTCTCATGTTTAGCAATAGCACTGTCTTTAAATGAGTACTTCTTGTCAAGGTAGCCTGCTCGCAGTGCATTTGCAATGCAACTGTCAGTGATTTTCTCCCATGAATTCTTCACCCAAGTCACAACTTCTTGCAGTTTAGGTTTCACAAAGTTTCCACGCTGATTTCTCTCCATTCTATTTTCAATGTAGTCATTAATTTCCATGCGCAAATTGTCTTTGAATGGCTTGTTTATTGCAATATCAAGAGTCTGGAGATAGGCCGTCATTCCTGCGGGAATCATTATCTGATCTATTTTTCTTTCGTGAAGAAATGTCTTCATGTCTTTAGCGCGATGAGTGCTGGCTGCATCCCAGACTAGCAGACCTCTTTGGCTCCCTCGCATAACAAGCGGCAGCATTAAATCGACCCACTTCCTTATAACTGCTTGTGTGGCCCAGGCTTTTTCAGTTTCAAGAATAAAAACGCCCAAAACACTTTCAATCTTTTCCTTCTTGCCCTTAGAAATGATTAAAGGTGGGATTTTAGTGCCATCCAGACGAATTGCCAAAATACAGGAAACACGTGCACTTTCGTAAGCAGTGGAGGGAATGTACGCTAAGGAGGCACCCCGCTGTTCAATTGTTGTTTGAGATGATTGGCCCATAAACACTGCAGTTTCATCCATAGCAATCATGTTGGAAAGATTGTATTTAGAGAAGTCAGCATCATCAATAAAGGACTTGAATGCAAGTGCTCGCTTAATAACTTGAGTATCTTCCAACCTAAGCAATGTTGTAGATCTTCTTAAAGACAGTTCACTTCGCTGAAGGAAATTATCCAGCCAGTGTTGTGATGCTTTGAAGTCTTCGGGGGCTATGTCAAACTGTGGTGCCATTGCAAGGGCAAATTCTTGAATCTGAGCCCTATTCACAACCAAAGGCTTTGCTCTCCTGTCAACAACCCATTCACAGATCAGGTCTTCCAGCTTGGAAAATAATGGTTGCTGACCTGATCCACACGTGCGCTTTTTAGCATTTCCCTTGTCCACTTGTTCAATGATGTTACCATACTCTGCTCGCCATTTTCGGACCAATTGGATACTCAACATCTTCTCTTTGCAGAAAGCAGTAAGATTTTGGCCCCAAGAGTCTTCCACGATTCCTTTCTTGTACTCCACGGAGTAGCTTTTTCTTTTTGCGCTCATTTCTAGGGGTAAAAAAAAAGGAATTGGGGTATCAAGGTGGGGGGAGGGGGATCACTCAAAATGACACAGTGGGGATCAGAGGGGGGAATCAAAATGGCACAGGAGAATCAGAGGGGGGATTACCATTTTAGTAACCCCTTTTGATCCTCCTGTGTCATTTTGATTGCCCCCTCTGATCCTCCTGTGTCATTTTAAGTGAATCCCCTCCCCCACCCCTGTGCCACTGAACACCTTCACCAGACATCCCCCCTACCCCTTTATCAGACATTTACCCCCTGGGGCCTGCCTGGGGACTGTCACTGGGCTTGCTGGGGCCTGGATCTGGGCTGGAGCAGGGTCTGCCACTGACTGAGAACCTTCAGTCATCATGAAGGCGGCCGCGAGCATCAGGTAGTGTCACCAGAGACAGACCAGCACTCACCACCTTCGCCACATCCCGTCCGCTCTAATCCTCCTGTTCTTCTACACGCATCTGCGAAAGTCTCCTCCTCTTCCCGCCCCACACTCACCGCTCACTCCGACCTCTGCTCCGCCTCCACACAGCAGTGACGTCAGGACTCCGCATAACGTCACTGGTTGCTAGACGCCAGTCGGGGCGGCCCTAGCAACCAGTTTACAGTAAATTAATTTTCATTCTGAGACAGAGCCTGGGGGCCTTATTTTCGGGGGATGCCTTATATTTCACTCAGAAGGAAACCTGTGAGTAGGTCTTATTTTCGGAGGATGTTTTATTTTCGGGGAAACACGGGTAGATAGATAGATAATTATAATTTCCATATATGTTATTTATTTCTAGCTCTGGTTTACATATATATAATATGTAGAAAGTAAATGATTGATACATATGTGCATAGAGATAGAGATACATGTAACCCAACTATAAATGGATTTCCTTGAGTCCACTGTCAACATTATATTTCATCCAAATCTAAAAGCCTTGAAAAATAAGTCCATCTTTGCTGAAGTCTCTTCAAGAAGGTGCAGAGGAAGTGAAATGACATCACACAGACTTAGTCAACTTCCAAAAAGTCCTCTTGCATGCCCCCTACCAGGGATTGAACCCAAAACCCAGGCATGTGCCCTGACCCAGAATTAAACTGGCAATCATTCGGTACACATGCCCAACCAACAGAGTCACACTGGCCAGGGTGAGGTTATATTTTCCATAGGGCAGAAAGCAACTGCATATCTACCAGACAAAATGCACTTATGTCTATGGAAAAAACTACTTGTGCTACTATCGATTTTTCTACATGTTATCTTCTATGCCCATAGAGCTGTGAAATTGCTTGGCAATAGAAAATCAATATAAAGGTGCAACACTCACATAGAACCAGATAATTCCCAATACTCAGCTCTCTACTGGCTATCTTGGACATGCACATATATTTAGATACACATATATAGGCCTAGAAAACATCCAGAACTCCAACAGTGATTATCTCAAAGTGATGGAATATTATATGGAGATTATTTCTCTTTTTTTTCTTTTTTCCATTAAAGTTTCATCATTTATTCTTACAACAAATAAATTGTAGTGTATTAAATAATGTGACACTATACAGTAACTGAAATAAATAAACCAACTGTGCATGTATTGGTATGTCTAAATCTTGAAAATGTTAACTGGTGTGCAAAAGGATATCCAAAGGAAATCACCATTTATGTGAGTTTTTTATCTCAGAAAACAAGATTATATATTGTTATGGAAGCATACATATGTAGTAAAATGACAAAAAAATATTTATGGAAAGACTACATGTCCACTTCAAGTCCATAGTTATTTCTGGAGAAGGAAAAGAAATAGTGGGAGCTTTAGCCATATTTAAAACATTTTATCTCCTTAAAAACACTTCTGAAGCCAATATGGCAAAATAATAATACATGTTAAATCTGGGAGTAGATGTCACATACTTTCTGAATGTTTGAAATATAATTTTAAGTTTTTTTAGGAAATAAAGGTGTTTGGCACTGTGCTGGGAGTCCTGTGGTTTCCAAATGAAGCCACTCAAGAGATGCAGTGCCTGTTGGAAAAAGAGCTCATTCCATATGAAATAATTAGTGGACAATTGAATTCTCATTGGCATGACAGGGACTGCATCTGAAATACAAGTTCAGAGAAAGAAGCATCATGACACTTCCTGAGCCGGAGGCTGGGATTGAGCTGGCTCTTGAGGATGACTTGCATTTGGGGAGGAAGAGTGAACTTACTAGGCACACCCAAGCACAGGTGTGACCATTGTGGGAGCATGACACGTGTGGGGCAGGAAAGGGGGCAGAAGGAATGATGGTGGCACTTTATTTTTCTGTTTCCTCAGGTCCCAGTGCAGTTATCTTTATTTCATACTCTTCTCTTGGAAATATCATAAATGCAACTTTTTTTGGCGAGATAAATGAGAAAGATGGCGTTTACCTGAACTCCCAGATAGTCAGCGCTGCTACTGGACCCAAAAGGAACACATCTCTCTCCAGGCCTGTAATTCTGAGTTTTCAGCACGTGAAGGTGGGTCAGATCTGCTATTTGGGCTTGCTTGGGTTTCACAGATGTAGATGGAACAAATGCATATCCTCCCAGTCAGTGATTCTGGACCTGTGCTGCCCCATATAGTAGCCAGGAGCTACCTGTAGCTATTAAGCATTTAAAATGTGGTGGGTTTCACTATACTGGGTGATCCTTGTTGTTGGAATTTATCCAGGGGTGGGCAAACTTTTTGACTCGAGGGCCACAATGGGTTCTTAAACTGGACCGGAAGGCCAGAACAAAAGCATGGATGGAGTGTTTGTGTGAACTAATATAAATTCAAAGTAAAGGAGCGGAGGGGAGAGCAAGAGAACCGGCTAGAACAGCCAGATCCGGCCCGCGGGCCGTAGTTTGCCCAAGGCTGATAGACTATCCTAAACCTTGGTTCCCCAATCTCTCACCACACCTCACTAATGAATAATTAGTTTATAGCAGAAACTGCCTCTATTTATCTAGATGGAGGAAAGAATGATAAAGGAGTAGCAGGTGAAAGGGGAAGGAATGGTGAGAATTCAGTCACCTTCTTTCACTTTCCTTTCATTTGCCACTACGGCTTGTCAATGGTCAGCTCGATGATACCTCTAGTCCCAAGTGGTACAGATTATCCTATGAAAGGAAGATAAAAGAAATGGATCGTGATGATTGAATACAAAAACAAAAAGTAAGGAGAAAGGATGGGATAAGGAAGAAGGATAAGTGAGGGATGGTGAGTGCCACGTGGTCATAAGGTACCATAGCTTGCCAACTCCTGATCAGTATACATAGTAGCGGTGCCAAGAGCAAGAAAAATTGCTCTATAGAAAAAGAGAAATGGTGGACAGGCGATGGAGAAGTAGAGTTGAGAGAGCGTAGTACAGAAGAGATTAGGATAAAGTAGAAAATTAAGAGGAATTTTAGGGAAATAATAGAGACCTTAGAAGAGATTTTTTTTTTTTAAACCAAAGGAAGCCCGGCTGGCATGGCTCAGTGGTTGAGCATCGACCTATGAACCAGGAGGTCACGGTTCGATTCCCGGTCAGAGCATATGGTTTGTGGGCTCAGTCCTCAGTGGGGAGTGTGCAGGAGGCAGCTGATCAGTGATTCTCTCTCATCACTGATGTTTCTATCACTCTTTACCTCACCCTTCCTCTCTGAAATCAATAAAAATATGTTTTTTAAAACATAAAATAAATAAAAACCAAAGGAAGATAATAGTTTGCAATTTGCTTTGCAATGTTAACCATTTGCCCCACAGTCCACAAAAATATTTAATTAATTAATTAGTTAATTAATTAATTAAAATAAATGTGGTGGGTCTGGATTGAGATTTCAAAGACTTAGTATTCTGAAGACTTAGTATCTCCAGATTTCAAAAACTTAGAAAGAAAAAAACATGCAAACTATCTTCTTAATAATTTTGATGTTGATTACACATGTTGACTTATATTGACACTAGAGGGCCCAGTGCACAAAATTCATGGACTCGGTGGGCCGTGGGGGGGTCCATCAGCCTGGATTGCGAAAGGGTGCAGGCTAGGCCAAGGGACCCCACCAGTGCACGATCAGGGCCAGGGAGGGACTCAGGAGGCTGGCCAACTGAGGAGGGACCATGGGAGGGCTCCAGGGTATGTCTGGCCTGTCTTGCTCAGTCCTGATCAGCCGGACCCCAGCAGCAAGCTAACTTACCGGTCGGAGCGTCTGCCCCCTGATGGTCAGTGCACATCATAGTGAGTGGTTGAGCGGTCTTAGCATATCATTAGCATATTACGCTTTGATTGGTTGAACGGACTACCAGACAACCGGACACTTAGCATATTAGGCTTTTATTATATAGAATACTAAGAGAAAGGGAACCTAGAACAGCATCCAACAGAATTATGTCTTTTTTTTTTATAAATCTTTATTGTTCAGATTATTACAGGTGTTCCTCTTTTTTTCCCCCTAGCTCCCCTCCACCTGATTCCCCACCCCACCCCATGCCCTTACCCCCCGCCACTGTCTTCATCCATAGGTGTAAGCTTTTTGTCCAGTCTCTTCCTGCACCCCTCACACCGCCTCCCCCCTGAGAATTGTCAGTCCACTCCCTTTCTATGTCCCTGATTCTATTATATTCACCAGTCCATTCTGTTCTTCAGATTTTTTATTCACTTGATTTTTAGATTCACTTGTTGGTAGGAATGTATTTGATGTCATTTTGTTGTTCATAATTTTTATCTTTACCTTTTTCTTCTTCTTCCTCTTCTTAAAGAACACCCTTCAGCATTTCATGTAATCCTGGTTTGGTGGTGATGAACTCCTTTAGCTTTTCTTGTCTGTGAAGCTCTTTATATGACCTTCAACTCTGAATGATAGCTTTGCTGGGTAGAGTAATCTTGGTTGTAGGTTCTTGCTGTTCATCACTTTGAATATTTCTTGCCACTCCCTTCTGGCCTGCATAGTTTCTGCTGAGAAATCAGCTGACAGTTGTATGGGTGCTCCCTTGTAGGTAACTAACCGTTTTTCTCTGGCTGCTTTCAAGATTCTCTTTTTGTCTTTTGCCCTTGGCATTTTAATTATGATGTGTCTTGGTGTGGTCCTCTTTGGATTCCTCTTGTATGGGGTTCTGTGTGCTTCCTGAACTTGTAAGTCTATTTCTTTCACCAGGTAGGGAAAGTTTTCTGTCATTATTTCTTCTAATAGGTTTTCAATATTTTGCTCTTTCTCTTCTTCTGGCACCCCAAAAATTCTGATGTTGGTGCGCTTAAAGTTGTCCCCGAGGCTCCTTACACTATCTTCATATTTTTGGATTTTTTCTTTTTGTGTTTCTGGTTGGGTGTTTTTTGTTTCCTCATATTTCAGATCTTTGGTTTGATTCTTGGGGTACGTTGATCTACAGTTGAGTTTCTGTATATTCTTTATTTCAGACAGTGTATGCTTAATTTCTGACTGGTCCTTTTCCATTTTTTTGGCATTCTCATTAAGATCCTTGAAGGTCTCACTAAGCTCCTTGGAGGTCTCATCAAGTTTCTCGGCAGTTTTTAGAAGATTCTTGAGTAACCTTATAAATGTGGTTCTGAACTCTATGTCGTCCATTAGTTTGTTTTCCTCCATTTCTCTCATTCGTGACATGTTTCTTTGTCTCCGCATTTTGCTGCTTCCTTGTGTTGATGGAGTGGCTTTGTGTGGTAGGTGACCTATAGGGGCCAGTAGCTCAGCCTCCCCAATCACCTGAGGTGGACGCCTTTGGTACACCCCTTTGTGGGCTGAGTGCAAAGTCTTGGTGTAGTTAAGCCTTGATTGCTGTTGGTACACTGGGAGGAATTGACCTCCAGGCCTATTGGCTGTGAGGACCCGCTGTGTCTATAATGGAAGAACTGCTGCGCTGGAGACACGCTTATGGTGCAGGACTTGTTTCAGTGGGGCTTTGGTGCTCACTGAGTCTGCCTCTTGAATGTATCACTTATGGATCTGAGGAGTTGAAATTTGGTGTCTCACACTGACCACTAGGTACACTGGCTTCTGGATCTCCAATGGGGTGCAGGTCAGCTACTGTCTGAGGCCACCCAGCAGGAGCTACAGTAAGAACTACAGTTTTCTCCTCTTTGCTTGGGGTTTGGAGGTTTTGGAGCTGTCTGACCTGGGCTACAAGTTTGCTAGGTTAAGCTGCAATAGGGCAGGCCATTCATATGCTAAAGCCGCTGCTTGGAGCTTGGGTGGGTTCTAGATTGTGCAGGGCGGGGTCTCAGGGCGTGACTAGGCTAGGGCGTGGCAAACAGCGATGGCTGCCAGTAAGCCAGCTCTGCGGCTCTGCGTCTCCGACCGTGTCCCCGCGTCCCGCGCCCCAGCACAATAAACAGTTGTTCCTGTGCGCAGCCCTGCAAGCAAGCCTCCCTCACTTTCCGACCCCACGGCAGACAGTCCAGCTTCTCCCTGTAGGAGTTTGGGTCCCCCGCGTCTCCCCACAAACGAGTTCAGAGTAATTGGGAGCTTATCTCCCTTCGGGTTGAAAACAGCAGCGCTCCCAGTCACCAGTCGCCAGCCCGATTCGCGCGTCTCCATACCTCAGCTTTTCAGCGTTTGTGCACCCCTCAATGCTGTTTGCTCTTTCCTTCTAGTTGTAGAACTTCCACTCAGCCAGCTTTCCCATGGTTCTGGGTGATAGACATTTTGTCTTTTAGTTGTAGTTTTGAAATTGTTGTGCGAGGCAGCAGTTTAGGTGTTTACCTATGCCGCCATCTTGGATCTCTCCCAGAATTATGTCTTAACCAGAGGCTCTGTAGGGATGCAACACATTAGATAGGCACACTAATATGTATTTACAATATTTTACCCTATATTTGAATTAAAATGTAAGTCTATTATGTAATAGATTAAATCTATAAAATAAAAAATGACTATTTTGAATATAGTGAGTTAAATGAAATATATCACTAAAATTAATTTGACTTGGTTTTTTTTTCACCTTTTTTAATAGGCTAGTAGAAAATTTCAGATTACATATGTGCTGCTTTTCTTCGGCAGCATGACACAAGTGCATAAAATTACTTTTATTGCAGGTACCTCCTATATCTGTGAAATTTGAACTGAGATATAATATTCATTTTTGCATAGAAGGCTGGTATTAATGGTTAAGACTACAGAATTCAGTCAGAAAAAACTTTTTAAAAAAAACATTTTTATTTATTTCAGAGAGGAAGGGAGAGGGAGAGAGAGATAAAAACATCAATGATGAGAGAAAACCCAAGCATGTGCCCTGACCAGGAATTGAACGGTGACCTCCTAGTTCATAGGTTGATGCTCAACCACTGAGTCATGCCAGCTGGGCCAAAAAAACACTTTTAATTGATCTATTGCCTTTTCCCATTCTCTATCCAAACTCTTAAAGATAGGAAGGGTAGTAGCCAGACATAGACTTAGGAAGATTTGTTTGCTCCTTTCCCTTTCAGTTCTGTTAAGAAAATAAGAATTAAAGAAAACGTTATGATTTGTGTTAACCTGGATGGACCTTGAGGCCATTATGCCAAGTGACATAAGTCACACAGAGAAAGACAAATTCCAAATTATTTCACTCATATGTGTAATCTAAAAGAGCCAAACTCATAGAGACAAAGAACAGATTGTTGGTTGCTAAGGGTTGGGGGTGAGAGAAATAGGTGAATGTGATCAAAGGTTACAAACTTCATTATGAGAAGAATAAGTTCTGGGAGATCTAATGTACAGCAAGGTGACTCTAGTTAATAATACTATCTACACCAGGCGTCCTCAAACTACGGCCCGCGGGCCACATGCGGCCCACCAAGGACATTTATCCGGCCCGCCGGGTGCCGACTCATCCCAGGCCCGCAGTGTGCATAGAAATTTGTTCATAGTTTTTTTTTTAAACTATAGTCCGGCCCTCCAACGGTCTGAGGGACAGTGAACTGGCCCCCTGTTTAAAAAGTTTGAGGACCCCTGATCTACACTAATAAAAGAGTAACATGCTCATTGACTGTACCTTCACGACGCCCACCCGTCAATCAGGAGTGAGTATGCAAATTAAGCCAACAAAGATGGTGGGTTAATTTGCATATGCAGGTGCCGAGCAGCCGGGGGGCTGGGCGGGACGCAGTTGTTCTGCACCACCCCAGCCGCTCTGGGCCTTTGGGTAGCGTGGGAAGGCGGAAAGGCCACTCCAGTCAGAGTGAAGGTGGTGCTGGAAGCCAGAGGAAGGAAGGCCCATTCTTGCATGAATCTTCATGCATGGGGCCTCTAGTATTGTATATTTGAAAGTTGCTAAGAGAGTAGGGTTTTAAAGTTCTCACCACTCCCTGATCGGTTTGGCTCAATGGATAGAGCATCAGCCTGGGGACTGAAGAGACCCAGGTTCAATTCCAGTTCAGGGCACATGCCCCAGTTGTGGGCTCGATCCCCAGTGGGAGGTGAGCAGAAGGCAGATGATCAATGATTCTCTCTCATAATTGGTGTTTCTATCTCCCTATCCTTCTCCCTTCCTCTCTGAAATCAATAAAAATACATTTTAAAAAATAAATAAATAAAGTTCTCACCACAAAATAAAAATTGTAACTATGAGAGGTGATGGGTGTTAACTAAACTTGTTGTGGTAATCATTACATTTTACACCTTAAACTTATACAATGTTATATGTCAATTGTCTCTCCATAAAGCTGGAAAATTAATCTAATTTTAAAATAAAAATTTAAGAAAGTAAAAGTTGCCCTGACCGGTTTGGCTTAGTGGATAGAGCATTGGCCTGTGGACTAAAAGGTCCCAGGTTCAATTCTGGTCAAGGGCATGTACCTTGGTTGCGGGCACATCCCCAGTAGGAGGTGTGCAGGAAGCAGCTGATTGATGTTTCTCTCTCATCAATGTTTCTAACTCTCTTTCCCTCTCTCTCTCTGTAAAAAAATCAATAAAGTATATTTAAAAAAAGAAAAGAAAGTAAGAGTTGAAGGAGAAAGGCGGGAAATGTATGTTTTCTCTATCTGATGCATAAAATCTAGGCATGAAATTTTTGATGAACGGCATGGGGCAGAGGGAGTGGAGCAAGAAATCTGGGAATGGGCCAGTGGGTTACCAAAGGAGATAAAAGCCCCAAAGAGAAGAGTATCTGACTCGTCTCCTTGCCCCATGAACTGTTCCTCTAGAAGCCCTTGAGACAAAGAGAAGAGACTGCAGGCTAACTTTATTCTCTATCTCCTGGTGATGTTCTTTTCCTATGCTACTCCTCTTATTGCATAAGCAATCATTGTGTTGTCAGGAAAGGAACTGGTGTCAGGGGACCAGAGAAATGTTTTTGTTACTGTTTTGGGGGAGTTGGAGTGGTTGGGGGAGACCAGGAAAATTTGACCTGGAGAGTATTTGGGAGAAAACTTTGGGTGAGCCTTACACTCTTTTTTTATCTGATTCCCCTGGTAAGGGACAAAGTCATAAAACCAATGACATCTTGTAAAATTCAGGCTGCCACAGAGAGAGATGACCTTGTTTTATGTTTTGTGAAATCCCGATAGAGGTGGAGCTATGGGGGCTGTTGTCCTGGTGGCCATTCTCTTCGCTTAAAATAAAAATCACCTGAGTCACTCTCAGCCATATTCTCATTCTCCACCCCAGCACAGAGGGACACTCTAAGAGTTGCTCCTCCTGAGCAAGGACACAGCAAGCCCATTCTATTTTCAGATGAAGCCCCTGAGCAAGAAGGTCTTCTGTGTCTTCTGGAAGAGCACCGGGGAGGATGGCCACTGGTCCAGGGCCGGCTGCTTCCTGGTACAGGTGAACAAAAGTCATACCACATGCAGATGCACTCACTTGTCCAGTTTCGCTGTCCTCATGGCCTTTACCAACCAGGTATGATGTAAGCATTTAATTCCTCTACCTAATCCTTGTTGAGCCCCTATTAGGTGGCAATGAGTGCTATAAAGAAAATGAAAACGAGTGAGGAACCGGAGTGACTGGAGTGGCGTGCCACTTTATATAGAATGGTCAGAGGATTAAATATGAGAGCTGAAATCTGATTATTAAGAGTCAGTAGTACTGTGATGTGGCTAAACCTTGAAAACATGATGCTGAGTGAGAGAAGCCAGACACAAAGGACCACATATTGTAGGATTCCACGTATATGAAATGTCCAGAATAGGCAAATCCATAGTGACAGAAAACAGAATTGTAGTTGCCCGGGGCTGTGGGGAGAAATGAATGAGAGTAACTGTTTATGGGCATGGGGTTTTATTTGGGAGGTGATGAAAATATTTTGGAACTACATAAAGGTAGTGGTTGCACAACACTGAATGTGCTAAATGCTACTGAACTGTAACCCTGTAAAATGGTGATTTTTATATTATTTGGATTTTACCTCAATTTTAAAAAAAGCCAGTAGGAAAGGGTCTCAGGAAGAGTATCTAAAGAAGAGATACAAGTATGGTCAAGACTCTGAAGATAGGAGAAACCAAGATGGCGGCATAGGTAAGCACCTAAACTGCTGCCTCGCACAACAATTTCAAAACTACAACTAAAAGACAGAACGGACACCATCCAGAACCACAGGAAAGCTGGCTGAGTGAAAATTCTACAACTAGAAGGAAAAAGAAAAGCTCACAGAGAATTGGAGGTACGGCAAAGGGTCTTTGTGCGCGCAGAGAGGAAGGGCGGCTGAGAGCCTGGCTGACTTTCTCTGGCGGGAGGGGGAAGGAAGCCCCTGACCGCACTGAACCCCAGTTCTGACTGCACTGAACCCCAGTCCCGGGCGAAACCCCATGGACCCAGGCTCATACAGGGGGAGTCTGGACTGTCAGGTAGAGAAAAAGGCACCCGGAGACTCGGAGAGCCGGGGGAGACCCGGGGGAGCCCCGGCGGGCAGGGGTCTTGAAGCGCGCGCACCAGTGTGCACAAAGGCTGCGGAGGTTGCTACAGGCTTTCCCTAGCAGAAGGGAGTCAGAAGCTCCTGACTGCACTGAACCCCAGTTCTGACTGCACTGAACTCCAGTTCCAGGTGAGCCCCTGGGGACCCATGCTCTTACAGGGGGAATCTGGACTCTCGGGCAGAGACTCAGGAGCCGGGGAAGGCAGAGGTCTAGAGGCGTGCGCAGGCTCACGCGCGGAAGGGCAAGGCTGACTGGAAGCCAAGACTGTCTGCTCCGCCCTGAGACTCCACCCCATCCAAGCTGAGCACAGAGGCTATTGCAATTTGGCAAGTCTAATCCTATAAGGCTGTCTCCAGCACCGAACTTCTCCCAGCATAGACACAGCGGACCTTTACAGCCAACTGGCCTGGAGGTCAATTTCTCCCAGTGATACCAACAACAATCAAGACTTAACTACAACATGGCTGTACACACAGTCTACAAAGGGGTGCACCAAGAGTGTCCACCTCAGGTTAACTGGGGAGGCTGACCCACTGGGCCATATAGGAAACCTAGGACACAAATCTACCCTACCAACTCAGGGAAGCAATGAAAATGCGGCATCAAAGAAACAGATCACAAACGAAAGAAATGGAGGAAAACAAATGACTGGATATAGAATTCAAAACCACGGTTATAAGGCTTTTCAAGAATATCCTAGAAAAGGCCGATAAATATAACGAGACCCTCGAAGATATGAAAAAGGACCAACTAGAAATTAAACATACACTGACTGAAATAAAAAATATTATACAGAGACCCAACAACAGACTAGAGGAACACAAGAATCAAGTCAAAGAATTGAAATACAAAGAAGCAAAAAACACTCAACTGAAAAAGCAAAAAGAAAAAGAAAAATCCAAAAAGTTGAAGATAGTGTAAGAAGACTCTGGGACAACTTCAACCGTACCAACATCAGAATTATGGGGGTGCCAGAAGAAGAGAGAGAACAAGATACTGAAAACCTATTTGAAGAAATAATGACTGAAAACTTCCCCCACCTAGTGAAAGAAATAGACTTACAAGTTCAGGAAGTGCACAGAACCCCAAACAAAAGGAATCCAAAGAGGACCACACCAAGACACATCATAATTAAAATGCCAAGAGCAAAAGACAAAGAGAGAATATTAAAAGCAGCAAGAGAAAAAACAGTTAGTTACCTACAAGGGAGCACCCATATGATTGTCAGCTGATTTCTCAACAGAAACTATGCAGGCCAGAAGGGAGTGGCAAGAAATATTCAAAGTGATGAATAACAAGAACCTACAACCAAGATTACTCTACCCAGCAAAACTATCATTCAGAATTGAAGGGCAGATAAAGAGCTTCACAGATAAGAAAAAGCTAAAGGAGTTCATCACCACCAAACCAGTATTATATGAAATGCTGAAAGGTATTCTTAAAGAAGAGGAAGAAGAAAAAAAAAGTAAATATAAAAATTATGAACAACAAATACATATCTACCAACAAGTGAACCTAAAAATCAAGTGAATTAAAAACCTGAGGAACAGAATAATCTGGTGAATATAATAGAATCAGGGGCATAGAAAGGGAGTGGACTGATAATTCTCAGGGGGAAAGGGGTATAGGGGGGGTTCAGGAAGAGACTGGACAAAAATCATACACCTATGGATGAGGACTGTGAGGGGGAGGTAAGGGCAGAAGGTGGGGTGGGAAATGGGTGGAGGGGAGCTATGGGGGGAAAAAGGAGAAACAATTGTAATAATCTGAATAAAGATTTATTTTAAAAAAAAGACTCTGAAGATAGAACAAACTTGGTGTGTTCCAGAGAGAAGTGTGGCTGGAGCAGAGTGAATGAGAGGAGTTGGAAAGGGGCAAGGTTGGAGAGATGGAAGCAGGAGAAATGTGCCAGATCTTGAATGCCAGATTTAGTTTTCTTCCAAATTGCAATGGGAAGGCAATGGAGGTTTTCCATCATGGATGTTACATATTTATGTCTTTAAAAGATCCCTCTGACTCTCAGGTCAAGAATGAGCAGTGGGCAAGAGTAGACTCAAAAAGAGATGATGGTGGCTGGGGTTCAAGTGGTAGAGGTGGTGGGAGAAGGTCAGACTGGACACATATCCTAGAGGTGGGGTTGGAGAACTTACTGATTACATAGGATAGGTGACAGCATACAGGAAGTTCTGCATCCTTCTCTTCTTTTCAGGGTTGGAGTGATACCCCAGATAAACACTTAGTGGAAATCTCTGACCTCCCCTATTACACAGGGCATTGGGGAAGCTAACATCTTATCCTATATAATAAAGAGGTAATATGCAAATTGACCGTCACTCCAACACACAAGATGGACACCCCCATGTGGTCAAAGATGGTTGCTCCCATGAGGACACAAGATGGCTTCCACAAGATGGCCAGCAGGGGAGGGCAGTTGGGGAGAACCAGGCCTGCAGGGGAGGGCAGTTGGGGGGAACCAGGCCTGCAGGGGAGAACAGTTAGGGGCAACCAGGCCTGCAGAGGAGGGCAGTTGGGGGAGGAGGGACCAGGCCTGCAGGGGAGGGCAGTTAGGGGCAACCAGGCCTGCAGAGGAGGGCAGTTCAGGGTGACCAGGCCTGCAGGGGAGAACAGTTGGGGGGGACCCAGGCCTGCAGGAGAGGGCAGTGGGGGGAAACCAGGCCTGCAGAGGAGGGCAGTTAGGGGCAACCAGGCCTGCAGAGGAGGGCAGTTCGTTGGGGGAGGGGGGCACCAGGCCTGCAGAGGAGGGCAGTTGGGGGCAACCAGGCCAGCAGGGGACTGCTGTTGGGGTGCGACCAGGCCTGCAGGGGACTGCTGTTGGGGTGCGACCAGGCCTGCAGGGCAGGACAGTTAGGGGTGACCAGGCCAGCAGGGGAGGGCAGTTAGGGGCAATCGGGTCAGCAGGGGAGTAGTTAGGCATCGATCAGCCTGGCAGGGGCGTGGTTATGGGGTGATCAGGCTGGCAGGCAGAAGCGGTTAGGGGCAATCAGGCAGGCAGGCAGGCGAGAAGTTGGGAGCCAGCAGTCCTGGATTGTTAGAGGGATGTCTGACTGCCCGTTTAGGCCCGATCCCACTGGGATCGGGCCTAAACGGGCAGTCGGACATCCCTTGAGGGGTCCCAAATTGGAGAGGGTGCAGACTGCACTGTGGGACACACACCCCCTGTGCACAAATTTCATGCACCGGGCCTCTAGTCTTATATAATAAAAGGGAACGACTGGTCCCTATGACACGCACTGACCACCAGGTGGCAGACGTTCAATGCAGGAGCTGCCCCCTGGTGGTCAATGCGCTCCCACAGAGGGAGCACTGCTCAGCCACAAGCCAGGCTGATGGCTGGGGAGTGCAGCGGCCTGCCTCCACAGCAGCACTAAGGATGTTTGACATCTATTAGCCGGACATCACCCGAGGGAGGGCTCCTGGACTGCGAGAAAAGGGCACAGGCCAGGCTGAGGGACCACACACCACCCACCTGCCCCCGAGTACATGAATGTCATGGACAGGGCCTCTAGTATGTTTATAAACATGAAAATACTTCTTTCATTCATTGTTACATTTATGAAGTTTATCTATGGGTTGAGCATAGCCTTAGTTTATTCATTTTCATTGCATGACTATACTACAACGTACTTATTCATTCTACAGTTAATGAGTATCGAGGTTGTTTCCTGTCAGGAGCTATTAAAAGCAGTGCTACCTTTCTAGGATGAAGCACAGACAGTTCCATATGGGATCCTCCACGGTGATGAGGGTGCAACACACTCCAGATGTTGGAGCCTCTGTTATCATGAGTTTCTGAGTGACTCTGTGGAGCAGAGTATTGTTCCATCTATATAAAGTTGAAAAACAGATACAACTAAATTATATTCTCAGGAGTTGGATACTTAGTTGGTAAAATTTACTGTAAAAGGATGATGGCTACCTCTAGGGGAGAAGGTTGTTTGAAATTAGGAAGAGCTTCTGGGATAATGTCAACAAGCTAGTTCATGATCAGTATTTATTTAATAATTATTCATCATATGATATATTGGCTTTTGTGCATTTTACTTTTTTAAAAATTTATCTTTATTATTATTTTTAATACATTTTATTGATTTTTTTTACAGAGAGGAAGAGAGAGGGATAGAGAGTTAGAAACATCGATGAGAGAGAAACATCGATCAGCTGCCTCCTGCACACCTCCTACTGGGGATGTGCCCGCAACCAAGGTACATGCCCTTGACCGGAATCGAACCTGGGACCTTTCAGTCCGCAGGCCGACGCTCTATCCACTGAGCCAAACCGGTTAGGGCTATCTTTATTATTGAAAGTATTATAGATTTCCCCCTTTTTTTCCCCATTGACTTTTATTTTTTTAAAATATATTTTATTGATTTTTTACAGAGAGGAAGGGAGAGGAATAGAGAGCCAGAAACATCGATGAGAGAGAAACATCAATCAGCTGCCTCCTGCACACCCCCTACTGGGGATGTGCCCGCAACCAAGGTACATGCCCTTGACCGGAATCGAACCTGGGACCCTTCAGTCCTCAGGCTGACGCTCTATCCTTTGAGCCAAACCGGTTAGGGCCCCATTGACTTTTAAAAAAACAAAGGATTGAAACGTTCTATAAAGTGACATTGATAAAAGCAAAAATCCCTGTATAATTATAAGGGATGATGAGTATCATTTCCCAGAAGTAAGTCTGGCTAAGTCTGTATGGCTCATCAGATCCCTGGCCCCTGTCTTCAATGAGATGAGTCCCCAAGAGCGTAATTAGATAGGGTATCTTCATTTGAGGCCTCCCACTAGCAGGTCCTGAGAAAAGCATTTGAGGGAAAGTAGTTTCTCTGGGAGGTGAGCCCAGGAAACATCAGTAGGTGTGTAGGGACGTGAGACAGAGAAGAGAAGGCAGCCAGGAAAGGATGCATCCAAGAAAAGTTACCCCCATGGACAAGTGGGGCTCAGTCCTACTGGGTACTTCTGGGAGATATCATAGGAAATGCACCTCAGAGCCTTCCCACAAGAGGTGGAACAAGCTGGGGTATTTATCTACCAATTCCCCAACTGTTATTATTTGAGGGCAGCTCCCAGG
Source organism: Plecotus auritus (assembly GCF_963455305.1). Classification (NCBI taxonomy): domain Eukaryota; kingdom Metazoa; phylum Chordata; class Mammalia; order Chiroptera; family Vespertilionidae; genus Plecotus; species Plecotus auritus. Next base: position 92,498,778 of record NC_137773.1, read on the forward strand.
GGCATTAACACCCTTGCACTTGTGACTTGCTCTGGCGTGCATAAGCATGCCGCTCATAGCAGGGGACATGCCATCAGGCAGTCACTGGGGTTCACAGAAAGCAGACAAAGGGCAGGTACAGGTGAGTATGAAGAGGTTAGTAGCCTCTGCTACACAGGACTTTCTGTGTCTCTTTGGGTGTAGACTGTGTCTGGCATAGCCATTCACTAACTTCAGTGCGAATTCTGCTGTACATCATGGAGCCTATAGTTAACAGTAGAGGGCTGTGCACTTAATCACTTGGTAAGAGGATAGATCTCTTGTGTTTTTACCACAAATTTAAAAAAGCAAGGGGGCACAAGAAATCTTTTGAAGGTGATGGATATATTTATTACCTTAACCGTGGGGATGATAGCATGATATATGCCTATGTTCAAACTCATCAAAAGGTATGTACTCTATATATGCACTATTTTGTATATTAGATATACTTCAATAAAGCTGGGGAAGGGGGAGACAGTATTAGAGACACCTCTCACACAATCTGTCATTAGCTTTATGCCTGTGTTTATTTTGTTTTATTTTATAATTTTTTCTTTATTGATTAAGGTATTACATATGTGTCCTTATCCCTCCATTGCCTCCCCACCCACCCACATTCATGCCCTTACCCCCCTAGCGTCTGTGTCCATTGGTTAGGCTTATGTGTATGCATACAAGTCCTTTGGTTGATCTCTCCACCTTACCCCCACCTTCCTCTACCTCCCCTCTGAGGTTTGACAGTCTGATCGATGCTTTTCTGTCTCTGGATCTGTTTTTGTTCATCAGTTTATGTTGTTCATTATATTCCACAAATGAGTGAGATCATGTGATATTTATCTTTCTCTGACTGACTTATTTCGCTTAGCATAATGTTCTCCAGTTCCATCCATGATTTTGCAAATGGTAAGACTTCTTTCTTTTTTACAGCAGCATAGTATTCCATTGTGTAGATGTACCACAGTTTTTTAATCCACTCATCTGCTGATGGGCACTTAGGCTGTTTCCAAATCTTACCTATGGTAAATTGTGCTGCTATGAACATAGGGGTACATATATCCTTTCCGATTGGTGTTTCTAGCTTCTTGGGATATATTCCTAGAAGTGGTATTACTGGGTCAGATGGGTGTTTCATTTTTAGTTTTTTTAGGAAACTCATAATGTGCCTGTGTTTAGACTGCCCTGTTCCAAGGGGAGGAGCCACAATCCCAGAGCAGGAGAATGTGGCTGATTAATCCTCTTTGCTGGGTCCCAGGAGGAGGATCCCGCCCTGGCTGTGATCACCTATGTGGGGCTGAGCCTCTCTCTGCTGTGCCTCCTCCTGGCGGCCCTCACCTTCCTGCTGTGCAAAGCCATCCAGAACACCAGCACCTCACTCCACCTGCAGCTCTCGCTCTGCCTCTTCCTGGCCCACCTGCTCTTCCTCACGGCCATCGACAGAACTGAGAACAAGGTACTGACACTGTCCCAAAGGACCCCTGTTCTCCCCAGGGGATGCTGCTTGGGCACCTTAATAAAATCGCTTTGGTTTCTGGGAGAGGTTGGAGGGGTGGTGCCAAGGTGGGCAGCACTGACATTGATTACCAAGCACCTTTACTATTGATGGCCTTGGTCTAATGTCAGGTGCTCTGAACTAACGCCAGTATAAAGGAGAGGCCCTCAGTTCACACACCACCCTAAGTATCCCACCTGGTGACTCTCACTCCTCCCCCAGGTGCTGTGCGCCATCATCGCAGGTGCCTTACACTATCTCTACCTGGCCTCCTTCACCTGGATGCTGCTGGAGGGCCTGCACCTCTTCCTCACCGCTCGCAACCTGACGGTGGTCAACTACTCCAGTGTGAGCAGGTTCATGAAGTGGCTCATATTCCCAGTCGGCTATGGAGTCCCAGCTGTAATCGTGGGCATTTCCGCAGCATCCAGGCCTCACCTTTATGGAACACCTGAGCGGTGAGCCTGACTCACACCCTGGGCCATGGACAGTTTGGGGGGCAGCATTAATGATGGTGATTGAGATGTCCATAGCAAACGGATATCTTTTCCCTTGAGTGTAAGAGCTCTGGCCTTTCTCCAGTGAAGCAGGGAAAGATGGCAGTAGGAGCTTGGAAGGTCCTGAAAGGAGGGAGTTTCGTGGTTAGATACCAGCTTTATCCCTCCCATAATTTGGAGCTTTCAAGTCTCAGATTCCTCTTTAGCATTATCCCCAATTTCCCACCGTCATGACCTTGGTATGAACATTCAACGGAACTGTGCTTATAAAATGTGTAATGTAGCATTAACACACAGTAGGTAACAATCAAAACCTTCATTGCCATCAGCTGACATTGTCAGAAGACATTGGAAAAGTTCTCTGTTAGGAAAAGTGTCACTTCATGTTCATTTCATGTGCTTTCTCTGATCTCTCTGTATCCCTTTCCCCTTTATTCCCAGCTGCTGGCTCCACCTGAAACAAGGATTCATCTGGGGTTTCCTTGGCCCTGTCTGTGTCATTATCTGTGTGAGTATTGGCTCCAGGGGTAATGACTGAGGCAGCACCAGAAGTGCTGGGTGCAAGACAGTACACAGGGAATGCATTTTCTCTTTTGTATGGTTTCACTTTTCCACCTGCTACCAATTCAGTCCTATGTGCAAGGAAAGGAGGAGTTGTGTGCAATTTATTAAGGACGCAGTGCATTATTTTAACTTGCATTCCTGGTCTGCATCATTCCTGCAGGTGAATTTAGTATTTTTTATCTTGGTCCTTTGGATTTTGAAAAATAAATTCTCCTCCCTCAACAGTGAAGTGTCAACCATCCAGAATACAAGGTAAGATGGAGCACATGGTACTTCTGATGCTCTCTTCCTCTCCTTACCCTCTTCTTGTCCCTCCTACATACCTACACACACATACACCCCACAACCAGGCTCCAGGGACTAGCAAAGCTGCTGTCATCTCCCAATATCCATATTAGATAGAGTACAAGCTAAGCTACTGAGACAAAAAGACCCCCATCAAAAAGAGTGAAATAGAAGTTTACGTTACTCTCATGTCATAGTCCAGAGGTGAGCAGTCCAGGCTGGTGGGGATGCTCTGCTCCAAAAAGTGATGCAGAGACTCAGGTCCTTCCTATTTTGTTTCTCCACCATTCCTTTGTCACTTTCCCATCCATTGGAAGTTGCATGGCCCACATTTGCTCATATTTTATTGGCTAGACCTTAGTCACACCGTGACTACTAGCTTCAAGGGAGGCTGGGAATATATAGTCTCTAACTTGGTAGCCATGTGTCCTTGAAAAAACTCAAAGAGGGGAGGGATCTAACGTTAAAAGGAAGAGGAGGAGAACAGACAAAAACAGCAGTTTCTGCCACACAACACAAGATGCACACAGGAGTGCTCTTTTTATCAAAAACAACCAACTTAAGTTTGTGAATCCATCAGTTACTAAAGGCTTGGATTCTATAGAAACTCTAAGAGTTGCACTTCTGAAGGATGCCCCAGCAAAACTGGGTTTTGGCTAATTATAACAAACTTAAATATATATCTAAAGAGTTTTGTGTAATGGGTTTGGAAAGAATTTAGATTAAAATATTTTTTGTATAATACTATTTCAAAAAATTGGGGGCTATGAGCTTTTTTAATTTGCAGCATTCATTTTACTTGGAACACATAATTTGTTGTTTTTATTTTAATCACAACAATAACACGATATTTTTTTTCAAAATATATAAAGTGAAAATGGTTAACTCCCTCTTTTCCTACTACTTCCACTTCCCAAGAAAGCTGGAATTAACAAATTTTATGATAGGTATGATATAATATGTGTGATATTTTCCCCAGACCTTTTTCTGTGGATTTCTATACAACAGAGAGGCACGTATACAATAGCTAATACACTACACAAATAGTTCCTCAACCAGTTTTTCTCACATAAAACATTATGGCTTAAATTAGAGATAAATATGTATATATGTAGGTATATAGTGACCTTACATCTCAGTTTGCCTGGGACAGTCCTAGTTTATGCCATTGTAATTATTAATAGTACCTTTTTTAATCTCGAAAGTCTCCCTGTTTGAATAACAAATTATATGGCCCTCCATGTATAAAAGAGAAAGAAATAAAAGCCTCTAGTTTTAGAATGCTTTATGTATATGTGGTGCTGATTTTGTTCTATATATTATCCTAAATACATATGTTAAAGTCTCATTTAATCTTTACAGCAGCCCTGTGAAACAGGACTATTATAAAGATGGGGAACCCAAGTTATAGAAAGGTAGGGTAATTTGCCCAGTGTCACACAGTGCTGCCTTGGGTTTAAACCAAAGCAGTCTAGCTCCAGAGTCCTCCCCATTAACAACTACTCCATAAGGGTGTCCATGTCCATTGCCAGCTTGTGTACGTGTTCATTTTTACTCCCCTCAGGATGCTGACACTGAAAGCAGCAGCCCTGGTCCTCATCCTTGGCTGCACGTGGTGTCTGGGCATCCTGCAGGTGGGCCCAGCTGAACGGGTCATGGGCTACCTCTTCACCATCATCAATAGCCTTCAGGGTGTCTTCATTTTCCTGGTCTACTGCCTCCTCAGCCAGCAGGTAAACTTTTACCCCTTTCTTTATTGTTTTAAAGTTAAGAAAAATTTGCAGGTATGTAGTTTAGTGAACATTTAGATACACATTCTCTAAATTTTCATAAGAATTTGTGAGCAGTGTGTAAATACTACCTATATTTTCTCTACTTTGAGATGCTATTGATTGTGAGATTTGTCCATTTATAAATGGCTTTACAAAGTAAATAATTACTATATCAAGGAATTATCATGTTTGTTTTCAGCTTTCCCATTTGTAATTGTCATCTATTTCTGTGTTAACAAACAACCTCAAAAATCTCAGTGGCTTAAACGTGAATATTTACTATTCTCATTCTCAGTCTGCAGGTTGGTGAGCGTTCAGATGATCTTGGCTGGGCTTATCTTGGCTTGGCTATAAAATGCAGATATATATTTTATATTCAGTATGACTACTAAATACAAGCCAATTCTTGTATGTGCAGTTGAGCAAAAGAAACGGTGTGTATCCAACACTCAGGAAATACTGGCTGCTTTGGGCTTGTTGAGATAAGCCTCTAAGATGTTACCTAACTAAGAGGCACTCAGGGATAATTTGGACTGTGTGTTGTCTCTAGAATTGAACCCCAGACATGATGAAACCCTACTGTATACTACAAACCATGCTGAGATACATCTACCTAGGTTTAGTTAAATTATACTACATCTATAGAAAAGGATACTACACAACCATCTATCTATATATATAAAAAGCCAGCGACTGGAACACTGTAATGACTGAAACAACAGTAGCTATGATGTCCACTGTGGCCAGTGAACCTGCCCAATCAAGAGCAGGGTGGCAGCCAACCCTCTCATGGACCCCCTCCGACCGGCCCCGCGCCTGATAGCACCCCCCCTTACTCCAATAGGGGGTGGGACCAGCTGGCCAACCTCCTGCAGCCCCTTCCCCTGGCCAGCCCTGCCCCTGATCAGTCCCCCACCCCATCGGCTCATGGCCCCTCCTCCAATGGGCCTCCCCCACTCCAATCAGGGACAGGTCTGGCTGGCCAACCGCCCACGGCCCCTCCTCCCAGCTTGCCCCGCCCCCAATTGGTGCCTCCCACTAATCAGGGACAGGGCTGGCTGGCCCACTGCCCACAGCCCCTCCCCATGGCCGACCCCAACCCCAATTTGCCCCCCCACTCCAATCAGGGGCGGAGCCCACCGGCCAATCACCCGAGGCCCCTCCCCCTGGCCGGCCCAGCTCTGATTGGGCCCTGATCAGGGCAGGCCAGCTGGCCAACCTCCCACCATCTCCTCCTCCTGATAGGCCCAGCCCCAATCCACCCCAATCGGGGCCAGGCTGGCTGGACCCCACCCAATGCAATAATTCGTGCACTGGGCCTCTAGTGAAATATAATGTAGAAGACTGAAACCCCAGTGAAGCTGGGTTCCACATAGTTCAGGTCAGGAGGTACAATGGCAAAATAAACATAGTCCAGCAACCAGAAGAAATACAGAATCACTCAAGGTCTTTATTTGTACTTCTCAAATACCTTAAAGAAGACACATAGTCCAAGCATCCCTCAGATTTTGAGATTGTTACTGCAGCAAAATATGTCCTGACTGACACAATTTCTTTACTGTTACTAGTTCTATCCTCCTCCTCCTCTTCCTCTTTCTTCTTCCCCCTCTTCCTCCTCCTCTTTCTTCTTCTTTTTCTTCTTCTTCTTCTTCTTCTTCTTCTTCTTCTTCTTCTTCTTCTTCTTCTTCTTTTCTCTCTCTCTCTCTCTCTCTCTCTCTCTCTCTCTCTCTCTCTCTCTCTCTCTCCTTCCTCTTCCTCCCCTTCTCTCCATCCATCTTTCTTTCTCTCCCTCCTTCCTTACCTGTCTCCCTTCCTCCTTTCTTTCCTCAGTCTGCATTCAGGTGCCCAAAAAAACAAACTAGGAAAGGAAGAACATCTTCTCAGTGGATGAATGAGAGGAAGAAACTGAGCTGACCAGGCCAACACTTCCTGGAGAGCAAAGGACCAGCATAGGCTTGAAACATTCAAATGTTAATTTTTGTCCGAGCACAAAAATATTTTAGGACTGGAAGGATATTCAAAATATATTAAAGGGGGGGGAAAAGCAAATTTCAAAACATTGCTCCAGAAAGGTTGCATTTTGTTTATATAATGTATATAAGCACTTATTATTTATGTTGTTATGCATTTGTTTATGTGTGGTTATGGGTGTACATGGCAAAGTACAGTGGTTCTCAAACAACCCCCCAAGGGGGATATTTAGCAATATCTAGGGACATCTTTGATTGTCACACCCTGGGGGTGGGGGGGAGTGCTACTGGTATCTATTGGGTAGAGGCCAAAGATGTTGTTAAACATCCTACAGTGCATAGGATGACCCCCACCACAAAGGATGATCCAACCCAAAATGTCAATAGTGCCAAGACTGGAAGCCTTGGTGTAGCAGATACTGTTCATGGCCCCCTCATATCCCTTTGCCATTCATCTCTATGTGCCTCAGGTTGCTTATTAAAAACATCTGTGACTCTATGCCTATGAGCTTCTTACTGCCCACAGGACATGCCTGGCCTATGCATAGGACAAACTGGTGGACAAATGACCCAGATTCCTTGTCCCTGAGGTGGGATGACTCTGAAGTGTTTCCTATGCTAACTCTCAGAGCTCCCCAATGGGACTGAACCCCAATTGTCCACAGCGGAAAGGATTGGGTACTTTCTTTTTTAATATATTTTTATTTATTTCAGAGAGGAAGGGAGAGATAGAAACATCAATGATGATAAGGAATCATTGATTGGCTGCCTCCTGCACATTGGACTAAGCCCGCAACCCAGGCGTGTGCCCTTGACCAGAATCGAACCTGGGACCCTTCTGTCCACAGGCCGATGCTCTATCCACTGAGCCAAACCAACTAGGGAAGGATTGGGTACTTTTTACTGACTGCCTTCCCTGCCCTATCTCACTTCCTCACTGATTTACTAGTGTTTTCCTGAGAACTCCCCTCAAATGAACTCTTTACACTTGAACCCTGCTTTGGGGTCTCCTTCAAGGGACTCCAAACCAAGACACATGGAAGAATATCACCAAAACATCAGTTGTCTTTCACTAGATTAAGGAATTATGTGTGACTTCTATTGTTTTCCTCTGCATAGCATATTTTGTAAGTCTCCACAACCAAGATGTATCCCATAATGAAAAATATTATTATGGTAAAATATATATAACATAAAATTTATCATTTTAACCATGTTTAAGTGTACAGGTCAGTGACATTAAGTACATTCACATTGTGTGCAACCATCACCTCCCATTCCTCTCTAGAACTTTTTTATCATCCCAAAATGAAACCCCATACCCATTAACAATAACACCTCATTCTCCCCTGCAAAGCCCCTGGCAACCACCATTCTACTTTCTGTCTCAATTAATTTGACTATTATAAGGATCTCATATATGTTGAATCATAGTGTATTGGTCCTTTGGTGATTGGCTTATTTTACTCAGCATAATGTCTTCAGGGTTCATCCACATTGTAGCATGTGTCCAAGTTTTATTCGTTTTTAAGGCTGTGTAACATTTTATTGTGTATATAAACCACATTTTGCAGGAAAAGTGTTTTTTTTTCATAATGTCACTTTCCTCTTCCCAACTCTGCCTTTTGTCTTCTCCAATGTTAACAAAAACCATCCTGGTATTTCTTTTTTTTTTTTTTTTTTTTTTTCAAATTTTTATTAAGGTATTATATGTGTACATATCTTACCATTGCCCCCCACCCCCACCCCACTCCCATACATGCCCTCACCCCCCAATGTTTTGCATCCGTTGGTTAATCTTATATACATGCATATAAGTCCTTCAGTTGATCTCTTATTTCCCCCACCTCTCCCTAACCTTACCACTGTAATTTGACAGTCTGTTTGATGCTTTACTGCCTCTGTAACTATCATTTTGTTCATCAGTTTATAATGTTTTTCATTATCCCCAAATGAGTGGGATCATGTGGTATTTTTCTTTCATTGACTGGCTTATTTCACTTAGCATAATGTTCTCTAATTCCATCCAAGTGCCTACAAATGGTAGTAATTCCTTCTTTTTTACGGCAGCATAGTATTCCATTGTGTAGATGTACCATAGTTTTCTGATCCAGTCATCTGCTGATGGGCATTTAGGCTGTTTCCAAATCTTAGCTATTGTAAATTGTGCTGCTATGAACATAGGGGTGCATATATCCTTTCTGATTGGTGTTTCTGGTTTCTTAGGATATATTCCTAGGAGTGGGATTACTGGGTCAAATGGGAGTTCCATTTTCAGTTTTTTGAGGAAACTCCATACTGTTCTCCACAGTGGCTGCACCAGTCTGCATTCCCACCAGCAGTGCACGAGGGTTCCTTTTTCTCCGCATCCTCGCCAACACTTGTCGTTTGTTGATTTGTTGATGATAGCCATTCTGACAGGTGTGAGATGGTATCGCATTGTTGTTTTGATTTGCATCTCTCGGATAATTAGTGACTTTGAGCATGTTTTCATGTGTCTCTTGGCCTTCCTTCTGTCTTCTTTCGAAAAGCTTCTATTTAGGTCCGTTGCCCATTTTTTTATTGGATCATTTATCTTCCTTTTATTAAGTTGTATAAGCTGCCTGTAGATGTTGGAAATTAAACCTTTATCAGTGATACCATTTGCAAATATGTTCTCCCATACAGTGGGGTTTCTTGTTGTTTTGTTGATGGTTTCTTTTGCTGTGCAAAAGCTTTTTATTTTGATGTAGTCCCATTTGTTTATTTTCTGTTTGGCTTCCATTGCCCTAGGGGCAGTATCACTGAAAAAGTTCTTTTGGCATATGTCTGAGATTTTGCTGCCTGTGGATTCCTCTAGTATTTTTATGGTTTCCCGTCTTATATTTAAGTCCTGTACCCATTTTGAGTTTATTTTTGTGTATGGTGTAAGTTGGTGATCTAGTTTCATTTTTTTGCATGTATCTGTCCAATTTTCCCAACACCATTTATTAAAGAGACTGTCTTGACTCCATTGTATGCTCATGCCTCCTTTGTCAAATATTAAATGTGCATATTGGTTTGGGTCGATATCTGGATTCTCTATTCTGTTCCATTGATCTATATGTCTGTTCTTGTGCCAGTACCAGGCTGTTTTGATGACAGTGGCTTTGTAATACAGCTTGAAATCTGGTATTGAGATCCCTCCTACTTTATTCTTCTTTCTCAGGATTGCTGTGGCTATTCGGGGTCTTTTTTTATTCCAGATGAATTTTTGGAGAGTTCTTTCTAGGTCTGTGAAATACGCCGTTGGTATTTTAATGGGGAGTGCATTGAATCTATAGATTGCTTTGGGTAGTATGGACATTTTAATGATGTTGATTCTACCAATCCATGAACATGGTATGTTCTTCCATCTGTTTACATCTTCCTCTATCTCTTTTTTCAGTGTCCTGTAGTTTTCCGCATATAGGTCTTTTACCTCCTTGGTTAGGTTTATTCCTAAGTATCTTAATTTTTTTGGTGCGATGGAAAATGGGATTGCTTTTTTAGTCTCTCTTTCTGTAAGTTCATTGTTGGTGTATAGAAATGCCATAGATTTCTTGGTGTTAATTTTGTATCCTGCTACATTGCCGAATTCATTTATTAAGTCTGTTAGTTTTTTGATGGAGTCTTTCGGGTTTTTTATGTACAATATCATGTCATCTGCAAATAAGGACAGCTTTACTTCTTCTTTTCCAATTTGGATGCCTTTTATTTCTTCTTCTTGTCTAATTGCAATGGCTAATACTTCCAGTACTATGTCAAACAGGAGTGGTGAGAGTGGGCATCCCTGTCTTGTTCCTGTTCTTAGGGGAAATGGTTTTAGTTTTTTCCCATTGAGTATGATGTTAGCTGTGGGTTTATCATATATAGCTTTTATGATGTTGAGGTATGATCCTTCTATTCCCACCTTGTTGAGAGTTTTTATCAAGAAAGGGTGTTGGATTTTGTCAAATGCTTTTTCTGCATCAATTGATATGACTATGTGATTTTTATCTCTCAATTTGTTTATGTGATGTATCACATTTATTGATTTGCGGATATTGAACCATCCTTGCATTCCTGGGATAAATCCTACTTGGTCATGGTGTATGATCTTTCTGATGTACTGCTGGATCCTATTTGCTAGAATTTTATTGAGGATTTTGGCATCTACATTCATGAGGGATATTGGCCTGTAATTCTCCTTCATTGTGTTGTCTTTATCTGGTTTTGGTATTAGGGTGATGCTGGCTTCATAGAAGGAGCTGGGAAGTGTTCCTTCCTCTTGAATTTTTTGGAATAGTCTGAGGAGGATAGGTTTTAGTTCTTCCTTGAATGTTTGGTAGAACTCTCCTGTGAAGCCGTCTGGCCCCGGGCTTTTGTTTGCCGGAAGCTCTTTGATGACTGCTTCAATTTCTTCCATAGTTACTGGCATGTTGAGCTGTTTAGATTCTTCCTGATTGAGTTTTGGAAGGTTATATTTTTCTAGGAATATGTCCATTTCCTCCAGGTTGTCCAGTTTGTTGGAATAGAGTTGTTCGTAGTATTTTTTAACGATCCTTTGTATTTCGGCGGGATCTGTTGTTATTTCACCTCTTTCATTTCTGATCTTGTTTATTTGGGTCCTCTCCCTTTGCTTCTTGGTGAGCCTGGCTAGAGGTTCATCAATCTTGTTTATCCTTTCGAAGAACCAGCTCTTGGTTTTGTTGATCTTTTGTATTGTTTCTTTGGTCTCTATGTCGTTTATCTGTGCTCTGATCTTTATTATTTCCTTCCTTCTGCTTACACTGGGCTTTTCTTGTTGCTCTTTTTCTAACTCTTTGAGTTGTGGGTTAGGTAATTTATTAACCCTGTTTCTTGTTTTTTGCAGTAGGCTTGTAGAGCTATGAACTTCCCTCTCAAGACTGCTTTCGCTGTGTCCCATAGATTTTGGATTGTAGTGTTTTCACTGTCATTTGTTGTCATGATGTTTTTTATTTCTTCTTTGATCTCTCTGGTAACCCAGTCATGGTTTAATAGCATGCTGTTTAGTCTCCATGTGTTTGATTTCTTTGGGTTGTTTTTATTGTAGTTGATTTCCAGTTTTATGCCACTGTGGTCTGAGAAGATGCTTGATATGATTTCTATCTTCTTGAATTTAAAGAGACTTTGCCTATGTCCCAACATATGGTCTATCTTTGAAAATGACCCATGTGCGCTTGAGAAGAATGTATATTCTGTGGCTTTGGGGTGAAATGTTCTGAAGATGTCAATTAATTCCATCTGGTCTAGTGAGTCATTTAGGATTGATGTTTCTTTGCTGATGTTTTGTTTAGAGGATTTGTCCAATGGTGATAGTGGGGTATTAAAGTCTCCTACTATGAAGCCGAAACCGGTTTGGCTCAGTGGATAAGAGCATCGGCCTGCGGACTGAATGGTCCCGGGTTCGATTCCGGTCAAGGGCATGTACCTTGGTTGCGGGCACATCCCCAGTGGGAGGTGTGCAGGAGGCAGCTGATCGATGTTTCTCTCTCATCGATGTTTCTAGCTCTCTATCCCTCTCCCTTCCTCTCTGTAAAATATCAATAAAATATATATTTAAAAAATAAATAAATAAAAAAAAAATAAAGTCTCCTACTATGATTGTATTGCTGTCAATGTCTCCCTTGATATCCTCCAGGAGTTTTTTTATGTATTTGGGTGCTCCTGTATTGGGTGCATATATGTTTACCAGAGTTATTTCTTCTTGTTGGATTGCTCCCTTTAGTATTATGAAATGGCCTTCCTTATCTCTTGTTATGTCCTTCAGTTTGAGATCTAATTTGTCAGAAATAAGTATTGCTACCCCAGCTTTTTTTTCAGTTCCATTTGCCTGGAAAACCTTTTTCCATCCCTTCACCCTCAGTCTGTGTGCGTCTTTTTTTCTGAGGTGGGTTTCTTGTAGACAGCAGATATATGGGTCGTGTTTTCTTATCCAATCTGTTACCCTATGTCTTTTGATTGGGGCATTTAATCCATTTACATTTAAAGTTATTATTGATAGGTACTTATTTGTCGCCATTCCTATTCTTTACCCCTGTGTTACTTCTTCGCTTCCTGTTTCTTTCTTTCTTTCTTTTTTTTTTTTTACAGTAGACCCTTTAGCATTTCTTGCATTGCTGGTTTGGTGGTAATAAATTCCCTTAGTCCTTTTTTGTCTGTGAAGCTCCTGATTTCACCTTCAATTTTGATTGACAGCCTTGCTGGGTACAGTATTCTTGGATTCAGCCCCTTTCTTTGCATGACTTTGTATATTTCATTCCATTCTCTTCTGGCCTGATGAGTTTCTGTTGAGAAATCAGTTGCTAGTCTGATGGGGGTTCCTTTGTATGTAACTTTCTGTCTCTCTCTTGCTGCTTTTAAGATTCTTACTTTGTCGTTGGTGTTTGCCAATTTAATTATAATGTGCCTTGGCGTCGGTCTTTTGGGGTTCATTTTGCTTGGGACTCTGTGAGCTTCTTGGATTTGTGTGGGTTTTTTCTTCCCTATATCTGGGAAATTTTCTGTCATTATTTCTTCAAAGAGGTTTTCTATTCCTTGCTCAGCTTCCTTTCCTTCTGGAACCCCTATTATGCGGATGTTGTTTTGTTTCGTGTTGTCCCAAAGTTCCCTTAGACTCTCCTCCTGCCTTTTAATTTTTTTTTCTAGAAGTTGCTTTTCTTGGGTATTTTTTTCCATCTTGTCTTCTAGCTCACTGATGCGGTCCTCTGCTTCTTCTAGTCTACTCTTGATGCTTTCTATTGAGTTCTTTACAGCAGCGATGTCATTTTTCATTTCTTCTTGGTTCTTCTTCATTTCCTCTTGGTTCTTGCTCATATTGTCGAATTTGTCTTCCATTCTTTTCAGCCACCTTATGACCATTTCTCTGAATTCTTTTTCTGGAAGGTTGCTTGCCTCCATTTCGTTTACTTCCTTTTCTGGTGATGCCTGCTTTTCTTTCATATGTGGGCTGCTTCTTTGTCTCCCCATGGTCTCTCTTCTCTGGGTGTCTGGTTATGTAGTTCTCTCTCTCCTGGGTTGATTTAAAGGCACAAAATACAGCACTACCAGGTACAACTCACAAGGCACTGAACAGGAATGTATTCACGATATTAATAACCTCCAATAAAGGTGACCACCAGAGAAAGGCAAATTAGGTGATAGGAGAGAAAGAAGAAGAGGAAAAAAGAAAGAAAGAAAGAAGAAAAGAAAAAAGGAGTGTGAAAATGAAATTGGGAAAAGGGAAAGTAAAGAGAAAAAAAAAAGTAAGAGAGACAAGAAAGTGACTAAGAGAGAAAGGGGAACAGACTATATATATTGGGGATAAAACTCCAATAGAACAATCACTAATCCCAGCAAATGCCAGCAACAAGTGCCTGGGGATTAGTACAAACTACAACACCAACTAATATGGAGTGAGGCAAGGGAAAGCTGAAGCACAAAACAAACAAAAAAATAAACAAAAGAAGAATAAGCAAAACAATCTCACAAAAAAAGCATAAAAATTGGATATAATCTACATTCAAGCAAACAACAACAAAAGGACAGAGAGAAGGACAAGTTTATGGATAGCTCAGACAGTGAAGGGAGAGGTGTATGTGGACTTGGAGCAGGGGATTGGAGATTAGATATGTAAGTAGGGTGAAATTTTAACAAGGGGTAAACAGAAAGAATAGGGAAAATCTAAAGCAGTAAAAGGGTAAGACAAACAGGACACTGAAAAGGGGGAGGTTAGGAAGAGAGTGATGGCCTAAAGGTAGAGTTGAGATAGAGTAAAACGATGCTAAAGGAAAGATAAAAAATAGAATGTAGAACCCTAATCCCAAAATAAAATGAAGAGAAAATAAAATGACACTTTAAAAAAAAAAAAAAAGATAAAATAGCAGTAGTGATAATACGGATTGAAAATAAAAATGTAATCATTAAAAAGGTAAAATCAAGTGATGAAAAAAGAAAAAAAAGTTTCTTGATTAAAAGATGCAAAAAATGAAAATAAAAAAAAATAATAAAAAAATAAAAGGTAAAAATAAAATGTGAAGTAGTGAAGGTCATTCACTTCCTCTGTTTTTCTGTTTGGCACGCCTGTTTCTCAGTCCAGACAGTATTGCAGTTCCCTGCGATCCACTGCTCTTCGGTGTTGTAAGCCAGTCCTGATTTTAAGCAGGCGGTGTGTCTTAATTTCTCGTATTCCTTTATTTTTGATTACACAAGAGTCAATTTGTGATTCAGCCCCTGGGTGGCAGTGTTTCTGGATTGACTTCCGGGTCTCTCTATGGCCTCTCTAGGCAGTGTTAGAGCCTTCTTTCCCTGTGGCACTCGCCACCGGCCTGTGGGAGTGGGCTGCCTCAGAGCTGACTCTCTGATGGTCACTCCCCGCTCCGATCCCCAGGTTCCAGAAAAACAACCTTCCCCTGCAGTCTCCCAGGGTGTCCCCAACTGGGTGATCCTATGTATTGGGCTTAGTAATCAGAAGCAAGGATTTGAAGAGGAAAAAGCCCAAGTGTGCGAACTCCAGGACTGCGAGTAAGCCCAGGCACCCAGGGAGCGCACGGGCTGCGCGTAAGTCTGGACTGCCTGAAATTCTTAGGGTGTCCCTGCACTTCAGATCAAAATGGGTTGCTTTTTAGAGTGCCCTTCTCTTAGCAGCTCTGAGGACCCCTTTCCACAATCACAGATCACGCCAGCCCCTACAGCCACGGATTTTTCTAGGCACAGACTTCCCTGGTCCTCCAGCTCCCGCAAAACGCGCGTTCCTCTCTCCCGCCGGGACCAGAGACCTCACCTTATCCCAGGCGAAATCTGACCTTTCCGTGGTGGAGTGTAGAGCTCCTCTGAACCCGTGTGCTTGCGCCAGTTGGGGAGCGTTGTTCTGGGGCTCGCAGCTGTTCCTGGGGTGCCGCAGTTGTGGATTCTCAGGCTTCAGATAAGCTCCACTTTCCAGATCAAGATGGCGCAGACTCCGCGTCCAAGCCCGCAGCTCCGGGAGGGGACCCAGCCGCAGTTGGTGCTGCCAGGTCAGGGGAACCCCGTTCAGCAGTCCCCCACCTCCTTCTGGAATTCAGCTGTCTCCCAACCAGCCAACAAACACTCCTTGTGCGACCCTCCATCCTGGTATTTCTTGTTACAGGTTCGAAAGTGGTTTGGAAACATCATGAAACCTAAATCTGCGTCTGAGACTTATACACTTTCCAGCAGGCTTGGCCCTGACTCAAAACACAATGCGGTAAGAAGACTTGTGACTTATTCTAATGTTTCACCCCTTGACACTCCAAACTTCCTCTTCTTGTTTTAATATGAGCTCCCCTTCCTGCAAGGTATGGGGAAGAGGTACATTTTCTGATGATCTGATTAGCATTCCTCATTCTCACTATATTGTTTCTAGTGACCTTGCTCACTAATAGTGCTTAAGCTGGCTTTGGTATCTTTTTTTTTTAATATATTTTTATTGATTTCAGAGAGAAAGAAAAAAAAAGAGAAATAAAGAGAGAGAGAGAGAGAGAGAGAGAGAGAGAGAAACATCAATGATGAGAGAGAATCCTAGATTGGCTGCCTCCTGCACGCACCACACTAGGGATGGCACCTGAAACCTGAGCATGTGCCCTGATCTGGAATCGAATCAGTGGCCTCCTGGTTCATAGGTCGATGCTCAACCACTGAGCCACACTGGCTCAGCTCATCTTAGACTTTTTAGAAGTCCTCCAACTATAAACTAAGGCTGCACCTGTCTAAAGGATTCTAAAATACTAGGAGATCATGCCGTCCTTGCCTACTGGATGGAACTCTCTGGTTTTAACCCACTCCTACTCTTCCTTTCTGCTTTCTTGTTGTTTGTTTGTCTGTTTTGTTTTGTTTTGTTTTGTTTTATCCTTACCTCTACCTTTAATCTAAACATCTTTTGTGTGGGGAATATCTCTTCAGGACAAGTGAAGAGAAAATATTAAAACTAGAACTTTCAACTTCACATGGAAAGTCATATCCATGGATCTGGTTGGCATCATGAAGAATGAAGCTGATGACAAAAGGAATCATTATACACAACATCCCTGGAGAAGAAATGTTTAACCTGTACTTCCCGAAGTGTTTGTTCTGCATAATGGGCTCTCAATAAATGAGTATTGAATTGGTTTTCTCTTATCAACCAATGCTTGTCCCTGGTTACCCAAATCATGACTGTTGCAAATACTTTTTGTAAATGAGAAGGTCCCTTTCATGGCCTTGTCTCAAGTTCTTTCTCTCACTCAACCCAAACTTGTTCTTTAAACTCATCCACTCCATCAGCTTTGCCTTCTTTCTTATCCAGGCTAGATCTCATGATCAACCAGATCAATTGATTCTCTCTCATACTTTCAGCATCTTTGCCTTCTCATTCCACACCTACCAGGTAAGACCCCAATCCAGGAGTGATCCAAAGATGGCAGGCACTGTGCATTGTCTATTCAGCAGCCATCACCACGTCATATGTTCCTTATTAACAGAAACTTGACTGTTTTAAGATTTGAGACAGCAATGTGCCTGAACACAAGGGGATTAGTTGGGATTGGTTTGAGCTGAATGATACTCAGCTAAAGGGAGATTACTTCCCTCCCTTAATGGACATTTGTCAATGTCCGTAAAACATTTTTTGTTTTCATGACTGGGGCAAAGTGGTGGAGGCCAGAAGTACTGATAAACACCCTACAGACAGACCACACACACAGAGCAGAGAATTATTCCTCTCCAAATGTCAGTAGGGCTGAGGTGGAGGAGCCCTGGTCCTAGCTAACCATAGTGACGGTATTCCCATTTGCTAAAGTTTGGCTCAGGATGTGCATTTGTACCAATTGTGACCAATAAAAAACATCCCCTGGAGCCCTAGCTGGTTTGGCTCAGTGGATAGAGCATTGGCTTGTGGACTGAAGGGTCCTGGGTTCGATTCCAGTCAAGGGCATATGCCTGAGTTGCAGTCTCCATCCCCAGTAGGGGGTGTGCAGGAGGCAGCCAATCAATGCTTCTCTCTCATCATTGATGTTTCTATCTCTCTCTCCCTCTCCCTTACTCTCTGAAATCAATAAAAATACATTTCTAAAGCAAAAATTTAAAAAAGAAAGAAAAAAAAAAAACACCTACTGGAAAATACTTTTACTCCTTGATAAAATAAGACAAATTTAAGGAGAGCCTGACCATGACCTCCGATTTTTGGCTACTTTAATAATATGATGCTTGCGGAAAACAGTGGAAAAATGGAAATAATCTGGGCTCTGACATTGTTGAGTTGCTGAGCCAACCCTTTTTCCTATATAAGACAAAATCCTTTTGTTAAGCCACTTTGGGCCAGAGGATCTGTGACTTGCAGCCCAAATCAGCCTTCTTTATGAACCAACCATGTTTCTTCTCCACTCTCCAACAAAGCAGTGAGATCCCAGAACCACTCAGCTTGGAACCGTTACAAATGTGTGCTTTCTGATCTAAACAAGACCCTCCATGCTACCTGACTCTTGCTTTTCCTATCCCTAGCCATCTTTCCCACACAGGGAGTTTCTGTTTTCACTTCCTTTCTCAATTCACATCACTTTTTTCCTTTCCATAGGTATAAAGCCTTGTCTTCTACTTAACAGAGATAATAAACATCAACTGATGGAAAGTCCCTCAATGTTCTGGCATCTCTTACAAATATACCCACATCCATACCTGTCCTTGCCTCATCGATGCCCATTGTTTCCCCCTTCGTTCTTCCGCAACAGCAAAGGGATCCCTCATCCTATTTAACGCTAACCCTTCCCTCTGTGCTTTAGAGCTCAGCCCCTCCCATCTCTTGAGCAGACCTTTCTCCATTATCTCCTCTCTCTCCTGAGTCTCCCATCTCTCTTACATTCTTTTTCTTACTTCTTCTCCGGTGGCATTTAAATATGATAAAGCTTACACAGCAAACTTTCCTCATAAAAAGCCAGATAATAAATATTTTAGACTTTTGGGGTCATATATAGTGATAGAGATGATGATGATAGATGACAGATATAGATGGATATAAATCAATAGATACACACATAATATATAGGGTGTTTCAAAAATGTATACACACACTTTAAAATGATCAAGGCAGTGCTTATTAAAATATATTTCATTTTCAAAATTGAGCTATCAGCTGTTAAAGTATGTATACATTTTTTGGAACATCCTGTATGTGGTATATGTGTAAAGGGATATACATGTATATCCCTTTAGAAATACAAAAAACTCAAAAAAATACAAAAACTCACTGGTCATACAAAAAAAGACTGCAGGCAGAATTTGCCATCCCACCCCACCACCACCACCAAACTATAGTTTGCTGTCCCTGTGCTAAAGAGAGAGAAATAGAAGACTCTAGGAAAATGGCCACCTGTATATGTTTCAATTCCCTCCAATCTATTCCCTATTGTATCTGCTCATTTGAACCAGAAGTCTGCTGGGGCCCTGGCAGATGGGTAGAAATCCCCAAAGAAAAATCTAGGGTTGAAAGGTCTCCCCATGCACCAGATGCAGAGTCCCAAAAGAAGCTGAAGAGTGCTCTAAGGTAAAGATCGGACACAGCTCATCCTAGGAAGAGTCTGAGCCAGGGGGTCATAGGCCTCCTGGGATAAGGTCAACATCACTCCCATGAGTGTGTGACTGATCCCTCTGGCCCCCAAGAACTCCAGGTAGGAAGTAAGGAGAGCAGGGAACAGAAAGGCACCTGCCTGGTGCACACATGGCCCCCCTGGGTAGAGAATCAGTCTCCTTCCATCACTTGGGAAGCTGCCACTGCTTGAAGTTCTCAACCCCCAGATCTGAGCACCAAAGGCAAATGAGAACCACGAGAGGCCCCAGAGGTCCCTGAAAAGAGGATAGTCTAACATAATGGACACCCAGCAAAATAGAGCTTCTGGAATAGACAGATCACTTCAAACAAGCATAATAAAAATACGAATGTAAAAAGATTAAAGTACAGCACCAAAAAGATCTAAATAAAATGGGAATAAATAAAAAGAGGAGTTTTGCTGGATGAATTAAAGAAGAGGATGATCACTGTCAAGGGCCAAATTAGTGGCTTGGAAGACCATGTGGAAGAAATATCTCAGAGCACAGAGCAAAATGCCAAAAGATGAAAAACATGAAGGGGAAAAAAATCAGTCTGGGAGACCCAAGAGATCTAATGTGGAATAACAGGGGTTTTGTAAAAGTAACAAAAGCATGCTCAGATCCCTTCTACCCCCCGAAATTCTCCCTGTTGCAATACACTATCCTTCTCTTTCTCTTCACAGCCAAAATTCTAGAAAAGTTTGCATTCTGCTGTCTCAACTCCCTCCCATCCTGTCACTGCTCAACTTGCTACAGTCTGACTTCTGCCCAATGTGCCCAAGAGTTGGTCAATGTCCCAAATGCTTCCTCAGTGCTAAGTGCACTCAGTCTCTTCTAACTTGACCAAACTTGATGTTGTCGGTCCCATTTTCTTCTTCTTTTTTTCTTTTTCTTTATCTAGTGCTTTTGGTTTTGTCTAGCTTTATTGAGGTACTAGAGGCCCAGTGCACAAAATTTGTGCACTGGGGAGGGGGTGTCCCTTAGCCCAGCCTGCACCCTCTCCAATCTGGGACCCCTCAAGGGATGTCCAACTGCCCATTTAAGCCCCATCCCAGTGGGCCTAAACGGGCAGTTGGACATCCCTCTCACAATCCAGGACTGCTGGCTCCCAACTGCTCACCTGCCTGCCTGCCTGATTGCCCCTAACCGCTTCTGCCTGCCAGCCTAATCACCCCCTAATCACGCTCCTGCCAGTCTGATCGACGCCTAACTGCTCCCCTGCCAGCCCGATTGCCCCTAACTGCCCTCCCCTGCAGGCCTGGTCCCCCCAACTGCCCTCCCCTGCAGGCCTGGTCCCTCCCAACTGCCCTCCCCTGCAGGCCTGGTCCCTCCCAACTGCCCTCCCCTGCAGGCCTGATCCCCCCCAACTGCCCTCCCCTACAGGCCTGGTCCCCCCCAACTGTCCTCCCCTCCAGGCCTGATTGCCTCTAACTGCCCTCCCTTGCATGCCTGGTCCCTCCCAACTGCCCTCCCCTGCTTATCTGATCGCCACAACTGCCCTCCTCTGCTGGCCATCTTGTCTCCACATGGGGGCGGCCATCTTTGACCACATGGGAGTGGCCATCTTGTGTGTTAGAGTGATGGTCAATTTGCATATTACCTCTTTATTATATATGATAATTAACAACTAAAAATTGTGTCTATTTAAAGTGTACAACATGATGATTTATCTACGTCTACTTTTCTCCTTAAGGCTTTCGCTTTTTTTTTTTTTTACTTCCCTGATACCACACTCTTTTTCCTATAAGAGTGGCAGCTCATCCTAGTTTTTCCAGGACTTATCCAGCTTTGACACTGAGAGTCCCACACTCCAGGAACCCCTCCATCCCAGGCAAACCAGAACCATGTCGCAAGCTCATCTTCCCCTGTCCAGTGATGTCTCAGTTTGGGTTTCCCAAAGAGCAAACTCTGAGACAAGGATTTCAATGCAAGTAGGTTATTTCAGAGGTGATCCCAAGAAACACCAGCAGGGGTGTAAAGAAGTGAGTCAGTAAGGAAAAGGCAGCCAGTACAAGATGCATCCAAGGATGTGTTATTGAGCGAGCTATTGCTGTAGGAAATGGGAGCTTAATACCAGCAGGGACCACTGGGCAGTCCGTGGGATGCTTATCTCAGAGACATCTCACCTGAGGGGTGAGGGAGCTGGTGTATATGCCCACTAAGTCCATGCTTTGGTAGGGTCTGTTCTGGTAAGTATTTTCCACCTGGCACTTCTCACCTGCCATGTGCCAAACCAGGTAGACTCTGGTGGCAACTGCTGGCCATTAGAAGTCACTGAAAGCGTGAGAATCAAGACTATAAGCGGGGTATGACAGCATCTGCTCCACACAAGATTTCGTTCTTTTTTTTTTCTTTTTAAAAATGTATTTTATTAACTTCAGAGGGGAAGAGAGAGGGATAGAAACATCAATGATAAGAGAGAATCATTGATCAGCTGCCTCCTGCACACCCCCTACTGGGGATCAAGCCTGCAATCCTGGCCTATGCCCTGACCGAGAATCAAACCGTGACTTCCTGGTTCATGGGCCGATGCTCAACCACTGAGCCACACCCATCGGGCAAGATTTCTTTCTTGACCAAAGAGAAGCTCTAAGAATTTCAGCAAGAGTTCATGAATCATCTAAATTTCAATGTGTTGTGTTCATAAGCTTTTTTTCCTTCTCCATCTCTAAGTAATGATAACTCCATCTTTTCTATTGCATAAGCTGAAAATCTGAAGGTCATCCTTTTCTCTTTCTCTCACACCCCATATTCAATCCTTCAAACAAATTAGCTGTGGCTTCAAGATAGAACCAGAATCCTTCCTACCTTCAAAATTAGCTCTTTGGTCCCCATCATCTATCACCTGCATTATGATAATAGCGCCAGGAGAGCCCCAGATTATTGTCATCAGACCTAGAAGTCAACTCTTGGTCTCTTATCTTAGCCCAGGATGTCTGTTCCTCCAAACCATGCTGTTCCTTTCCCATAATTGCCAGCTGAAACAAGAGCTACAAGGTCAGGGTCCTTAGAAATAACTCAAGTTTACAGACAGTCCCTCAGAAAGCAGCAGAGGTGCTACGGAAAGAGATCAACCACTGGAGGCACAGACTGAGTCCAAATATCAGTTCTGCCACTTACCCACTAAACATCAATGGACAAGCCATAACACCCCTCTGTGCTCAGTATTTCTAGCTATAAAATGGGGTTGGTCATTATTGCAACCTCACAGAGTCATCATAAAGATTAAATAAAAGCTCTGCATCTATCTAGCAAACAATACATGCTTGATAACCCATGTAGTAAAGGGAACTTCTTTCAGATTCATCTCTGTATCTGAAATTAGACAATCATGAGAGATGGGGAAGTGAAATAGGTTTGGGCCAACTCCATCTTGAACCCCCTAGCATGACTTGGAGACATGACCACAGAGCCCTGCTTCTCCTTTTCTCAACCCACATATTGGGGGAAACTGAAGTTTCCTCTTCTGAGATGCAAGTATTTCCTTTGACCCCAGATGAACAGTTGATTGAACCAATGGTCCCCTCGGTGAAGGGCTTGGAACAGGATGTTCCACTCTACAATCTATGGGCTATATGGAGGCTGGTTTCAGTACTGGTGAGGTGGGGACAGGTGTAAAAGTGGGGAAGGGAAACAAGTATAAAAGGAACAGAAAATGAAGTGAATGCCAACCTCCCCCACTGCCCACCCACCCTGCTCAGAGCCTCCTTTCTGAAATCACCTGATCTCAGTCAAAATAGGAACAATTCTATTAGTCATGGGCATTTGTTAATCAATAAATTAATTGACTTGGAGAATATCTACTCACCCCTGGATACAATTCAGGGATTGTCCAAATGAATTGCCATGTTGAGTTGTGCTCAGTTGGGGATAGTACCAGCTTTCTAGGGGATGTTTTTGATTGTCACAATGACTGGGGGAGTACCTCTGGCATTTAGTGTTAAAGGCTTAATTCTGCACCCCCAAAAATGTTCGTATGTTGAAGTGCTAACCCCCAGTACCTCAGAATATTACTGTGTTTGGAGATATGGTCTTTAAAGAGGTGATTAAGGGAAAATAAAGTCATTAGGGTGGGCCCTAATCCGATATGACTGGAATTCTTATTTAAAAAGATTAGGACATAGACATACACAGAGGGAAGACTATGTGAACACACAGAGAGAAGACAGCCAAGGAAACAAGTCTTACCAAAAACCAACCATGCCAACACCTTGATTTTGCACTTCCATTATCCAGAACTATGAAACGATATATTTTTGTTGTTTAAACCTGTGGTACTTTATTGTGGCAGCCCCAGAAAATTAACACAATAGACAAGGACCACACAATGAACTGGCATTTTTAGAAGCTCTAACATTGCAAGAGCTAATAGCCCCAGAATGTCCACTTGGCAGTAAAGTGAAATATTTCATCAAAGACCTTTACAAACTATGAATAGTTCAAAGGCACATGTGGGTAGGTATCTTCATTGCTGTCCTGAGGATCTGACCAAGTCATGGCCTGGCTTGGCCACACTGAGTGGAGAGTCTTGCCTTTCAACTAGTCAGCAGTTCCATGGGCCAAATCTTAGCAGAGGTCTGAATCCACCACCTAGCTTGGTCAAACCTCACCTGGGACATTGAGAAAATTGCTTGTCAAGAAGAATCTTGCCCCATCTTCTTGCCAGTAGCTTATCCACATCTGGTAGGCAGTAAGGGAGTCCAGCCCCAGTGCATCATGGTACAGAGGACCGAAGGTATTTTCATCTCTAGTCAATCAATGTCAGTCAGAGCCCCAAGGGCAAGCATCACTTCCTAAGTTCCGTGATCAAGGACTTGGTGAGTTTCCTCCAGATCCCAAAACTGGGAGACCATCACTCCAGCTCATCATCAGCTGTGAACTGAATGTGTGTGATCCCAAAAAAATCATATGTTGAAACCCAATCCCCAATTTGATGGCATTCAGAGTTGAGCCTTTGGGAGGTGATTAAGTCATGAGGGTAGAGTCCTCCTGAATGTGATTAATGCTCTTATAAAAGAAACTCCAGAGAATTCCCTTGTCCATTTTACAGCAAGAAGGTGGCATCTATGAACCAGGAAACAGGCCTTCCTACACCAAACACTGACTCTCCCTGCACCTTGATCTTGGGCTTCCAAGCTTCCAGAATTTTGAAAAATAAATTTCTGTTGTTTAGAAGCCATCCAGTCTGTGGTATTCTGTTATAGTAGCCTGAACACACTCAGACTCTATCCAATTGATCAAGCCCCCGAGTCCTCACCCTAGAAATTGCCTGACTTACACCTCAGGGAACTTGCTACATCCAAGCTGCTGGTTCGCCTTGGACGCACCCAAAACAGTTCCTAGAGAGGCAGGAAGGGCAGGAACTTCTCATCTCCAAGAATCAAGGGGCGCTCGGATATGGACCCCCACCCAGTCTCATCCCTGGGGCTCAACAGGAGCATTTCCGCTCACAAATCCAATACGTAGCTTTGTTGCAAGAGAGGTCATTCCAGCTGCCATGTTTGTTCATGCTGACACAGTCCTCATCATTCACGTTGTTAGGTTCCTCTGGTTCCCAGAAGCTGGAGAGAAGAAAAAGTGGGTGTGGGAGGGCTGAATAGGTGGAGCACAGGGTATTTTTCAGGACAGTGGCACTACCAGTCTACATGATATTGAGATTATGCATTTGTCAAAACCCATACAACACTTGAAGTGAACCCAAATGTAAAGTATGGATTTTAGTTAATAATAATGTGTCCATATTGATTCATCAATTTCAACAAATGTACTACACTAATGCAAGATGTTAATAATAGTAGAAGCTGGGTGTGGGAGAGTATATATATATATATATATATATATATATATATATGGCAAATTTCTGTACCTTCAGCCCAATTTTTCTGTAAATTCAAAAATAATTAAGCCCTGGCCAGTTTTTCTCAATGGTTAGAGTGTCAGCCCTCAGACCAAAGGTCCTAGGTTCAATTCACAGGCAAGGGCACATACCTCTGTTGAAGCTTCCCCAGCCCCAATAGGGGCACGTGTGGGAGACAATCAATTGATGTGTCTCTCTCACTTCAATGTTTCTCTCTCTCTCCCCCTCCTCCCTCCTTTCCACTCTCTCTCTAGAAAAAAAATGGAAAAAAATATCCTCGGTGAGCATTTTTTATATATATTTTATTGATTTTTTTACAGAGAGGAAGGGAGAGGAATAGAGAGTTAGAAACATCGTTGAGAGAGAAACATTGATCAGCTGCCTCCTGCACACCCCCTACTGGGATGTGCCCGCAACCAAGGTACATGCCCTTGACAGGAATCAAACCTGGGACCCTTCAGTCCGCAGGCCAATGCTCTATCCACTGAGCCAAACCAGTCAGGGCTTTAAAATAAAAAATCATTAAATCTATTGGTTTTTAAAAATCTATTGGGGAGAAAGGCCTTCATGGTACAAGGCTCTTTATTCTACCTGAATCACTTCTTCAGCCTCTCAGAATTACCTGAAGATACTGCATCATTCCCTTCATCCCAACTTGCCTGTCCTAGCTCAGCCCCACCTCCCTGTTCACCAGGCCAATCTCCTCCCTCTTGAATCTGTTCCCTGCATCTGGTCAGTATCTGCCTCCTTTTCCAAAGAACACTGCCTTTCCACTCTAATTCTCCCAACCTTCCAGGCATTGTAATGTCTTAGGTCACAGCAGATCTTTATTTGGTGATTCAGGTGCACATGACTTATTAAAGGACACCCAGGAGAGAGGGAGTGAGAGAAGCAGGATGGGGTAGGTGGTAGAAATGAGCAAGGATGTAAGTTCAGCTGAATCTAGCCTCGCCTTATCCCACAGGGAGCTCTGGAGAGTGAATAGCAACACTGAGTTATCCCAAGTTGAGACAAGGTGTCCAGCCTTCTCTTAGCCAGTCATTGGCTGTGGACTGACCCCAGTCGGAATAGGTGAGCAGGCTTCCATTCAGCTGAGGACAACTATCTGGAAAAAGCATAACTGTGACCCTGTAGCTACCAATGCCCCCCGATGGCATACAGGCATCTGAGCGGGGCACCCGCATTGCCATGTCATGCCATGCCATCTCTGTTTAGAGAGCTATGCCTCCTTCCAAGAATCTTTAATAAAAAGTGAGACCCCCAACCCAGCCGGCGTAGCTCAGTGATTGAGCGTCGACCCATGCACCAAGAGGTCAGGGTACAAGCCCACGTTTCAGGCTCAGTCCCCAGTAGGGGGCATGCAGGAGGCAGCCGATTGATGTTTCTATCTCCCTCTCCCTTCCTCTCTCTCTAAAAATCAATAAAAACTTATTTTAAAAAATGAAATCCCCAGACAAAACACTAATGTATGTAATATATAAAGAGCTCCTAGAAATCAATAGGAAAATGACCAAAATTCCAACATTAAAAAACACACAAAAGATATAAATAGATCATTCACAGAAATGTTAATACATATGGCTATTAAATATATGTGTTGTGTCATTATAAGAGAAATGCAAACTAATACTACATTGGGATTCCATATTTCATCTGTAATAAAACCAACAAAATTTCAAAAGTTTGATGAACATGTGGGTCAAAAAAACTATAGTCAAACTTCTGAGAGAATAAATTGGTATAATAGGTATGGGGAACAATTTGTTAATATTTATTTAAAATACAAATACATACACTCCTTTAGAAAGTAAAGTCTAGTGGCTAAGAGTATAGGCTTTGGAGCCAGGTTGGTTGGCACTGCCACCTGCCCGCTGTCTAACCTTGGGCAGGTTGCTTAACCTTTCTGTGCCTCAGTTTCCCCATCTCTAAAATGAAGATGATAATACGACTTTCCTTACAAAGATTAAATAAATGGGTTAGTATCTGTAGAGTGTAAAAAGAATGAGATCCTGCTAATCCTCTTCCTCTTGTCCTATAGCCACTCCATCTTTCTTTCCCCCCACCCCGCCACCCCCCAACCATCAGCCTGGGGACTGGATATATTTGAGCAGTTGTGTTAAAAGGTGCATATTATTGCAATGGAGGAAGATTAAAGAGGTACAAGGACCAGAACCCCTATCACAATAAAAGCACCCTGTGCCTCCCCTGTCTAGTCCAGCCTGGGATTCTAGAGAATCTCCTGGCTTGGACTGCACAAGGGCCCACAATGAGCAGAGAGCCCAAGAACTCTAGATACTTGCCTCAAAGTGACAGGAGACCCATCCAGCCACTTCCAGTGCCCTTCATGTTCCCTGTCGCTCAGCCCCAGCCAGTGCACCCGTGGAGAGCGGTGAGCCTTGACCACAAAGTTCTGTGAGTACAAACTCCATTCAGCCATCAATTCTTCTACACAACCCTCAGGATAAGGGTCTTCCCTCCCTCCTTTAGGGCTTTTAAATGCCACCCCCAAAGTCCCTCCCACACCCTGTGGCATCCAGAGCAAGATCAACACCTTCCTCCTACTTGAGCATGCGGGGTGGGAATAATTATGCTACTTTCTCACACGACCAGTGAACTGCTCTGAGTCTGTTTCCTCATCTTTAAAATGGAATAATAGTAGCTACTGCCTCCGAGGATTGTGGGAATTAAATGAGATAATAGCATAAAGTGCTCAAAACCGTGTCTGACACACAGTCAGTACTGTGACATCTTTGCATTTAGTATTATAACATACTAGAGGCTCGATGCACAAAATTCATGCAAGAATAGGCCTTCCTTCCCCTGGCTGCCGGCACCAGCTTCCCTCTGTCACCCAGGACCCGGACTTCCCTCTAGCCACCAGCAGGCACCTGGGACCCGGGCTTCCCTCGCAGCCCAGGCTTTCGTCCAGAAGGTGGTCCAGAAGGACGTCTAATTAGCATATTATGCTTTTATTATTATAGATAAGGGACACTTTAATAATAACCGATGTCTTGGCTTCCCTGGTACTTTCACCCCACCCTGCAGTCCTGATCTGCGTTCAGGCAGAAAAGGAATTCATTGCTTCAGAAAAAGAACGTGAGGGGGAAAGAAAGGCGAGGAATGGGGCTTCCTGCCTTCTTGTATTTCAAAAGCCCAAGCCTTTGGGAGAAAAGAAAGGACTTGGGCCAAAGACAAAAGATTAGGAAGAAAATATCATGATCAAAAACAACTCCTCTCACCCTAGCCAGTTTGGCTCTGTGGGTAGAGCGTTGGCCCACAGACTGAAGGGTCCTGGGTTCATTTCTGGTCTAGGGCATGTACCTTGGTTGCAGGCTCAATTGAGGTACATGCTTGAGGCAACCAATCATTGTTCACATAGATGTTTCTCTCTCTCTCTCTCTCTCTCTCTCTCTCTCTCTCTCTCTCTCTCTCTCTTCTCTCCTCCTCCTCCCCCACCCCCCGTCCCTTCCACTCTCTCTAAAAATCAATGGAAAAATATCCTCAGGTGATGATTTAAAAAAACACCTCCTCTCATGGCAAACTGATCTACAGTGAGAGAAACCAGATCACCAGATCAGTAGTTGCCTGGTGGGGGTGGGGAGATGAGTGGAAAAGGACCATGAGGGAACTCACTGAGGCGGTGAAAATGTTCTAAGTCCTGACTGGGTGGACAGGTACACGGGTGTATGCATATGTCAAAACAGGAAGTACATTTAGGATCTGTGTGTTTTACTATAGGCAAACCATACTCACTCACCCAATCTTATTACAGTACTAAGGTTCCCTAAAAGTTGGAGAGGAGATAATACAAAGGGAAAATAGTTGTAAATATATAGATACGATGGGTGCCAGAGAGAGGGGCTCTACATTCATCCCCAGTGAGTCTGCAGTGATGGCCAAAACTTGGGTTTGGAGACTCTAAAAAGTGGAGGGCACCTGGACCCTTGTCCCTAGGTAAAGCCCCAGAGAGGTGTCAGGAAACCAGAAAGACAAAAGTGTTGCTTGGCCTATCAAAATAGAACAGTGCCGCCCTGGCCAGTCTGGCTCAGTTGGTTGAGCATTGTCCCAAGCACCGAGAGGTCACTTGTTTGATTGCTGGTCAGGGCACAAGCCCAGATTGTGGGCTTGATTCCCAAGAGGGACCGTGCAGGAGGCAGCGATCAGTGTTTCTCTCTCTCCCTCTCTCTTCCTCTTTCTCTAAAAATCAATTTTAAAATTTTATTAAAAATAAAATAAAATGTTGACCTTCACCATGGGTTTTTCTTTTGGCATCAATTTTGTTTGGGATACAGTCTGGAGAATAGGACGTGTTGTTGCCTAAGACTAGGAAACTGAGACTTTCGAGAATAAGTAAACACAATTAGGATCTGAACTCAGGCAGAGCATACCCTCTTAACCTCTGCCTGATATCAGGTTAGTAAAAGCTTGCCATTATAAGTTTCAAAAGTGGGGACATAGGTGATACTTTCAACAATAAAGATTTTTTTAATACATAAATAAAAGTTTCAGTGGCTCAAAAGCAATTCCAATTTCTTCCCATCCAGGCCAGGGAAGGATGTGTAAGTCGGGGAGAGGAGCAGGCTGGCCCTGCTGATTCCTGGGGGTTTGGAGGGGTAGCTCACCTGCTCATCAATGCTATTAATGATGACCAAGTGAGAGTAATTCTCTTGGCAGAACTTTCGGGCTTCATCCCATGGCTTGGTGTTTGGGGAGAAGTAGTAACACTTGCCCTCAAAAGGGAGCCAGCCCTCAGGGCAGGTGACCCTGGCACAGCCTGGAAACAGGATAGACTGCAATGAGAATCCTTCCCATGATTTTGTGCAATCCTTCCCATGGCTCTGCCATGCCCCCATCTCAGGACAGTTCCCCAAGTCCCACTCACCTAATAAGCCCTGAAGTTCCATCAGAGACTGGTTGGTGTCAGCTCTTACTCGGTCAATGTCCTTCTTCAGGCCAGCAAGCCCCGCCATGCCAGTCACTGTCAGCAGGGAGGGACTGGAAGGTTAGAGACTCAAACCCCCATCTACCCACTCACCCACCACTAACTGCAGACACGGCAGAGAGCACACAAGCTGTGCTCCCCACTGCACCCACATTCTTGTTGGTGATATCAGGCCTGAACGGGCAGTCGGACAACCCTCGAGGGGTCCCAGATTGGAGAGAGTGCAGGCTGGGCTGAGGGACACCCCCCCCTCCCCCATGCACGAATTTTGTGCACCGGGCCTCTAGTAGAAAGATAAAGAGATAGAGATAGGGATAGAGATATATGACACATGTTATCCTTGACACCCTTCCCTCTCTCTCATTATCATTCCCAATCAATCCATCCCCAGATCTGGTGAATTTTATCTCCAAAATCTTTCTACTTCACACAGTTCTCTCCATCCCCACAGCTACAACCCTCACCCAAGCTATTATCAACTCTCACCTTCCAAATACACCATCCTTCTCCCTTGTATTTAAACAGTGTTGCCTCCTACCACAGACCCTTTGCACATGCCTGAGACTCTCAACCCCTCACCTGGTTAATTCCCTCTCTTCCTTCACACAGTGGCAATACCATTCCTTAGGGAAGCCCTGTATGATCCTCCCAAAGATAAGGTCAAGACTCCTTGTTAGACTTTTTCATAGAATCAACTTCCTCTTCCTTTAGACTATTCATCAAAGTTTGAAATTTTATACTCATGTAGGTGATAATTTGGTAAATGGCTGTTTATGCCTGTACTATACAACAGAAATAAAATGTGAGCCACATGGGTAATTTTAAATTTTCTAGGAGCCATGTTTTTAAAGTCAAAAGAAACAGATAAAATTACTTTGAATGCTATACTTATTTATCTCAATCTATCCAAAATATTATCATTTCAATGTGTGATCAATATTAAAGGGTTATTATTATTAAGATACTTCACTTTTTTGTAGCAAGGCTTTGAAATCAGTGTGCATTTTAGACTTACAGCACATCTCAGTTCAGAATGAGCACATTTCAAGTACTCAGCAGCCACAGTGACTCATGACCACCATATTGGGCAGTTGAGGTCTAGACACACACCCGCACGCACGCACGCACGCACACACACACTCCACAGGAACAGGGACAGGGACTATGTTTAATGAGTTCACCATCCTACCCACCCAACCCCTAACCCTGGTACCTGGGGAAGTCCCTGGCAAAGATGGGGCTGGGGATTGGTCGTGGAGCTGGGTTTGAGGATCATGTTGATGTTCAGTATGCATGGCATGAAGGGATGATTGGAAGCACTCACCATTTGCTTGCCATGCCATCTGCTGAAAGGTTAACATCTTCAGTTCTTCCACCACCACCTGGTCTATGAGAAGAAGTCCAGCTTGAGCCCAAGTCCTCCTGTACCCCATCCCCAATCTCTCCACATGCCCCATCCTCACCCTACTCACACTTAATCAGGGTTACAGCCAGACCAGTGCAACCCAGGAACAGTGACACCACCACCAGAAGACACAGGAAAACCATCCATCTCTCCTCCTGGTAGCACCCAGGACCCGCAGATTTCTGACTGACCCAGGGCACTGGAGTTGCTGGGGGTGAGAATGAGGACAGAGAGACCAATACTGGTGCTTGAGAATGTGAGGAAAGGATCCTTGAACTTTTCTCCAAAAGCAAGGGGACAGAGATCTGTGGTTCTGACTGTATCACCAGATGGGGCCAGCAAGAGAGTGTTAGGGAAAGCAAACCCTGAAGAAACCCAGAGCATCTATGGAACACTTACTGTGTGCCAAGCATCCTCTTGCAGCCTTATTACCTTACTGGATCCTCACCCATATGACATAGATATATCATTCCCATTTTGCATATGAGTAGACTGAGAGGTCATGCATGACTTGGACCCCGCTCTGCCCTTAACCCCTATGATGCATTGTATTCTGCTCTCCAGCAGCACCTTCCCAAGCTGCTCTCCATTCAGGGAAGCCTGTGAACACTTGCATTTGGGGCAGAGAATGTTTCCTGTACCTTAAATGCAAGCAGGAGGTGGACCCCAAAGAGTACCCAGCAGACACCCTGAGCCCCTGGGGATCTAGTACAGACTCAGGGAGAAGTATCTTCTGAGAGCAAACATTTCTGTGCCCTATAGTCACACTCCAGAACTATAGGTCTGACTCAAATACTTTGGCCACTGTGAGAGGAAAAATAGGAGAACATATGGAGAACTGACTTACTGGCTTGGGATGGCTGGAATGGAGGAAGCTCGAGAGAAATTCCTGGGAAAAGGGGGAAGAAAG
The DNA here is from genome assembly GCF_963455305.1 of Plecotus auritus. Classification (NCBI taxonomy): domain Eukaryota; kingdom Metazoa; phylum Chordata; class Mammalia; order Chiroptera; family Vespertilionidae; genus Plecotus; species Plecotus auritus. The sequence continues at coordinate 92,531,045 of NC_137773.1, forward strand.
TTTTATTAAGAAGTTGCTGACTCTGTCTTCCAAGATTAACAAGCCTTTACCCCCTCTGATTTGCTTTCTGGTCAGAATTGGGGGACTGGAGGAAGGACTTCCACATGTCCCCTCTCAGACTTCTTGAACGGCCTTCTCATGGCTCACCCAGTTGAGATGTGCTGGTGACAGGGGTGAGGTCCAGGCCTGGAGGGGATCAGAAAGATAATAATCATGTAGAGCAGATCGTCAGCCAGGTGAACACAAAGGTGTAGCCCTAGATTCGCACCTGTGGTTTTCAGGGGCTTGCTGGAAAGTGGGTGAGTTTCTGCTTTTATTCCTGAGGAGGAAGGAAAGGTTGCTCAAGATCAGAGCAGTGTAAAGCCAGCACTGGGTCTCCTGTACCCCGAGCCCCAGCTCACCTGCCTTTGGAGGCCTTGGTGGAACCACTGAACCTGAAAAAGAGAAGCTCAGAGTTAGAGCTGACCTGTGGATGAAAATGAGATCACAGGCAGTGGTGAAAACAAGATTGAGATTGTAATGGATGGGATTGGGCTTGAGAATAAAATTGGGGTTGGAGAGAGGAACAGGATTAAGATACAATGACCAACCATCCTGGATTACCCAGGATTTTCCAAGTTTTAAAACTGAAAGTCCCACATTCCAGAAAATCTTTCATCCCTGGGCAAACTGTGACAGTTGGTCACCCTAAGTTAAAGACACAGTTAAGTTTAGGGGTGGGAATGAAGTTAAGGTTAGGGTTGGCATGAGGATTTGAATTGAGATGAGGATTGGGTTGAAGATGGGTCAGGGATACTGATGGGCATTGGAGTAGGGCTGTGATTCAGGAAATGGTTGAGATGGAGAATGGGGTCTTAGTTGTGTTGGAGGATGGGGAAGAAGTTGAACTGGGATGAACTTGGGTTTGGAAAAAGGGAAGAATTTGAGGTTGGATTGTAGTTGTGTTGGAGCATGGTGATGGCATTGTATTTAGAAATGGAGATGGGGATGGAGATATAGCCGTACTTGGAGATGGGGAGGGGGCTAAATGGGGGAAGGGATGACCCTGTAGACTGGGTTTGAGAATCATCTTAGGACCAGGTTGGAGTTGGAGATAAGCAGTCAAATAGCAGAGTCAAGCCTGGCTGGTGTGACTCAGTTGGTTGGGCATTGTCCTGTGCACCAAAAGTTTGCTGGTTTGATTCCTGGTCAGGGCATGTGCCCAGGTTGTGGGCTCGATCCCTGGTAGGGGGCATACAGGAGGCAGCCAATTGATATTTTCCTCTCACATTGATGTTTCTCTCTCCCTCTCCTTTCTGTTCTCTCTAAAGATCAATAAAAAAATATTTTTAAAAAATATTCTATCAATGGCAAATACATTAAAAACAAAACAAAACAGCAGAGTTCAGTTTACCTCCCACCTCATCCCGAGCCCCACAGAGCCCTGAGACCTCTCAAGTTGGCCCCAGTCTGGACACAAAAGTGGAGAATATGGAGCCTCATCCCACATGGAATGACCCCTGTCCAAGGACACCAAGGCAACACAGTCAGCCCTCAGGGAAACTTCCAAAACCTCCACTTTTATACCCACTTATCAGACTCTTATTGATTCCCAAGCCAGGTGTGGACCACCCAAGTCTGAAGGCAAATCTGACCCTAGGTGTCAGAATGCTAGGAGGTTGGGGAGCCAACAGTCCACTCTCAGTTTCTCAAACACTGGCTTTCATATCTTGGGATCTTTGCATCCACCAGTTCTCTTCTGGGCTTCTCTTCCTTACAAACTCCTACTCATCCGTAAGTCCTACTCCAGCGTCCTCTCTTCTGACCCCCAATCTTCCTACCATTGCAGGCTGAGCCCTCCATTTCTCTCCCAATTTCCCCAATCTCTGGTTTATCCCTGTTCAGATATGCTAACCTGAGGTTGTTCCCAGAACTGATTTCCCCACCAGCCCTGAGATATCATCAAGGGCAGTGCAGAGGCATGAGTACTCCCACCATCAGAGTGCCCGGCATGGGCCGAATACACAGGAAGCTGACTATGTGTCTACAAAGCCCAGCTAGTGTCCTCTGGATACCTAGCTCCCCCTCCAGCCCACACATCTCTTCACCTAGCCTCTGGTAAGTCCTCTTACCTGGCTTGGGAGGAAGGTCCTTGTAGGATGGTGCCATGTTCTCATAATCATCATCATCATCATCATCATCCTCTCTGGTCCCTTCCAGAGGAAAGGTAAGTGAGCACCCAGCCCATTTCCACCTCTGTCCCTCAGGCCCAAGTTTTCAGCCCCAGGATAGAGAGGCTGTAACCTGGGTCCTGACCACCCCTGGCCTCCAACCCAAGTCTGATCAGGGCTGTACCTGGAAGGTCCCGGCACCCAGAGTTAGTATACAGGATATGCATGGCTGTAGCTAACACAAGAGACTGAGAAGGTGCATCCAGAGCCTTCAAGCTCTGCCCCCTGTCCTTCCTTCTCAGGTTTCTCAGTTCCCTTTTTTAAGAGAAGTACATGCAAATCCATCTTGAGGGGAACTACCCCAGACCACACACACCTTTCTCCCCAGTATCAATTCATGCATAGAATTGACAGAAACAACAGCCCTCTCACTTGAGTTCCTTCAGAGTGCCAAGCCCTGGGTGGAAAAGATTGACAAGCTCCTTCCTCCATGGAACTTTCCATCAAGACAGGAGAACAATCAACCAGTAAAGAAATATAAAAATAAATGCTATAGTTTTTATCTTATTTCCCATTGTGACTAAACATTATTTTAATAAAACATGGTAATGGGATAGGATGGGGGCTAATGTAGAGAGGTATCAGGGAAGGTCTCCTGGAGGTTGTAACATCTGTAACAAGATGTTAAAGTGACAGATGCTAAGTACTCCCACATTCCTAAGTGAAGTGCTAGGACACTGGATCATTGTCCTATGACTGCATTAAAAATTACCCCAACATTTAGTGACTTAAAACAACAATAGCACTTTTCTCATATGTCCTGTGGTTCAGGAATGCAAGAGCAGCTTAGCTGGGTGGTTCTGGCTTGGAATCTCTCACTTGTTTGCAGTCAATTTGTTGACCAGGGCTGCAATCATCTGAAGGCTCAACTGGGGCTAAAAAAAAAAGCCTCTTCCAAGATGGAGCCTTCACATGACTTTTTGGAAAGTCCACTGTTCCTCACCATGGGAGCCTCCACAAAGGGCTGATTGGTTGTCCTCACCACATAGTGGAGGCTAAGGTAGAAACCACAGTGCCATTTATGGTCTAAACCTACAATCCCAAATTATGATCTCCACTATCTCTATTTGTCAAATGGACCACCTGTGAGTCATTGTGGAAGGAGACTGCACAAGGGTGTGAATACCAAGATGCAAGCATCATTAGGACCATCTTTAAAGCTGGCTACTACAGTCATATTTACAGAACTTGCAAATAACGTTTTCACACTTAGTTTGACCTTGGTGGGTATTTAAAAAGGAAAAGTTGAAGAGAGAAAGAGGTCTACCTATCCCATGGGAAAGCCAAAAGATGAGGTTTTGACTCACATCCAAAACAGCATGAAGTGAAAGATAGACAGAAAAAAAGGGCTGCCGTAGGAGTGGTTGCCTCTTTTGGTACAGCAAGGACATGGAAGTTTCCTGTGATCAAACTGAAATAACCAGCCTGAAGCTATTTGGAGAACCCTGCTCAAGAGGGCAGCTGACCTGTATTTCTCAAAAGGACTGCCATTGGCCTTTGGGCCCAACAGCCTTAGAATTATCTATGGCTCCTCTCTTCTCTCTCATTCCATGGCTATGGCAAAGAGAATTTTCAAAAGCATATCTTATGTCCTGCATGGTCTTATGAAATGTGACCTTGGTGCTACTTAAGGAATGGAGTCTAATTCTCTTCCCACTAAATCTGGACTGGCCTTAGTCTCTTATAACCAACAGAATGCTGTGGAAGTGACATCTGCCACGCAGCTTCCACCTGGGTCTGTCAGAACATGTGCACCCAGAGCCATGTCGTGAGAAAGCCTAAGCCACATGGAGGTCACAGGAAGGTGCTCCACTCAAAAGTCTCAGCTCAACCCAGGTGCCAAAGATTCTAGCCCCCAAGACATCTGTCGCCTTCAGCCCTATGAGTCTTCCTCTCTTCTGGTCAAATGTTAGTAAGTCTGGTTGGCTCTGCCTTCACAATATATCCAGCATCTGAGCCCTTCTCACCTCCTGGTCTGAGCCACCATCATCTTTCACCTGAATTACAGTCATAACCTCCACCTTGGTCTACCTGCTTCCCCCTTTGTCCTCAAGATAGTCAAACTAATAAAAGCAGAAAGTAGGAGCAGAGAGGTGGTTGCCAGGGGCCAGAGGAAGAGGAAAATGGGGAGATGTTTATCAAGGGTTACAAAGCTTCCGGTATACACGATGAATAAGTGCTGGGGAACTGTGGTGTAAGCAATGTGACTAGTTGACAATATTGTATTGTGTACTTGAAATTTGCTAAGAAGGTAGATCTTGAGTGTTCTCCCTACAAAAAAAAAGGAAAATGGTAACTGTGAGGTGATGAATATGTTAGTTGGCTTGGTTGTGGTGAATATTTTACAATGCATATGTACATTGGGTCATCAGATTATGCATCTTAAATATATACAATTTTTGAACCTCAATAAAGCTGGAAGAAAAGCAAACAATAGCTTGTCTTGATTTAAACTTTTGCTATTTTGTTCATCATGGATTTTTTCATTTATTTTTATTTTTTAAATATTTTATTAGTATATAATTTATCTAGAGGAGGGAGAAGTCTAAAATAAAGGTGTCAGCAGGGTCATGCTCTCTCTGAAGGCTCTGGGCGGGGAACCTTCCTGACTCTTTCAGCTTCTGGGGGCTCCTGGCATCCCTTGGCTTGTGGCCGCATCACTCCAATCTTTGCCTCTGTCTAAACATGGCCTTCTCTCTGTGTGTCTCTGTGTCTCAATCTTCCTCTCCCCTTTTTTTTTATCCTCACCTGAGGATATTCTTTCCATCAATTTTTAGAGAATGAAAAAAATTGGGGAGGGGGGGGACAGAAACAGAGACAGAGACAGAGACAGAGAGAAACATCGACATGAGAGAGACACATCAATTAGTTGTCTCCTGCACGCACCCCAACCCTCTGGTTTGTGAACCGACACTCTAACCCTTGAGCCACACCAGTCAGGGCTCCCTCTCCTTTCTCTGAAGCTAGATGCCATAGTGGTACCCTTGAAGACACAGGAAGAGGCCATGAGATCAGGAAGGCAGTTCTCCCTAGCAAGGAAGGCAAGAAAATAAACTCTTCCATGAGACTCTCTGAGGGAAGGTAGCCCTGCTGATAACTTGGTTCAAGCCAAATGAAATAATTTGAATTTCTGCCCTCCAGAGCTATAAAAGAATTAAGTTCTGTTGTCTTGAATCACTAAATTTGTGATAATTTGGTATAATAATCATAGGAAACTATTACATACCCCGAAGAACAATACCCCAATTCCCCTTTGTAGGGGCTTTCCACTACCAATAAAAGGAAACACAACTCAGGTTGGCTTCAACAACAAGGAAATCCCATCCAGCCCACGTTCAGACTAGAGTAGCAGGCTGAGGTGCTGTGACAGAGATTCGGAACAAGAGTGGCTTCCACAAAACAGAATTTATATCTCAACTCACAGTCTCAGTGTTGGCAATCAGCAGTCTTGACAAGTGGAAAGCTGTCCCCAACACAGAGGGAGGTGGGTGGCCCCAGGCCTAGCTGAGCAAGTAGGGGCAGCAGACTAGCCTCCCTTTCCAGAGAAAGCTAACCTGGGGCCAGGCTGTCCCCTGTTACAATGAATGATGAGGATGGTCTCATTCTGCCGTTGGGAAAGTCTGAGAAGGAAGGAAGAAAGAGCTGTTCACCCAGCAAACACCCGTGGAGCACACAGGGGGAGCATATGCGTGGTTTTGGGGGGGTCATCGAAGAGAGAGGACAGAGATAGGAGTGGGGTACACCAGCCAAGAGGATCAATAGCATCTCTGCCTATCAAGGGCGTCTTTTGAGGGAAATGGCCCTGGAGCAAGGTAAGTGCAGTGGATGGACTCACTGTGTGGGAGTGATGGCCACATGGCCTAGGCCCTAGGCCATCCCTCAGGGCCTGGCTCACAGTAGGCACTGAGGAACTGGCAGTAGAATCCAGTCCAATCCACTGGGTATAACATAAGACCATGGGCCCAGGCTGACCCTGGCTCTGCCCCATTCTTGTTGTGTGACCTCAGGGCAAAAACAACATCTCTGAGCAACTATCTCCTGATACATCCAAAGGGATGAGGATTTCACTCGTTCATTCATCCATTCAACAGATATGTATTGACCACCTACTATGTGTTAGGCACTGTGCTAGGTTCTAGGGATCCACTGGTGGGAAAAAAAAATCCCTTGCAATAAAAAGGAAGATCACAAAATGGAAATCATACACAGCATGTTCTCAGACCAGAACCAAATTAAACTATAAATCATAGACTGATATCTGGAAAATCTGCAAATATTCAGAAATCAAGTCACATCCACGCATCAAAGAGGAAGTCAAAAATTACAAGTATTTTTAACTGAATGAAAGCGAAAGTGTACCCTATCAAACCATGTGGGGTGCAGGTAAAACAGTGCTAAGAGGGAAAGTTGGGACATTAAATGCTTATGTTTAAGAAGGTGATCAGGTATATTGGAAAGATGCTAGGAGAATAAATTATTTTGTTGGTTGTTTTTTTTTAGATAATACTCTTAGAAATATATTTTTATTGATTGATTTGAGAGAGAGAGAGAGATTGATTTGTTGTTCCATTTAATCATGCATTCATTGATTTTTGTATGTGCCCTGACCAGCAATCAAACCCACAACTTTGGTGTATCAGAACGATGCTCTTAACTGAGCTACCAGACCAGAGCTAGAAATATCTTTTCCACATGTGCTGCTAGACTTTTCTATATGAATCACAGAATTGTCTATATCTCTGAACACTGTTCAGAACTATATAAACAAAGAACACTCATAGAAACATGACTTTCACATGTGTCCTTTTTTTAAATATATGTTTTTATTGATTTCAGAGAGGAAGGGAGAGAGACAGAAGCATCAATGACGAGAGAGAATCATTGATTGGCTGCCTCCTGCATGCCCCTCACTGGGGATCGAACCTGCAACCAGAGCATGTGCCCTGACCGGGAATGGTACCCGGAATGGAACCTGGAATTCCTGGTTCATAAGTTGATGCTCAACCACTGAGCCACACCGGCCAGGCCAGAGAGTAAGTAGATCTTAAAAGTTCTCATCACAAGAAAAAAATTGTAACTATGTGTGGTGACAGTTGTGACCTAGACTTATTGTGGTGATCATTTTGCAAGATATACAAATATTGAATCATTATGTTGTACACCTGAAACTAATATAATGTTATATTTCAATTATACCTCAATTTTAAAGGAAGAAGAAGGTGATTAGGAAAAGGCCTGACAATTGAAATAGACCAAAGGAGGTGGGGGAAGGCCTTGGATATCTGGAGGAAGAGCATTTTAGGCTGTGCAAAGGCTTTGAGGACAACAATCTCCTGGTGCGTTTGAGAAACAGGAAGTCTTGAATCCAATGGCCCCTTCTCTGTGAGACTTTCTCTAAAATGACCCTATGTAAATTCCCAAGCCAGCCCTTCTCGTGCGTTCCACCATTATGTTTCTCCCTAAAAGTTATCACCACCTGACATTCCATATATCTCACTTATTTCTCTTGCCACTGCCTGTCTTCCCCACCATTGGAAGCTCAGCTCCACGGCCTGGCACACAGTCAGTGTCCAACGAATGTTTGTTGAATGAATGAGTGACATCCTACTCACCAAGCACTGACTAAGGCCACTGCCCGGCCAGGTCTCTCCAGGCTGACGCGTCCTCAGCACCAGCCAGCCAGCCACCCTCCACACAGGCAGAGCCTCTGGACCAGCTTAGAGGCAAGCGTCCTGTTTGCCCCCCGGGCAGGGAGGAGGCCCCCCACACACACTCCCCGGGGTTTTCTGGCCAGGCCTCACTAACCTTGTTTATCCTCCTCCCCCGGAACTGAACTACCCAGAGGTTCCGATCTCCCAGCCAGCAGACCATGCCGAGGCACAGACGCTGCCCAAAGTTTCCTTCTCCACCCCCGGTCCACTTGGGGCCTCTGAGGCTGTTCTGCTTACAAAATGCCAGAGCAGCCCTGCCTGGGGCAGGCCAGGAGAGCAAGGGAGGGAGGAAGGAGGTGCAGAGAAGCTGTGGGCAGTGAACCAGGGCACCTGGGGGGGCATGGGCGGGGGACACAGGAAGGTCTCCTTGTCAGCTGGTTGGTAGAGAAAAAACAGGAAGGTTGTGGGCACAGGTAACTAAGGCCTAGCCCCTCCCTCCTCACCCTCACACAGGCTGCCTAATACCACCCTCACCCTAACATCATCTCCCCCAGGTCCCCAACTCTGAGCATGGACAGGACAGACTGAAGCATCTAAGTCCAAGGACCTCAGGACAGAATGGGCCCCATCCCGCCCCCCACCCAGAGTCATCCCTGGCTTGGCCCCCTTCAGCCTCCAGTGACATGACTGGGCCCAGGAGGGAGTGCCCTCTGGTTGGCCGCCTGGTTAGAGAGTATATATTGGGCGCCGACTAGGTGCCAGGCAGTGAGCGCTTTTTATGCACCCAACCATCTAATTGACTCCTCCAAACCATCCCTTCCATCTATTCATTTGTGGACTTGACAAGTATTGGCTAAGCACCCATGGTGGGCCAGCTCCATTCTACGTGCGGGGAATATAGCAATGAACAAGACAGACAATATTCCCTGCTCCAAACAAGCTGCCGTTTGAGAAGAGAAGAGACAATAAACAAGATAAATAGGTCAAATGGATCTCAGGCTAGATGGCACGAGGTATCACTGATGAGTAAACTGAGTATCCCTGAAAGAGGCTGTCACTTCCCGCGGTCATCCAGGGGGTCTGGGACCTTAAATTGCCTCCCTGAGTCTCCCCCCAGCTCTGACCTCTGGGTGAGCAGCTGAAGCACAGAAAAAGGGAGGGGGAGGAGAGATGCCCAGGGCCGGGCAGGGTGGGGTGGGGCTGCCGGGTACAGCTGTGCAGGTTGTACACTGCACAGCTCCAGGAGTGCCCTTCACAAAGACCACATGTGAGTGCTGCTCCAGAGTCAGGAAGGGCACAAATGGAAGCCGTGGCCTGGAGAAGGGAAATCTCCATCACCACTGGTCTATTCTCCAAAGCTGCCTTTTCCACTTAGTATAGAGTGGCCACTCCCCCATTTCCGCACGTGAAAGTAGAGCTCAGCAGTCCTCCCAGGGTGCTCCCCAGACCAATAACATCATCATCACCTGGGAACTTGTGATAAATACAGAGCCTGGGGCCCTACACCCCAGATGCCAGGAACCAATTCCAGCATGTAATAATTACAAGAGTTTCATCAAAAGGTTGGTGAAGCTTGGGTGGCTCAACAAGGGCTGAGCCACATATGTAGTTTACCTGTTGGAATGGCTAAACGGCACTTCCCCCAAACCTGAATAGGATTGCTTGCTGCCAGACAGCTCAGGGCATTTTATTGCCTCCTGTTGGCCAAACACCTGAACAGCTGTAGGCTATTCCCCAAACTGACAATGCTTCTGTATCCTACCCTTGGAAACCTTACCCTTTGAAGTGTATGTCTCCACCTTGCCTTAGGACAAATTATGTTAATAAATAGCACAGAGTCCTTAGACAAGGGGTAGTCTTTCAGTTCCTTTAGCTGAAGCTCATCTGACCCCCAATGCCTTTCAAAATTATCTTTCGTCTCCGGACTCTTTAATAATCTATGCGCAGCTCCTTTCTCCAGATTGCTGAACCCTTTGTAAGGCTGGGACAAGAACCCCGGCACCCAGACCTCCCTTGTCAGACACTTCCAGGCTGGGTCCAGCTTTTACTCCACATGAAATGGGGGGGTGGGGGGGGACCAAAAGAGGATCTGAGCAGAGGAATGGCATGATCTGATTTCTCTTTTTTTTAAAGTCTTTATTGTTGAAATTATTAAATATGTCCCCTTTCCCCACCCCACATTGGCCCCTTCTAGCCCACCCACATCCACACCCCACCCCAGGCCTTCACCACGCTATTGTCTGTGTCCATGTGTGATGCATATATGCATATAAGTTCTTTGGTTGATCCTTTCCCACCCACCCTCGACACCCCCACCTTCCTCTGACTTCACTTTTGACAGGTGCACCCTGAGAGTGTGCTTCAGGAAGATGAGGACAAGGAGATGGCTCTGCAGTCATACTGGGGAGAGGTGATGGTGCCTTGACAGACTTCAGCGGTGAAGGCAGAGGAATGGGCCAATGATTTGGCTGCCTGGAGTGAGAGAAGGGCAAGAATCAAGTGTGATCCCAAGGTTTGGGGCCTGAGCCCCTGGAAAAATGGAGCAGCCATTGCCCAAAACTAGAGGACAGAGAGAGAAGCAGGTTTAGGAGCAGGGAAATAGGAGTGTGGTCTGAGTGTATGTTAAGGACTGAATATGTGTGGCCCTCCCCCCAAAAAAACTCATATGTTGAAATCCTAACCCCCACTGTGATGGTATTAGGATGTGAGGCCTCTGGAAGGAGACTGGGTCATGAGGGTAGAGCCCTCATGACTGGAATTCGTGCTCTTATAAAAGGGACTCCAGGGAGCTCGCTCATCCCTTCCCCCATGTGGGGACACAGCCAGAAGTGGGCCATCTGCAATCTGACCATGCCAGCACCCTGATCTTGGACCTGCAGCCCCCAGAACTCTGAGAAGTAACTTTCTGTTGTTGATAAGCCACCCAGTCTGTAGACGTGGTCATAGCAGCCCAAATGGACCCAGACAGCCTGCGAGGTGTGAGGTGCCCACCTGGAGGCGCCCAGTCTGTGGTTGCACACACCTGGAGACGAATTTGGGATTTATCCACCGAAAGGCCGCGTGTTGGTTTCCTAGGGCTGTCGAAACAAAAGACCACAAACTGGGCGGCTGACCACCACTGGGATTTATTTCCTCACAGCTCCGGAGGCCTGAAGTCCGAAGGCAAGGTGTCGGCAGAGACGTGCTCCCTCCCAGGGCCCGAGGGGAGAGTCTGTTCCTGGGCCTTCCTGCCTCTGGTGGTTCCTGGGGCTGTGGCTGCATCACCCCAGCCTCTCCTCCATCCTCACAGGGCCTGCTCCTCTTTCTGTGTCTCCTCTTCTGTCTGTGCCAAATCTCCTTCTGTCTTTCTCCTATAAGGACACTTGTCATTGGATTGGCAGCCCACCTGGTTAATCCAAGATTATCTCATCTCAAGATTCTTTTTTTTTTTTTTAATCCTCACCCAAGGATATTTTTCCATTGATTTTTAGAGAGAGTGGGAGGGGGAGAGACAGAGAGAGAGAAACATCGATGTGAGAGAGACACATCAATTGGTTGCCTCCTGCACGCACCCCAACCAGGGCTGGGGATCAAGCCTGCGACAGAGGAACATGCCCTTGACCAGCCATCAAACCCAGGACCCTTAAGTCCAAGGGCTGACGTTCTATCCAACATTGAGCCAAACGGCTAGGGCACAAGATTCTTTTTTTTTTTTTTTTTTTTTGTAAGCAAATGGATAATTTATGTTTGGAGAAAATAATTAAAACTAAGGTTTCTCCAATAAAGGGGAGAGATAACAATAGGAGATCATACCATGATTACATGTTAATTACCACATTCTATGCAATGTGGATGTGCTTAACATGTGTTCATTGACAATATGAACTTTTTAAAATCACAAACCCCTCGCCCTGGCCAGTTTGGCTCAGCAGATAGAGCCTCAGCCTGAGGACTGAAAGGTCCTGGGTTCGATTCCCAGAAGGGATCATGCAGGAGGCAGCCAATCAATGATTCTCTGTCATCATTGATGTTTCTCTCTCTTCCTCTCCCTTCCTCTATATCAATAAAAATATTTTTTAGCCGAAACCGGTTTGGCTCAGTGGATAGAGCGTCGGCCTGCGGACTGAAGGGTCCCGGGTTCGATTCCGGTCAGGGGCATGTACCTTGGTTGCGGGCACATCCCCAGTGGGAGGTGTGCAGGAGGCAGCTGATCGATGTTTCTCTCTCATCGATGTTTCTAGCTCTCTATCCCTCTCCCTTCCTCTCTGTAAAATATCAATAAAATATATTTTAAAAAGTATTTTTTAAATAAAGAAAATAATATTACAAACCCTTGTCAATATTGTAAATTCATAAATGTTGAAATATATACCTAGAAATAAGTAGATTTTAAGAACTGAAGCTTTTTTTTTTTAAATGTATTTTATTGATTTTTTAGCAGAGAGGAAGGAAGAGGGATAGAGAGTTAGAAACATCGATGAGAGAGAAACATCGATCAGCTGCCTCCTGCACACCTCCCACTGGGGATGTGCCCGCAACCAAGGTACATGCCCCTGACCAGAATCGAACCCGGGACCCTTCAGTCCGCAGGCCGACGCTCTATCCACTGAGCCAAACCGGTTTTGGCAGAACTGAAGCTTTTGACAGTGTTTATAGATCAACTCGAATGCTAACTAGACATAGTACAGCAAATAAATTGACATTACTACTAGTTTCCACTTCATTCTTCATAATATGGCTACCTTGGGTTGCATTTGTAAAGATACTTCCTACAACTATATGGGTACCACAGAGATTATGATGAATCACTTTACAGCAGCCAAGATCATCAACAGAGAATCCTAAATGCCAGTAGTGTTTCAAAGAGAGTGTTGTTTGGCCCAGCTGGTGTGGCTCAGCCGGTGAGCGTCAACCCAGAAACTGATAGATTGTGGGCTCAATCCTCAGTGGGGGGCCATGCAGGAGGCAACCAATCGAAAACTTCCTCTCTCATTGATGTTTCTCTATATATATCCCTCTCCCTTCCTCTCTATCTAAAAATCAAATTTAAAAATATTTTTTAAAGAGTGTTGTTTGTAATGGTCCAAAACTGCCAAACCAGATGATGGGTCAATAAAGACAGCCCAGCCTGGCCAGCGTGGCTCAGTGTTTGAGTATCGACCTATGAACCAGGAGGTCACGGTTCAATTCCCAGTCAGAGCACATGCCCAGGTTGTGGGCTGAATCCCCAGTGTGGGGCATGCAGGAGGCAGCCGATCAATAATTCTCTCATCATTGGTGTTTGCAACAACATAACCCACGGCCGAAGGTGGAATCATGTGGCCCCGCGAGGAATCGAACTCCCTCCTCTCTGGTTCCCCGGGTACGTCGCCTGAGAACCGCGGCTGCCAAGTCACCAGAGCCTGGCAGCTCCTATGTTGAGCATCTGCCCCCTGGTGGTCAGTGCGCATCATAGGTACTGGCCGGTTGCTTAGCCTTTTATGCGTATACTAGTGGCCCAGTACACGAAATTCATGCACATTAAAAGGGGGACCCAGAGTCAAGTCCCCGCCCACCCACATGCATCCCAAAATCGCATGAGACCCAGACCCGGCCGCCCCCCCCCCTTTGGGCTAGATCCAGACCCGGCCAGTCCCACCCTTGTCAAGCCCCACTGGCAGGGGAGCGCAGCCTCAGGTCCCCCGTCAAGCCCCGCTGGGCAGAGGGTGTGGCCTGAGTTCCCCCGACCCAGCACTGGGGGTGCACCTTGAGGTCCCCCGTCAAGCCCTGCTGGGTGGGGAGCATGGCCTGAGGTCCCCTGTCAAGCCCCGCCAGGCAGGGGGGCGCAACATCAGGTCCCCTGGCCCGGTGCTGGGGTGGGGGTGTGGCCTGAGGTCCCCCAGCATGGTGCCAGGGTGGGGGGCACGGCCTGAAGTCCCCCAGCCTGGCACTGGGACGGGGAAATCAGCCTGAGGTCCCCTAGCCCAGCACCAGGACAGGAAGCACACCTTGAGGTCCCCCATCAAGCTCCACCAGGCAGGGGGTGTGGCCTTGGGTCCCCTGGCCTGGCGCTGGGGCGGGGGTCACAGCCTGAGGTCCCCCAGCCTGGCGTCAGGGCACGGGGCGAGGCCTGAGGACCCCTGTCAAGCCCTGCCGGGTGGGGGGGCGCAGCCTGAGGTCCCCCTGTCAAGGGGGAGGGTGTAGCCTCAGGTTCCTGCTGATTGCTCATTAAGACTCCTTAAGGGAACTTGGCCTCAGTGGGTGCAACCATCTTTGTGATGGAGTGATGGTCAATTAGCATATTCCCTTTTTATTACAGAGGATTAGATAACTTTATTTGCATTTTTTTGGAATAACTTTATTTAAACTTTTGATATTCACTAAATTTATCATTGATACCGTGCAAGGCTTTTTAAAACAAATTGGAATGTTTTTTGTGAAAACCATGTTTTTAAAAAATATGATTATAATATGAAAAAAATTTTCCATTTATGCTGTAGCCTGGGGAGATCAGGGGCGCCCAGTGAGGGTAGGGGAAGGCCCCGGACCCACGTCGTCCCCCCTTCAGTTCCCCACCCAAGTGGATTTCTATCCAGAGGCAAAAAAAAAAAGCCTACACACACACCCGCATTCATTGGCAGTCACCGGATCCTAAGGGGCGCGCCGCGCCTGTAATGTCTCCAAATGGCCGCCAGGTGACGCCAGAAATACCGGAAGTCCTCCGGACTCGTTCGTCTCTATGATCCCTGTGACAGCCAGCGCAACCCGGAAGCTGAGACTAGCGGGGGCTGTGCTTCCGGATAGGAACGAGGTGACCTGACTGCCACAGGAATCTGTGGCGACAGCAGCCATGGGAGCGCACCTGGCCAGGCGCTACCTGGGCGATTCCTCAGGGGAGCCAGACCCCCTGCGTATGCCCACCTTTCCGCCCGACTACGGCTTCCCCGGGCGCAAGGAGCGCGGTGAGATCCAATGCGCAGGCGCGACCAACGAGAGTGGGGTGCGGACGCCTTAACCCCGGGGTCCGCCGGGCTGGGCCCAGCACTGACCTGGCCGGGGGGAGTAGGGAGGGCAAGTGTGACCCTGCCTGAGTGTGGAGGCATTCAGGGCAGAGCGCACGGCTTGAGGAAAAACCCGGGGGAAGAGTGGCGATATGGGGCTAACTAGGCGCTGGGAGCTGGGCTTTGTAATGGAGTCAGCGGGGATCCAGGGGAGGGCCCATTGCGAAGGGACGTGTTCATTGTCCCTCTGTCCCGATGTCACTCCTGTTCTTAGGTATGCGCAAGGAAACACAAAGGGACTCACGCCATACATACTGTCGTGCACGTTGCTTTTTTAAAAATATGTTTTTATTTATTTGAGAGAGAGAGACATCGATGGGCTGCCTCCTGCACACACCGGGGACGAAGCCCGCAACCTGAGATTGTGCCCCGACCGGGAATCCAGCCCGGCGACCTCTAGGTGCATGGGACGACGCTCAACCAACTGAGCGGCACCGGCCAGGGCTGCACGTTGCTTTTTAATGTAGTAATATCACAAGCACATCAAACGCCAGTCCTGGGCCAGGGTCCCAAGTTGGGCACCATGGATACAGCAGGCACTGATTAAAGGAACCTCGCAGCCCTGGGGGTGAGATAGCGGCACCAGGCAGATCTGAGGGTCTACACCTTGGAGTAGTATGGAGGCAGGCTTCCAGGAGGCAATAGCTGGAAGCCAGACCTCAGGGTAATGAGTAGGAGTTGACCACACGGAGACCCGGGAGAGGGGAGAGCCAGCGTTTGTAAGCAGAGAAGACACGATCAGATTTGCTTTGGCAAAAGGCTGTGCTGGCTGCTGGGTGAGCGAGGACTTGGAGACAGGGATGTGCAGAGAGGTCTGGATTTGAGAGAACGTTAGGAAGTGGACCCCTCCAATGGCGGATTCCTGGTAGTTGTTCAGCCCTGCATGAACTTGCAGTCCATTGATCCACCTACCTTCTTACATGTTAATCCTTCCCTGCCTCTCTCACCCTGCTTTGCTGTTTTGCAAACACTCACAGCCTCCTGCTCCTCTCTCCTGCTTGTCTAAACCACAACCCTGGTTAAGCCCAGCTCTCCTTGGCTCCTGTCCCTATTCAGCTGGACATCATGGGAGAAAAACACTCGGCCTCTACAACTGTTCTCCCCATCAACCCCCTGGTTGATCCTTCTGCTGCTGGCTTTCCTGATACATTTCCTGGCCCTTCCCTCTCCCCCTCCCTCCTAGATGAGTGTCCCATGCCTTCTCTCTGACTCTAGTACCTCCTTTCAGCTAGTCACTTTGAATTCTCTTATTAAGAAAATAGAAGCTGTTTCCCTATTTGGCTCAGTGGTTAGAGCGTTGGCCCACGCACTGAAGGGTCTCGGATTCGATTCCAGTCAAGTTGCAGGTTCAATCCCTGGTCCTATTCAGGCACGTGCAGAGGCAACCAATCAATGCGTCTCCCACATCAATGTTTTTCTCTCTCCCCCTCCCCTCCACTCTAAAACTCAATGGAGTCCGGCAGTATGGCTCAGTGGTTGAATGTCCACCTGTGAACCAGGAGGTCACGGTTTGATTCCTGGTTGGGGCACATGCCTGGGTTGCAGGCACCATCTCCAGTAGGGGGTATGCAGGAGCACCGGTCAATGGTTCTCATTGATGTTTCTATCTCTCCCTTCCTCTATCTGAAAAAAATCAATAAAAACATATTTTTGAAATAAAAAAAAATAGAAACTGTCAAAAGAGCTCTCATGGCTCCCTGGCACTCTTCCTCTGCTGTTACTTCAGATGATCTGACCCTGCTCCAGAAAACCCCTTGTGACCTCCATCCCATCCTCTCACCTATCCAAGGGCATCCCTATCATTCTCCCTTTCTCTTGCAACATTGTTTTTTCCATCGACATGCAAATACAAGTTACTTTTACTGTTTTAAATCCCCTCCTGAACCCCCTCCCCCTCCAGCTCTCCACTTCACTGCAAGAGCTCTGATCAAGTTTGTCACACACACTATTGCTATACCCCATGTCAGTTCCCAGTTCCAACTGTCCCCACTGCAGCAGTGCCAGGCATAGTTGATCGCTGCCTCTTCTTGGAAGCCCTTCCTCACCTGGCTGCCAGGATCCCCCCACTCCTGCCTACCTCAATGTGGGCTCCTTCACTGATTCTCCCCCACTCCCCATACCATAAATATTGGGGAGCCCCAGGGTCTCCACTCCCTAGGGTTCTCTGCTAGTTCCCTAGCTTCAAATGCTGTGTCCCAGTGCTCCCAAGTTTTTACTTCCAGCTGGGCCTTGACCCTGAACCCCAGACTCATGGACCCCACTGCCTACTTGGCATCTCTCCACAGTGTTAATGAGCATCTTGCACTCACCAAGCCCACTCAGACCACATGTTCCATCCACATCTCTGGGGCATCCCAAGGCCTGTCCCCTCACCTTAAGGCCTTTGCACCTGTTGCTCCCCTACTGGGAATGCTCTTCCCCCAGGTATCTTCATGTCTCATCCCTCACTTTCAGATGCCACTTTCTAAAGGACCCCTTCATCTAAAATTGTGACCCACCTCCAACACTGCCTCTCTCCCTTGCTTTATTTTCTGGTACTTAGCATTGTGGACATTCTGTGACATTGGCTCCACCTGTTTGTACTGTGTCTCCCTCCAAGAGCAGGATCCCTAACACGTAGGTACTCCATAAATCCTAACTGCTGACTGATTATGCCAGGTGCAGGTAGCAGTCACATTGCCATGGAAACCAGCAGGGGGGCTATAGGTGGATTATGGGCCTGGCGCTCAGACAAGGTGAGGGTGAGGATACCGAGTTGGGGCTTAACGGTCTATGCGGTGGTGATGGAAGCCATGGATTAAAAGGAGCAAAGGCTCTCAGCAAGAACCTCAGGAAGCCAAAGCCACAGAGATGGGAGGAAACCTGGGGAGGGGAGAGCCAGGGGAAGAGAATGTTCAAGAAAGAAGCTAAGGAAGAGCAGTGTCCTGGGGTCTCAGTTGCCCTTGTGAGAGCCTTGAGTGGGCAGTGCTGTGCAGAGTGTGGAAGCCAGAGGGGTTCTGTGCAGGGACAGGAGATGGACCAGGGCCTGAAGGAGACAGAGACACGGTGTTCAGAAGCAGAGGGAAGAGAAGCCAGTGGGGGAAGATTGCAGGAGAGTTGGGAGATTGCCAGCATGAAGTGTGCACCCAGACTTTTAAGGGCCCCAGTCAGCCTCCTGAAGGTTGACTTGGTCCCAGATTAGATTTGCCAGGTGGGTGGGGTGTAAGGCCAGTGGCTAGTTCAGCTCTCATTGAGGTGGGCACTGAGCATTTAACATTCATTCCTTCATGCTCGCTCAGTTGACTTTGGAGTGGGGACTGTTAGTCCACTCCTTAGGGGAAGAAACTGGATTTCCAAGAGGCCACACTCTGGTGAGAGGGCAGAGCCGGGATCCAAGTCACCCCATGTGACTGTCTGGAAAATGATCCCAGAGTGAGGAGAGGGGAGATGAGGATCCAGTGTGGATGCTGAGGTGCCTGGGGTGATGGGGAGACAGGGACTCTTCCCTTGTCTGGGCCTCAGTGTCCAGGATTGCCTTTGAACAAATGAGAAAAGGACACTCCCATCTGTAGGATGGCTGTCACCTGCTGCCACACAGTTGACCTGTGGGGGACGGGCCTGAGCTGTGACTCCTGGTTGCATGTGGGTCGGCTGGGTCTCCCTGGACTCAGGGCATCATGGGGAACCTCCAGCAGTTAGGCCCCCAAAAGCCCACCATGGCTGAGTCCCACCCTCTCCCTCCCCACAGAGATGGTGGCCACACAGCAGCAGATGAATGATGCACAGCTGACGCTCCAGCAGCGAGACTACTGCGCTCACTACCTTATCCGGCTGCTCAAATGCAAGCGCGACAGCTTCCCCAACTTCCTGGGCTGCAAACACGAGCAGCACGACTGGGACTACTGCGAGCACCTCGAGTGAGCCCCAGACCCACCCCTTATCCCTCACTCCCACCCCCATCTACCCCTCAGCCCAAGGATCTTGAGGCAAAGGACAGTGAGCTAACCTGAGTTTCTAGCCAGGCCCCCAGCTTAGTTGAAAAAGGACTCTCAGGAGGTCTGTTGGGTGGAGGCAAGGAAGAGTCAGGTGGGGCAGGCATCTTTGAGGCCACCTGGAGGATCAGCCATGCCAGTGTTCCAGGTAGGAGGCCCAGGGCTCACTGGTGTCCAGAGAGGCAGAGAGGGGGCAGACCCCAGACTTAAACCAGGGGCACAGGTCTCTGAGGCCTCCCAGAGTGCTCTGGGGTGGAGTTCCAGCCCCGTTGTTGGCTTCCCAGGGCTAAGGGAGGGCCACATCAGTCCAGGGAGCTGTAACGCCCTTTCTCATGCTCTGCCCACAGCTACGTGATGCGAATGAAGGAGTTTGAGCGTGAACGGCGGCTGCTCCAGCGGAAGAAGCGGCAGGAGCAGAGGGAGGCAGATCTGGCCAGAAGCCAGGTGGCCGTGTAGTGGGGCCCACCCACCACCCTTGGACAAGGGGAGAAATAAAAGCCTCCAGGCCCTCAGCCCAAGCCCTGCCTATTCCCGTGGTATACTGGTCCCCAAACCCCCCAAAGAAACACACAGAGCCTGAGTCTGAATCCAGCTGGGCAGGCAGATTTTATTCCAGGTGCTGAACAGCAGTGTACCCCCGTTCCTCCCCCAGGGGGACACAGGGTGGGGTACAAGAGCTCGGCTCCCGAGAGCCTGACTGTAGGAGCTGGTGGGGATAGGCAACTCAGAGCAGGAAGGGGATGATGGGCATGCGCAGGGGCGGGTAGTCTCGGAACTCCTTCAGGTAGCTGCGGTGCTTGCCCTTGGCCCAAATGGTCATTTGGATGAAGCCCACCAGAGAGAAGAGGGCCACTGCAGAGCAGAGCAGGGGGTCAGAGAGGGGGCAGGGCCTGGAGTGGGGCAGGGCCAGGGTGAGGGGGGGAAGTGGGCTCACCTGGGAGACACTGTGTCATGATTGCAAAACCTATCCAGGACCCCACCTGTGGGCACAGGGCGGAGATGAGGGCAGGCCAGCTATTGGGGGTGGGGGACAGGGGCCTACATACCCCTCAGCCCTCAACAGCCACAAGCCCAGCCTTACACAACTTCCAACCCAGGCCACAATATCACCAGATGCTCTCAAGTTCAAACTGCAAAAGCAACTGCTGAGCCAGGCAACCTGATTCTTCCCCACTCCCCGCCTTGTAAATGTTGGGGAGCCCCAAGGTTGAGACCTCTATTTCCAGGGACTGACCCCTCCACCTGGAACCTGAAGCCCCATGGGGGAGAGGGGAGCAAGGCAGGCCCTCACCTCATAGGTGTAGTTGGGGCAGGACACCAGTAGGAAGAGCCACGTGAAGGGGTTCTTAGTGGGGTATGGGATCTTCCTGGTCTTGGATCCTGACAGGCAGGATGGGAAGGGTGAGTGAGACACTCTGGCCCAGCCTGCCCACCCCCTGCCCAGAGGAGACCACTCACCAGCCGGCCGCAGATCCCGCAGGGCCATGTGGATGGAGAAGTTGCCCAGTTGGCAGATCTGTCAGAGGAGCAGGGTCAGCCCGGAGCCCACCAGACTCCCTCCACCCCATCACACATACCAGCCTGCCTGCTTACCACAAAGATGGCCAGTGCCAGTTTAACCTGCTGAGCTCCATAGGCTGAAAAGAAAGCCAGAGGGGAGGCCTATGAGAGGAGCTTGGTGGGAGATGGGGGCTCACAGGAGGAGCAGGGTCCCAAAGCCACTTACTGGGGGGCGTGTAGAGAGGGTGGTTGATGTAATAGGCCATCCACGCAGCAAAGCCCCAGTAGTAGGTGCAGTTCTGAAAGGGAGCAGGGCCAGGATGGGGCCTAGCCCAGTGGAGGGCAGGGTCCGGGGGGGTGGGGGTACGGGTGGGGTCCACCCTAAGGAGTATGGGCAGAGACCTGGGTCCTGCGAGGGCGGGGCTAAAGTGGGTGGGCCTGGGACACTAGGCCGGGGGGCCTTACCTTGAAGATGTTGCGCAAGGGCATGGTGCCATGGGAGAAGCGGTGTACGAAGAGCGTCTCCAGTAGGCGCTTGACATAGTGGAATGAGTGGCAGATGCAGGCGAGGCTGCAAGGAGAGCTGGCTCAGAGGGGCCGATCCACAGGCCTTTCCCCCACCCCCCGTCACCCCCTCCAGCCTGGCCCACTCACTGCACCACTGTGTGCCGGCTGGACGTGAAGTCATATTTGTGGCCATAGATGAAGGGCACCCGGAAATAGAAGAGCAGGTAGATGAAAAGGGGTCCTGCGTACTCTGTCAGGAAAACCTGGGAAGACGGGGGCAGGTGAGTCACCCCAACGTGGCTGATGGGAGAGGAGGCTGTAGGTAGTAGGGTCAGGACTCACCGTCACCCAGCTGATCTGCGCCCCCAGGTCCCGGAAGTAGAGTGTGGCTGTGGTGCCCACAGGCAGCTTCTGCAGAACGTCCTCATCCTTCAGGGACTTGCCCTCTGCAGAGAGGCAGGCCACAGCTCAGGAGCTACCCAGGCCTTTGCCCACTGCCACCAGGGTGCCCAGGGGTGGTCAAGCAACAGCTGTACTCACTGGGGTCCAGGCGGAGGGATTGGCGGGCAGGGTACCACTGCGGATCTGCGGGGAGAGCAGGGCGTCACAGCACACAGCCTGGTGGGGCCCAAGGACCCCACTGCTCCTCCAACCGAGAACAAGGCCTCTGTGGCCTGTGTGGCTCCAGGACACAGCCCGGAAGAGCACTGGCAGAAGCTGGATGTTGTCCTTCCGAAAACCAAGCAAGGGCATTCCTACCAGTGGCCACACGGGGGCGCTGCAACAGGCTAGCCCATAAAGTCCTGGGCTCTACTATGGGCATCTCTGCAGGCCCTAGGGGGAGAGGCTGCCAGGAGGGGTCCCACCCAGAGGCCCCTGCCCAGAGGGGCTGCAGGAGGCAGTGTGGCTGGGCCCTGGACTTACGGCTCTTAGTGAAAAGGTTCTTGATCTCTGCGATGGTGGCATGGGGCTCCACCTGAGGGAAGCACGGGCCGGAGGGAAGTCAGCCCTGGGGGGAGCCAGGACCCCTGATCCAGGATCCCTGCTGCTGAGGTGGGGATGGATGGGGGCCTAGGTAGCTGCTATGGGAGTGGGGAAGGCTGGGGTCCAAGCCCCACACCCACATGGCCTAGTGGAGCAGCAAGGGCCTGTCAGAGTGGGGACAGCAGTGGGCCTGAGGGCCCAGGTTTACCAGGCAGCCAGGATGCCCCCCAGCCAAGCTGGGAGACAATTTGAGCAGGAGAAGCTGGGCCTCTCCTCTCCACCCTACCCACATCTCCCCCCAGAGTAAAGACCCACAGTCCAGGCCAGACCTCCCCTAGGAAGGGACAAGCCCCTTCCCCTGGCCTGGTCTCAGGAGGGGCAGGTTACAATTCTACCCCCTCGCAGCCCAAAGCCCTGCAGGCTCCACTGAGGCTGCTTCACCTCCTCTTGCACTGTGAGGCCAAGTCCCGGCCACACCCAGGGGCCAGGGCTGCCCACACTACCCCGAGCTGGCAGGGACAGGCCCAGGCCCGAGGATAGGACCCCTCATGCGCACCCCCCAAGCAGTTTGGAGGAGCAGTCCCATCTCCCTTGGGGTCAGGAGCCCCCAGAAGGAAGAATCATGGGCCCAGCACCCTGACCCAGTGCCGCCGGCACCACGGTACTACCTTGTCCAGGAAACACAGCTTCTCCCGAGTCTTTGCATCCAGAATCTCCACCTCAAAGAAGAGAACGCCCTTTTTAGGTTTCTTGACCACTTTGGGTGGTGCAGGCCGGGGCAGGCCGTTGAGGCCAAAGCCAGGGCTGGGGCCATGGCCCTGGCTGGCCTCCCGGGCCACCAAGCTCACACTCAGGTCCATGCCACCCTGCTCTGCCCACGAGGCCAGTGGCCCAAGCTGCCGGCCGTCAGGCCCCACCACCGACCTCCCCACGCACAGCGCTCTGGGCCAGGCCACGCGATCAAATTCTGCCGCGGCGCTGGAAAGGAGCCTACGCCTGCCCTGGCACTGCCACCTTCTGTGCAGCTGTAACCCGAGTGGCCCTACAGCCATGCCCAGCTAAATATAAAACTTCCCAGACTGAGCCCCCGAAGAGCCATGGCACAGATCGGGGGCAGCCCCCCAGGGGCTGGGGTCACCCTGAAAGTGAGGCTTTCAAGTGGACATAGCCCCCAAAGAGCACTGGGGGGTAGGGAGGTCTCCAGAGGAAGGCATGGAGGTGTCTCCTGGCCCCCATACCCAGTGGAGGGTGGGGACCAGTCTTGGGGAGGAGGGTAAGAGGCCAGCCCACACCCCGGCACCCGGCTCAGGCCAGCAGAGTTCACTGGGCTTGGAGAAATCCCAGCTATTTTGAGAATCCGAGAGATAGATCATTCATTTCCCCTTCTGAGCTGTGAGAGACACTCGGATTATTTCCCTTGTGTACTCGTGTTCCCAGGGAGGTGACAGATTCCAGAGTTATTGGTGCAGAGAGCCTCTGTGTGGAAAGGGTAAAGAAACCGGGAAGTTTCCAGAAAGCACCCCAGCCTGGGCTGATGAGGCCTTGGCCCACCTCCCTGACCTCCCTGACCTTCCTCTCCACACATTTTTCACTAGATCCACCCAGACCATGTTCAAGGTCACCTTCAGGGCAGTCTTCCCATCATGTAAGCCCAACATAGCTGCCTTGTCCAGGCCCTGAGATCCCCAAAGCCCAGAGCACACAGCCCACTTCACACACGATCTCCCTGAACCCCAGAGAGTGGCAGAGCAGAGGGGTGTTGCTGGGAGGGAAGAAGCTCCAGGAGTGAGGGGAGATCTGACCCACCACGCCACGCAGGTCAAAACAGACACCGCGGACATGGAAGAGCAGCAGTGAGGCCGGTGGGCAGGCCAGTCCTGAAAGGCCTGAGTGCACAGAGCTCAAACGAGCAGTGGCAGGTAGGGCTGGGTCTGTCCCCAAGTCGGCCACTGGGCAACAGGTGCTGAGGACCCTTCCCACGCCTGGTGGCCCTCAGTCAGTGGCAGCGTGGGGAAGAGGCGCAGGGCTCGAAACCCCATGCAGGGCCCACGCAGGCTTTCTGAGGGCATGCCACCCACCCAAGGCCCTTGAAAGAAGGGGTTCCCCTCACACACACCCCAACGACAGTGAGAGAGGCAGGGGGTGTGGTGGACAGTACATGGGACTGAATCTGGCCCTGCCACAGAATCACTTCTGGGCCTCAGCCTGGGGAGCAGATAGGAGGGCTGGGAGGGTCCCATGAGACAACACAGGAGAAGTGCAGCGTGGTGCCTGACAGAGGCTCAGTGTCCCAAAGCCTGTGGAGCTGCCACGAAGGGAAGGACGTGGCCTGGGGTGAGATCCCAGACCCCCTGCTGGCCAGCTGGTGGTTGTAGCACCCACCGCCATGGACCTGCAGGTAGGAGAGGGCCCGGCACCCAAGAAGTCTTGGCCAACCTGCCTATTGTTAACACCCTAGAGAGAGCTCTGCCAGGCTGTGTGCCTTGGGCACAGGTTATTGAACCCCTCTGAGCCACAGGGGTAACAAGGCCAGACAGAGGGGCCAAAAACAGAAAGCTGGTCTTAATCACCTGGAGTACCAGTCCCACCAAGGGGACTCATGGGAGACGGGCAGGGCACACAGGAATGTACGGAAAGGGCTAGAACAGCAGGGCCCTGGGCAGGCACAGGGCCTGCCCCGTGGCTGCAGGTATATTAATAGTTGCTGGGTCCCAGGCGGGCAGTGCCCACATGCCTTCCAAGCCGGTGTGGTCCACAGGAAGGCAACACTGTGTCTCCGGGGAAAGAGGCCTTCGAGTTCCTGCGGAACCACTCAACAGCTTAAAATACAACCAGCCCTCTCCCTGCCTGCCAGCTGCTGGGGAAGGGCTAATTCTACCCTCCCCCCAACCAGGCATGAGACCAGGGCCCAGGAGGAGAGGACAGCCGTCGGGGGCCCAACTGGCTGCTGGGAGAGGAAGCTGGGCAGCAGGAGAGGGCGGCCAGGAGAGGGGCTATGCTCCCAGCAGCCGCCACACTGCGCCCAAGACCAAAGGACAGGAGAGACTGCGCCCTCACAGAGGTAAGCTCAGCCCAAGGGGCAGCACAAAGGGCCCGACCCACCAGGGTGGGGGCTGCCCCAGCTCAGGCCACCCCGATAGGATCAGTCCTCATTTCCCATTTCCTGGACCCAAATCCTGGGACCCAGAGGCCATCTACCCCAAGAGAGGTCTGAAAGGCCCTGGGGGTAGGGGGTGGGGGGGTGGGGGGACCAAGGACCTCTGTACTATTTTTGCATCTCCTTTTGTCTCTATAATTTTTTCAAAATAAAAAGTTATGCTAGCTGGGAAAAAAGTTTTGCCAAGTGAAAGAAGCCAGACACAAAGGGGTCACTTATGTATATGAAATGTACAGAACAGTTAAATCCCATAGACAAAACACAGACTGGTAGTTGCCAGGGGCTGAGGGAGTGAGACAGGGGAGTATCAGCTAATGGGGACCTGGTCTCCTTTCGAGGTGATGGAAAGTTGTGGGACTAGATCGAGGTCAGTGGTTGTACAACACTGTGAATGTACTAAATGCCGCTAAACTTTTCACTTTTAAATGGGTATTGTGTTATGCAAATTTCATCTCAATAAAGTTTTTAGGTGGGAAGGCTAACAACCAAGTCCCATTTACCCATCAAAACAAAGGTCTCTGGGCAGGGAGCAGCAGAGGTTCCTCCCCCCACCCCTACCCACCCCACCCACACTGAGGGCCTAAATGTGGGGGCCCTGTCATGTGCTTCCCAGTCCTCAGTCCCTGGGCTCACCCCCCCAACTGCAACCCTCCCCACGCCAGCGCCACCCCTACCCCCTGCTCTGTGTCCAAGCATACCTCCCATGCCCTTTGCTTGAGAGACAAACACATGCCTGCCCAGCCCTGAGGCCAGAGTGGGATAGGGGCCCAGGGTAGGACCCAGGACTGAGGTCAGAGGGCACAGGCAACTCCTGAGCCCAGAAAAGACAGCAGGCCCAGGCCCCAGCCCTGGGGAGAAGGAGACTGAGTGGTGGGAAGGAGTGGTGGGCCCTACTGAGGAACACAGGGGCAGCCCTTCCTGCCCCCAAAGAGGGAAGGGGCTGGGAAAAGGTAACATGTTCTACTCTATGGATGAATGAAGTGAGGCCTGTGAGGAGGTCACTGGCTCAAGGTCCATCAATGGCTGTAGGCAGGGAGTGTGGCCCCATGGCCTACAATGGACAGAGGACAAGGGCAGGGCAGGCACCCTGGCCTGGGGTGCATGTGATGACATTCCACTAGCCTGGGAGGAATTCTCACCCAGAGGCCTGAGATTCTGGGGCCCAGCCAACAGCAACTCATGGCAGCACGAGGTGGCAGAGGGGTGTGGGGGATGGCGAGGGCAAGGGGCAAGGCCACAGCCCATCTCGCAGGAGGGGACGAGCAGAAGCCACCCTGTGGTCTTCCCCAACCCAGAGAGGAGCACCCAGAGCACTGTCGAGCAGCAGGGCCCCTGGCCTTCACTTTCTTCATGGAAATAAAAATGTTACTGATCAAGGCAGCAGTGGTAGAAAGAGGGGAACCGTTCCTGAGCACCTGCTCCAAGCGAGCACCAGTGCCCAGAGCTGCCAGGGAGGCAAAGCTCCAGGGATGGGCCCTGTCAGGCGATGACAAAACAAGAGCATAGTTATGCAACTGTAGGAGACTCAGGACTTTGCACATGCTGTTCCAGCTGCTTAGAACACTCTGCCTCAGACCCCACAGGGCTCCTCCCTAATCTCCTCAGGCCTTCAGACGACTTTGCAGTGAGCCCTTCCTGACCATCAGTTGTTTCCCAACACCCGGAACATAGCCCAGCATGGAGCTGTGCTCTGTAAACACCTGTGAATGGCTCCTAGGCAAAGACTCACCTACTTCCTGGCTGTGAGGCCCTGAAATCTACAAAGTAGGCTGCCCCCACCTGCCATCTCGCAGGGTCACTGTAAGATTTACAGAGATAATAACAACCAAAAAAAGTACATAAATGTATCCAGTCTAGAATAAGTCTTATAAAGAATAAATATAATGCAGACCAATATTAGTGAAATAGCACTGCCAGATGCCCAGGGAGCCAGGCCTCTTGTCCCCAAATCCTGACCATGGGCATCAAGGGGCCCATCCACAGGACATCAGGGTCGGGGGGTTGGTGCAATGATGCTGCATCCAGCTGCTGACAGTGAGCAGAACCCTAACAATAGTAAGACACGTGTGGGCACGAGAGGTGGGGCCTCTGCGCAGTCCCTTCTATAGTCTTACTACAGTTCACCCGCTGGAGGCTGCCACATCTCTGCTGCCCCCTTGTGGCAGCATCCCACAGTCCCACATCCTGGAAGGGTGCTTGCAGCTGCTTTGCTCCAGTCCTCGGTCCCAACTCCACGTCCCAATTCCAGTACAGGATGGGACCAGATTGGGATCAAGAGAGTGAGTCCTAACCCCAGCTCTGCCACTTACCAGCAAAGAGGCTTCATTCATTTATTCCTGCACCCCTTCTTCCCATGACTGGGAACTGCAGTGAACAAAACCAAGCCCCTACCTCTAGGGACCTGCATTACAGTCCTGTGCTGGGGGGTGGCAAGCAGGGGTGGGGCAGACAATATTGGCATGATTTGTGTCACCAAGGGTTGCGAAGTAAAACAGAGAATGGGAAGGGTGGGGTATCAGGAGTGGGGAGGGTGGTCATTTTAGGCAGAATGATCAGGGAAAAAAGGCCTCCCTCAGGGTGGGCAACTGAGCAAAGGTCAGGAGGAAGTGAGGGAACAAACCATGCACACATCTGGGGGGGGAAAGTATTCCAGGAAGTGGGAACGGCAAGTGCAATGACCCTGAGGCTGAACGGTGCCTAGCATGTTTGTGGAACAGGTAGAAGGCTATGTGGCCTGAACAGAGTGAGTGAGGGGGTGAGTGGGAGGACATGAAGACGGGGAGTAAAAAGGGCAGCTCATACAGAGCCTTGTGAGCCACAGAGAGGATTCTGGCTTTTACTCTGAGTGAGGCAGGCGCCACAGAGGGTTCATAAGTAGAAGAGGAGCATAACCTGACTCAGGTGTTCACAGGTATCACCTGGGAATTGGGAGAGCAGGATGGAGGTGAGGATGAGGGTGAGAGTGGGAATTCTGGACAGACTATGAAGGTGGATGCAACAGGATCTGCTGATCGTTTGTTGGCAAGTGGAATGAGAGGAGAGAGAAATCTGAGGTTCCTATCTGAGCCCCATAAGGCAGGAAGAGCAAGTAGGAGGCCGGGGGGAGGGGCAGGTAGCACTTGGGCCCAAGTTGGAAGAGCTGAGTTTGTAACTGCTGCTCCACTCTGCATGAGCCACCAGGAAAACATAACACACAGGGTCCAGGCGCCAGGGCCCAGGTCACCAGAGCCAGGAGCCTGTGTTTCACCATCTTTACAAACACAGCCAGCCTGGTGCTTCCCAGGCTCCTCCCACCAGTAAACCAGACTCAGTGGCCTCACGGGCCTTGGACAAAGGACTGGAAGAGGCCAGAAAGTCAGCATGGATTTAACACCTCCCACTTTTATATCAGGAACTGCTGTGTCTTAAGAAAGGGAATGCCAGGTGGCTATGGATGAGGACAATTGGCCCGGAATTGCAAGTTTCCTAGCCCCCTCTCCTCATCCTCCCTCATCCCTACGGTGGCCAAGGGAGCAGGAGCCATGAGGAAGCCAAGTTCCAAAGGGTGCAGAGTGCACCCAAGTCATGCAAATGCCTGAGCCCAGACCAGCCACCGCACAGTCTTGTGGGGCTGCACCTCCAGCCAGGACATGCTCACAGTGGTCCACTCACAGAAGTGGCACAGGGCAGCACACCCTGCCTCCAGCAGGCTCTCTGGGATGCCACAGGGGATTGCCTGCCAGGAAAAGGCCCTTAAACTGGGCTGTGGCATGCTAGGCAGACTAGCAGCACCCAGCTAGTGCCTGCAAAGGACTGTGTGCTCTGGTGGGCAACATCTTCTCCCAAAGCTGGGGCACAAAAGGCCTGCTGTGGTGCAAACCCTGCTCAGAGCAACCTAGGACTCCAGGCAAAAAATGAAAATGGCCCAGCAGGTCCTTCAGCCAGCTCCCACAGCCATCACACAGGGCACAGCAGGATGGAGGCCTGGCTCATCTCGGCTAGCTAACCAACTTCACAAATGCAGAGGCTTGAGCACACTTGCCACACTCAGCAGCTCAGCACTCTAGGCTCGCTTTCCCTTACACTTTCCAAAATATCGAAGTCACACTGCTCCTGCCAGGGCAGCTGAAAAGACCTTGGGCTCAGCTGCCAGGATGCCAGCACAGGCCACACCTGCTCAGCCAGAAATACCTCCTTCCCCAGTGGCCTCGCCTCGTGACCCTATTTCTCCGAGGAGCCCAGGGCAGCCGAGGAGGCCAGGACAGCCGTGGTGGGGGCGGAATGTCATCGTCCCAGACTGGGAAGAACAGAGAGAGGCTGATCACTCATTCCCAGGCACCCAGCCAGCCAGCTCCCAGGCCCTGCGACCACTGACTGATGAGGGGTCACGAAGTCTGGATGCCAATGTCCCTAGGCTGTGGGACCCAGGGCCAGGAGAAGCTGGCAGAGTATCTGGTAGCAACTAGCCTCAGAGGATGTTTTTCAAGTGCTCGGGTGCCCCCAGGTTGGTCACTGAGACCACAGAAGGCCCAAGATGAAAGGGACGCTGGACTAACACAGCGGGGGACTCTGGATCTCAGGCCTGGATCTGACCAGCTGCTCGCCAGCACCCACAGCCCACGCACCTCTCTGGGTGATTACAGGCTGTACCTGTTCCATTTGGAAATGCCACCACGAGTAACATGTATCAGATGCTGACCTCGTTCCTAGGACTCTGCTAAGACCTTCATCAAACAACCCCTGCCCTCTGGAAGAAGTCTAAAACTCTTACCACAGCAGATGCAGCCCTCTTAGGCCCTCCCAGACCCTTGCAGTGAGGCCTCAGCCAACCCCTGAGGTCGCTCGCCAACCCACCCACCCACCCCTTCACTGCCCCATTTGGCAGTTACATCATTTTATAGAGGAGGAGGCCGAAGCTCAGAAGCACAAGTCGTAGCTCAAGGGAACACAGGCTACAAGCTCCAGGAGCAGGACCCCATCTGTCTCTGCTCCTCAGGAATTGAATACTCTTCCTCCAGAGCTGTCTCAGGCCCGTCCCCTAGAGATGGCCCAGATCTGCACCCCTGTACCCCATTAGCCAGTTTGAGGTTGGTGATCACCTGTCTCTCTGTATCTCTGGGCAGAAAGGCACTGTTGGAACAAAAGGCTGGAAAAGGCCGGAGATTCTGACCCCTATGGACACAGGCTGACCAGAGCGGCAAGAGGAGCTCATCCAGGCTGGCCCCCAACCTGTGCACCCAGCTCTCCCAGCCCCAGTGCAGCAAGCAGGTTAGTCCACCCCGGGGAGCTCAGCTTGCAGAACAGCCGGTCTGGGGTTCACGCTGCCAGCCTTACACAGGCAGCAGCTGGTGCTCCCTGCACACTTACAGTGTGCCAGACACAGAGACACATCCTCCACGTGAATTACCTCCTTCACTATCAATCCCCTTTTGCAGATAAGGAGACAATCTTATTCATTTCCTGCATAAATACTGACTGAGCACCTCCTACAAGCCAGGCACTGCTTAGGGCTCTAGGGATTCAGGGGTGGAAGGAGACAGAAAACCTTGCCCATGCAGAGCTGACATTTTAGTCTGGGAACAGAGACAGTTACACATAACATACTAGAGGACTAGATGCCCAGTGCACGAAATTTGTACACAGGTAGGGTCCCTAGCAGCTGCCGGCTACCAGCCGGGGCCTCCCTTCCCTGGCTGCCGGCCAAGACCTTCCTTCGTTCTGCACTGCCCCCTGGTGGTCAGCACACGTCATAGCGAGCAATAGAACTCCCAAGGGGACACTTTGTGTATTAGGCTTTTATCCTATCTAATAAAAGAGTAACATGCAAATTAACCATCACTCTGCTACACCCACAAGCCATGCCCACAAGCCACACCCACCAGCCAATCA
Source organism: Plecotus auritus (assembly GCF_963455305.1). Classification (NCBI taxonomy): domain Eukaryota; kingdom Metazoa; phylum Chordata; class Mammalia; order Chiroptera; family Vespertilionidae; genus Plecotus; species Plecotus auritus. Next base: position 92,561,912 of record NC_137773.1, read on the forward strand.
GGAGTGAATATGCAAATAAGCCCAACCAAGATGGCTACGGCCACAGAGAGCAGGAGGGAGGCTTGGGTTTCCCCGGCAATGGAGAAAGCCAAGCTTTCCGCCTGCCCTTGCCGGCCTAGGCCTCCACTCAAGGCTACAAAGTTTCAATGATAGAAGATACATAAACCCAAACAGAAATGGCGGCAGCCATGGAGCTGGAAAGAGCAGGAGGCTAGGGTTGCCCCCGGCGATGGAGGAAGCCAAGCTTTCCACACACCCTGGCCGGCCCAGGCCTCACTTAAGGCTACAAAGTTTCAATTATAGAAGATACATAAATCCCAATAGAAATGGCTGTCGCCACGGAGCAAGCAGAAGGCTTGGCTCCGCTCCAGGCTACAAAGTTTCAATTGTAGAAGATAAATAAACCCCAGATACCAGGGCCTCAGCATGGGTTGCCAGGGGGCGTGGCCAGCCTGCAAACCACCACAGGCCCCTCGCCCAGGCCGCCCCACACCCCAAGGGAACCCCCACCCTGATCCGGGACACCCTTCAGGGCAAACCAGCTGGCCCCCACCCGTGCACCAGGCCTCTATCCTATCTAATAAAAGAGTAATATGCAGATTGACCATCACTCCAACACACAAGATGGCTGCCCCCATGTGGTCAAAGATCCTGCCCCCATGTGGACACAAGATGGCCGCCACAAGATGGCCAGCAAGGGAGGGCAGTTGTGGGCGATCAGGCCAGCAGGGGAGGGCAGTTGGGAGGGACCAGGCCTGCAAGGGAGGGCAGTTGGGGGCGATCAAGCCTGCAAGGGAGGGCAGTTAGGGGTGACCAAGCCAGCAGAGGAGGGAAGTTGGGGGCAACCAGGCCTGCAGGGAAAGGCAGTTGGGAGGGACCCAGGCCTGCAGGGGAGGGCAGTTAGGGGTGACCAGGCCTGCAGGGGAGGGCAGTTGGGGGGCACCCAGGCCTGCAGGGGAGAGCAGTTGGGGGAGATCAGGCCTGCAGGGGAGGGCAGTTAGGGGCAATCAGGCTGGCAGGGGAGCAGTTAGGCATCAATCAGGATGGCAGGGGAGTGGTTAGGGCAGGGGTGGGCAAACTTTTTGACTTGAGGGCCACAATGGGTTCTTAAACTGGACCGGAGGGCCGGAACAAAAGCATGGATGGAGTGTTTGTGTGAACTAATATAAATTCAAAGTAAAGGAGCGGAGGGGAGAGCAAGAGAACCAGATAGAACAGCCGGATCCAGCCCGCGGGCCGTAATTTGCCCACAGCTGGGTTAGGGGGTGATCAGGCTGGCAGGCAGAAGCTGTTAGGGGCAATCAGGAAGGCAGGCAGGCGAGCAGTTGGGAGCCAGCAGTCCTGGGGTCTCAGATTGGAGAGTGTGCAGGCTGGGCTGAGGGACACACACCCCCTGTGCACGAATTTCGTGCACCAGGCCTCTAGTGTATGTATATGTGTGTGTGTGTGTGTATATATATATGATGACATGTGCCATAGGAAAAGGGTACAGGGGTGACAGTAAAGGGGGGTTCAGTTTTACATATAGTTAAGAAAGGCCTCCCTGTAGGGACATTGAGCCAAGTAGTGAAGAAAAGAGCAGTTCAGAGATCTGCATGGAGGCAGAGGAATGTCCTGTGCAGCATGCTTGGTGCATTCAAGCAACAGAGCAGAGACCTCTGTGGCTGGAGGGAGGGAGCAAGAGTGGGACTGAGAGGAGGTGAGGGCAGGATGCTGACCAGGGCGTGCAGGGTCTCACAGGTTGGGTGAGGACTTTAGCTTCTACTCCGAGTGCGGTGGGGGCCATAGAGAGTTCTGGGCAGAGCAGGAACATGACCTGACTTGGGTTCTTAAAGGAGCTCTCTGAACGGTAAAGAAATAAGGTGGCAGTAGGCTATAGGAATAATTCTATCACGAATAAAGGATGGCTTAGACCAGGGGTGGGCAAACTTTTTGACTCGAGGGCCACAATGGGTTCTTAAATTGGACCGGAGGGCCAGAACAAAAGCATGGATGGAGTGTTTGTGTGAACTAATATAAATTCAAAGTAAAGGAGCGGGGGGGAGAGCAAGAGAACCGGATAGAACAGCCGGATCCGGCCCACGGTCCATAGTTTGCCCACGGCTGGCTTAGACCAAGGGGTCAGCAAACCATGGCCCACAGGCCAATTCCGGTCTACTATCTGCCTCTTTGTGTACAAGCTAAGAGTGGTTGGGAAAAATCAAAAGAAACCTATTTCAAGAAATTCAGATGTCAGTATCCAAAGTTGTATTGTTCATGCTCATTGGTTGACGTATCGTCTAGGGCTGCTTTTGTTACAACAAATAACCCATTAGGCAGGTACCTCTCCACTGTTTTTCTGAACGTAAAGATTTGGAACCCAGTCCTATGACTGGCAATAGGACCTGGTCCCAGGGACTGGCATCACTCACTTTCTCACCCCCATGTAGGTCCCCAAGAGGCAAGTGGCATGGCAGCCGTTACCAGGTTAGGGTGGGAGATCCAGGCCCCATCTTCCAGTCTGGCTGCAGCTCCCTTGACTGCCCGTCTCCTGGGACCCTACCTGGCCCAGAGGAGCTCCAACCTAGGCCATGAAATCTCAGTATGTAAGAGTGAGCCACTGGGCTCTGCCTAAGGGTGGCTGGGTGCTTGTGGCTGCCTCCTATGTAGCAATCCTGTTCCCTGTGCTCCTCAGGAGCAGCTGGCCCAAGCCAGGGAACCCCACCCTACTAGAAGCCATGGCCCACACCCACACAGAGCAAGGATATGCTTGCTGCACAGAACCTACAAAGGGTCAACAGTGTGCAGAGGGCATCTGGAACCTCTACAAGCCTTTTCTGCTGGCAGAGAAGTTCCTGTTCTTCACCCCCTCAGCAAACACTTGCTGAGCCCATCCATGTGCCAACCCGTGCTAGGTGCTGGGCTCCAGGATGAATAGAAAGACCTATTTGTGACAGCAGGGTGCTGGGCAGTATTCCAGGTGAAGGGATACAACAGTGAGCACAGCCAAGAGAGGCCATGCCCCCCACGGGACCTACTTACGCTCAAGGGGAACACAAGCAAAGCATCTATCATGTGACTCGAGGTCAGGCTGTACCAGGCGCCAAAAAGAAAACAAAGGGCAGGAGAGTGCCACAGGAGTGGTCAGAGAAGGCCTTTCTAAGTAAGTGTGATTTGAACCAAACCATGAAGCTTCCCTGGGGGAGGTGCAAAGGCCCTCTGGCAGCATAGAGCTTTGCAGGGCTCAAGAACATCAAAAGGTTGGAGCAGAGTGGACTTTCAAGCAAATAACAGGAGGAGGAGGCTGGGAGGGCGGTCAAGATAAGCACTTTGGAAAGGTGCTGTAAGTGCCACAACTGGTCTGGTTTTTAGAAGGATCCCTCTCCCTGCTGGGGGGGGGGGGTGTGGGGGGGTGAAGGTGGGGGCGGCGGCAGCGGGGGAGCAGCAAGCAGGCAGAGACAACAGTGACAGTCTCGGAAACAACCCAGGCCAGAGACTCTATGGCTTAGACTGGGGCATAGAGGTGGCAAGTGGTGAAAGAGACACCCTAGTTCCTGGATCCTGAGTTGTCACGGATTCAAAACAAGCCACTGACTTTTAAGAGAAAAAATAAACTTCCTATGTCAAGATACACATACACACACACATATATACTGTGTGTGTGTGTGTGTGTGTGTGTGTGTGTGTGTGTATCATAACATAAGGATCTTCTGAAAATGCTGAGGGAAAAATGTACATCTGGGATGAAGACAGAGTAGTAACCAGTGCAAGAGGGTTCAACAGACAGGTACTGGGTTTCTGGAATGTTTAACAGGCCCAGCCACATCTACCAAGGGAAAGGTAAACTGAAAATGCCAGCCCTACCTGTTGAGAGAGAGGTTCAGGAAGACGCCCACGCTGTCTTCCCACATGCAAGCCCCACAGGTGCCTGCTGGCTCCGCTCTGCCCCTCTGGTTGAAAGTGAAATGAACCAAGAGGAAAGGAATCTAAGAGTCTTGACATGGACATCCTTCCCCATGCTTTCTCCCTGGATGGTGCATGTTCCCAGACCCAGCCGGAGACTGGAAATGGTGTCTGTCCACTGAGGCCCCAGGCAAGCTGGAATGTGGTGGACAGTGCGGTTCCTGAGCTGGCCTAGAAGAGTCTGGCAGGAAATATTTTGGGGGACTGGTCATGGCTTTAGCACTTCCCACAGGATCCCCATCTTATCTTTACAGGACAACTCAAGAGTTCAGGTAACTTTGGGTCAAAAAGGGGAAAAAGAGAATGGTCAAGCTCCAAAATAGCTAAAGATTTGCAGAGACCAGCTTCACGACAAAAGGGGGCCAACACAGGGAAGCCACATGCGCTCCAAGCCAGAAACTCCAGGCCCTGAAACAGACAAGCACCCTGCAAGCAGGCAAGGGTCCTTCCCCTGGAGTTGCAGTGCCTTCTGGGGGGAAGAGACATGGCCGACTGCCTGGGCCTACCCTGCACCTTGCTCTATAGGACAGTGTCTCTAGCAGACATACAAAATCACTCGCTCCACATGTCTCCCGAGCCCCACCAGGAGCTGGGGTTAAAGAGGAGAGTGAGGGACTCACACTAACATGCTCCCAGGAGGTGCTACGTCTGTGTGGAGAACTAAAACAGGAGAGGTGATAGAGTGACAGGTGGCCTGGCTGGGTCAAGGGGAGCCTCTCAGAGGGGTGACATTCGAGCTGAAACCTGAATGACAGGATTTCCAGACAAGATGAGAACAGCAACCTCTCCCCAAAATGTCCCAGCACTGGAGTTACCCATCTGAACTCCAGCCCTGTCCTCTGGGGATCCGTACCCCCATCCCGGAGATTTTGTTCAACTTGATTCTCTGGAGCAAATCATATTCAGTAATACACTGTTTCAGACTATAGATCTCCCCAAGAATTCTGATATTACCCTCACCCACCCTCAAGAGATATGCTTTCCCAACCCCAGCTCTTGAGAAGCCTTGATGCAGCAACCCCCTGCTGAGTTAGACTACTAAGGTGCCTGGGAGACAGCTTCTCCCCATAAGGCTGGAGGCTCCATTTGTGACCTCCTCAAATTTCAACCTGCTTCCTAAAGCTCCGTGAAGCCTCGGTGCCAAGGTTAAACCACCCTCTCCCAAACTTGGCCAACCCACACCCACCCTGAAAACAGGCACTGTTCCCATGGGCCCACCACACAACTGGCATGGCCCTGGCCAATGCTCCCTTTAAACAGGAAAAAAAAAAAATTCAGAAGGGCCCAGGGTACGGCACATACCCTGCAGTCTCCTGGGCTGACTGAATGGTCTGGGGACTCTGCTTACATAAGAACCTGGTTCAAGCAGGGACAGGGACAGGGCTGTGCCAGCCTGCCAGTCAATCACTGCAAGCTAATGAGAGGCCCTTTATCCCTCCAAGGGCTGGGGAAGGCTGTGGCCCATCTCTAACTAACCATTTGTCAATAAGGAACTACCCTGAGCATTTATGTAACGAACACCGTTAACAAGAGAGCCCCCAAAGGACTTAAACCACCCCCTGGAAGTTAACCTTTTAGATAAAATCAACAGGCAAAAGGGACTTCCATCACACTCGGGTTAAAGTCCACAGGCATCCTGGTGGCTACGAAGCCATGCCTGGCCGGCCTCATTTCTTGATGTGGGACACCCAAGGAAGTCTGGCCTCCAAGCCTCAGCACAGGCTGTTCCCCTCCCCCTCCTTCAGGCCTCACTTAGGTGCAGGACCTTGAGGGCAGAGGCTGAGATTCATTCATTCCAGTATTCCTGGCATGTGAGGGGTAAAGAGAAAAAAAATATGTTGGAACTAGAGGACTAATGAAGTGATAGATTGGAAACGGGTAAGTGAAGCCCCACAGAACACCCAGAGCAGATCCTGCCAGCCACCAGTGTGGGGAGGGGTGGGCCCAGGTGCAGGGTGGCAGCTCTCATTGAAGGGGTGGGTGATGGGGAATAGCCCTGCTGAGGTTGGGTAAACCCAGAGCAAGTGGTCAGAAGCCATAAGAAGCTGCCTTCCCAACATCAGGACCCCTAATGAGGCCCCTCAGCTCACCGTGTGGGAAACCAGACTCCTCCAGGTCCCTGCAGCAGGCCCCACTCTCACCCTTATGCTCCCTGTGAGCCTGACTGCAGGAAGATGCGTTCGTTCTTCCAATCATTCATTCAGCAAAGAAGCACTGACCGAATGCTGAGGAGACTGCAGGAACAAGACAGAGTCCCTGCCCTCACAGAGCTCACAGCCTGACCAGGGTAGAAAGACCATCAAGTAACCAAATGAGAATACCACAGCCAGAAACAGCCCATGAAAGGAACTACAGGGAGCTTGGGAGAAGGGTAGAAGGTTGCACTCCAGATAGGACGGTCCAGGAAGGCCTCTCAGCATGACACTGAAGCTGAGCTCTCAAAAGCAAGGGACCAGGCAAGGGAAGAACAGAGGGAAGCACATTCCTGACTGAGGGATCAGCATGTGCTCCTAGAGCAGGAACATGGCTGTGGGTGTTTGAAGAGAAGAAAGTGTGCTGTGTTGAGTGAGGAACGCAGGGGAAAGAGAATGACAAGAAGCCTCAAAAGGTGTGAGCCAGCCAGAGTGCTAAGACCCTCCCTTTGACAGCTTCTGGGTGAGCAGGCTGTGACACAGCACCACTATCTGGGATGGCTCTTCGTCACAATAGTTAAAAAGTGGGTTCTGCATGACTTTGACCTTACTGAGGGTCTTCCCACAAAGCAGGAAAGAGGGGATCATCCCAAAATGTAACTCTGACATTATATCAAAACTGATCACTGGCATCTGGGCTGCTTCTTCCACCTTCTGGGGATGTTATTAGCACGAAGCCATCTCCAGGAGCCCCACTGGCTTGTTCACCAACAAGTTTTCAGGTGTTCAAGAGACCACATGCAGAAAGCACTTCAGGTGCCTGACTAATGCTGATCTGTCTTTATCTGCCAGCGATTGGTTCTGATCCACCTAATGCTTTGTACAGTGACTGGAGGCCAGGAATGTGCTGGGCACTTCCCACTCCCCAGTGGCCCTCTGAGACAGGTATCCTCATCCTGACTTCACGGGTGAGAAAACTGAAACACCGAGTGGGGTAAATGTCCGAAGGCAGACCCACCCAGTGGCCTCCACAGGCCACCCTTGCATCCCTTCCTCAGTGCCTGACCACCTGGGCCACACACAGCACAGCCCACCTTCAGTCTCATAGAATTGGGCTCTGCCACTCACTGTGTGACCATGGGCACGTCACTTTGCTTTTCTGTGCCTCAGTCTCCCCATCTGTCAAACAGGAATAAGAACAGTATTTCTTTCATAGATTAATTATAAGGGTTAAACAAGTTACTAGATAAAAAGCACTTAGAGTGAGCACTACATTGGCAGTAGCTTGATGGTGATGATGATGATGATGCTCTGGCTGTTTCCTGTATTCAAACATTCTCAGCCGCCACTGTCAATGTCTGCAAGAGGGTATTAAGACCTAGGCTGAACCTGACCCACCAGCCGGAGGTCTCTGGCCTTTCTCACCTAGCCAAGCCTTGTCAGTGAACGTGCAGAGATTCCCAACCAAACAACCATGTCAAAACAGGTGCAAGTCCTTTCCAAGCACATTCCCCATCAGTTGTTAACCCTCCAACTCCTCTCTCCTCTCCTCAGGAACCAATTATTCAAGGGGCTCTGCTAAGCACAGGATCACTCCCAGTCCCAGCCAGTGCAGCTCAGTTGCCCCACCTGGAGCCCACCCTCACCTACCTCCTACCTGCCTCCTCCGCCTAGACCCCCCCTCTTCTCCACCTCAGCCCACCCCACCCTGCCTCCTCCAACTCAGCACCAAGGCCTATGAAGGCAAGTAGATCAACAGAACTTGCTAAATGTTAGTTGCTGTGCTGTGCTTTGCCTGGCCCTGAGCTGAGTGCCTTCCACGCACCTGCTCATCTAATGTTCACCAGAGCAATAACCCCTTGAAGCCATAACCCAGTGAGGTTAGGGACCATTATGCCTAGCAGGGTAATGGTCAGTGTGCAACAAGGAGCTCTGAGCGGGGAGGGGCCGGCTAGGGCACACCATTGACCCCCACTGTATGAACGAGAAAACTGGTTTGTGAGGTTGCAGAACCTGTCCGTGGGCTTCAGCTTTGTATGGGGGGCAGTTAAGGACCTGAATCCAACTCTGATCCAAAGCCTTCAGGCTTTGCTGTCTTCCCAGGAAGGACACTGCCAAACCCATTGAGGGACTGGCCGCGTGGCCTTGGGAAAGGCCCTCCTCTCTGGGCATCAGATCCCTTACCTGTAGAGTACAGAAGACAAACCAGAAATTCTAGAGCTCATTCAGGCTTGGGGTTCTCAGATTCGGGCCAGCAGTAAGGGAGTGGCTGAAGTGTAGAGCTACCAAGGGACAGAAGAGGGGACCCACCAGGAGAATCTGAAACAGTGAATCACTACCTGCTCAGAGCAAGAAACCTGCAGGGTGTCAAAAGCCTAAGACCCACTCACAGGCTCTTAGCCTGAGGCATGCCAACACAAGAAAGGCCTTTAAAGCTCACCAAGCTTTCATGGCTGCAGAACTCCACAGTCCACCCGATTTTAGGGCAGAGGTAGACCCTCTGCCAGCAGTCCACACTGGCCCACAGCGCCTCTCCCACCCTCTAGCCATGGATGTGTCCTCAGAAACATGCACGGCCATCAGCTGCCTGGAGCAGCATCAGTAGAGGATCAACCACAGGGACAGAAACAGGAGACAGGCACACTGCTTCCTAGGTCTATGACCTTGAGCAACTTAATTACTTCTCTGAGCCTGTAAAGTAGAAATAAAGTAGAAATAATACTCTTGCCCACCTGATCAGATGCTCATAGGACTCAATAAACAATGGCGGCTATCCGCAGCACCATCATCACACTATTCTATCAATGAGGAATCAGACAGACCTAGCTCTGGATCCTGTCTCCATCATGATGTGACTGACCGTCCTAATCTACAAAATGGGGGACAAATGGTACCCACCTCTCAGGGTTTTCGGAAGGACACCGTAAATGTCAAATGTCCCTGCTTTTATCATTATCTAGCCACAAAAAGATAGCTCAGGATGAGGGGATCACAACTAGGGTCCATCCTGTCTGCAAACGCAAAATCAATCCCAAAAGCATTTTCTGAAGACCTGTTCAATGCAATGTAGAAGGGTGTGAGAGCCCGGCCAGTGTGGATCAGTGTTTCAGTGTCGACCCATGAACCAAGAGGTCCCCAATTTGATTCCTGGCCAGGGCACATGCCCCGGTTGCGGGTTCGATCCTCAATAGGGGGTGTACAGGAGGCGGCTGATCAATGTTTCTCTCTTATCTATGTTTATATCTCTCTACCCTCTCCCTTCTTCTCTCTAAAATCAATTTTTTTAAAAAACATATTTTTAAAAAAAAAGGTGTAAGAATAAAGAGATCAAGCAGTCCCCATCTTAGAACATACCACCTTCCTGCAAACAGGCACCAAATTTAACCTGCAAGGATCAGAGAACCACATGTTAAAACAGTGCTCAATGGCCAAAAACCCCCTACTTATTCCTCACCTTCTATTTCAAAAGGACACAAGAATTCAGGAGAAAAAATTACAGGAAACACCTAGAATCCCACCTCTGAAGTAAAATTTTCATTTTACTCTAGTTATATCAGATTCCCTTTTTCTTTTTTTAATAAAACAGACATAGCTAAAGCCTCCCCATAACTTTTCTTCCCCATCTTTTTCTCCCAAAGCAATGGTTCTTCTAACTACTGTGTAATTCCCACACATTTCTCACCTTGTATTACAATTTATCCTTAGATTAGGTATATACCCATAAACAACAGTACATTAAGTCTCACTTGGTACTTTTTTTTTTTCAATTTACAGAATCTTTTGCAATTTGCTTTATTCCACTCAACAGGATATTTGGAGATTTATCAAACTGATTTCTTTTCATATAATGGAATTCTGCAAAACATTTAAAAAGAGCACCACCCCTTTTATGTATACCCATTGCTAAAATATTTCCAGCAACTTCATAATGTTCTTTAAAACTTTAAAACTTTCTTTCACTCCAAGGAGCAGCCAGAGATAGGTTCACAGAGGTTAAGTAAGTTGCCTGGGTCACGCCATTATTTACAGTGGCAGAGCCAGGATTCACCAAGGCCTAGTAAAGCCCACACACCTATGAGACCATTAAACATGACTTGTACTTCCTCCTTAATTTTCACCTTCCTGCTCAGTTCTCTGGCTCTAAACTGTCCCATGACCTGTACTCTAGTTACAGAACTTTCACATACTTACACCTGTAGAGGCAGCTGAAGCAAGAACTTGCCTGAGGCAAGGCACAATATTGGCCTAGAATTATCTACAAAATGGGCACCAACAGAGCTACCCTTTGAGGTGAGGTGATAGAAGATCCTAAATGAGGGCAGTGGGGACCCCAAGAGGGTGAAGCTTCCGCTTCCTCACCTGGGGGTACCTAGCTGCAGGAAATGAGCAGGGACTTGGGTTCAGGGAGGCTGAAGGTACCGATTCTCCTCAGTTACAAGATGCAATAAGCTGTTTTTCCAATTGCTACTGGGATCATTGTTTTGACCTCTGATCGGCAATGGCAAAGACTGAAATTTAAAAAAAAAAAAAAACAAAACAAAAACCTATAGCTTGAGATAAGTAGTTCTCTTATCTTAACTTGCTCTGTCCCCAAGACAATCCCAAGGCCAGCTCTGAACTTCCAAAAGCCAGCTTCAGCCAAGACCAGAGGGAGACCTGCTCTATAGGCTTGTCTCAGGCCACTGAAGGGATACTTTTTCATTTCAGATCACAGAGGGAAATAGGCAGAGACAGCAAACTACAACAAACCTTCCCCTTTAGCTGAAACTCTAACTGCCATAACATCAGATGTCAATCCTGGTTAGCTTGCTGTTGACACTGCATGAGTCCTGCACCTTTCTGAATAATACTTCAATCACTTGTATATTGCACTTTATCGTCTAGGGCAGTGGTCGGCAAGCTCATTAGTCAACAGAGCCAAATATCAACAGTACAACGATTGAAATTTCTTTTGAGAGCCAAATTTTTTAAACTTAAACTTCTTCTAATGCCACTTCTTCAAAATAGACTCGCCCAGGCCGTGGTATTTTGTGGAAGAGCCACGTTCAAGGGGCCAGAGCCGCATGTGGCTCACGAGCTGCAGTTTGCCAACCACAGGTCTAGGGGCTTAATCACAAGGAACAACAGCCTGTAATTATTGGAATCGAGAGTTAGGTCCTAGGGGAAACCTCTGGGGCCACAAAGGCCTTCTGAGGAAGCCAATCGCTCTGTAGACAGGGGGTCACTTGTCCCAAACAGAAATATATTCTTCGACATGGACAGTAATTGAAACCTTTTCTCAATCTTTGCTAAATGTGACTGAAATCATCCTTGCCATTTGTATTGATCTGTAAAAACACACACCCCTGGAGTAAAACTAATCTGCTTGCTGTGCAAACCGGGCAGGGAGGTGACTGCTCCTCCCATACAGAAACTCTGTAGCTAACACCTCAGTGAACACTTGGCAAAGGTTAGCAGAGAATAACAACAGAGAACACAGCAAAATAACTATTTTTTTCATTTTGTTTGTTTATTTTTTCATTTTGAACAGTGGGTTTGACACTTCCCCTTCCTTTTGGGAGGGAAAAGGTTTGAGCAAGGTAAAACATGTTCTCCAGTCCAACCATGGGTTCCAGTCTGTGCCCAGCTTCCCAGAACAAAAGTGCCTACCCTGTGGGTTCTCAGAGGCCTACTTGATCTGACTAGTAAAATTAAGAGATTTTACTTTGAGTGGTAAACACACAATGCAATATACAGATGATGTATTATAGGACTGTACACTTGCAACCTATGTAATTTTATTAATCAATGTCACCCCGATAAATTTAATTGGGGGGGAATTAAAACTCCACTTTAAAAATGCCACACAGACCTTCCATCCTACATCTTTCAAACTGAATGTGGCTTTTTCTCCAGGGTTACACAGAGGGTTTGAAAGGGAAAATTATATTAGAAGAACTTTATTTTATGATCACAAAGTTGAATGGGGCATGAGAGATTACTGAACCCTACCTCCTTATTCCTAATACCATGCCAAAAATGACTGAGGACTTATGGGGTAAAAGTTTCAAAAGATTCTGGGTGAATTTACCAATAATAATAACAATAATAAAGGGGGCGGGCAGAGGTAGTGGTATTCAACTTATGAATAAAAACAATTAATCCTTCCTTCCATTTATATGAGGTACCTAACCGTAGTCCAACTCAGAGACGGAAGTAGAATGGCAGTTGCTAGGAGCTGAGCAGAGGGGGGGAATAGGAAGTTAGTATTTTATGGGTACAGAATTTCGGTTTTGCAAGATGAAAAGAATAGAGTTCTGGAAATGGATAGTGGTGATGGTTGCATAACAATATGAACGTACTTAATGCCACTGACCTGTACACTTAAAAAGAATAAAGATGGTAAATTTCATACATATTTTACCAAAAAAAATTTTTAATTGGGGGGTTGAGGGGGGAGAATTCTCTCAACCTGCTAATTTTCATTTGGATACCAGCATGGCATAGTGGCTAATAACTAGGAACTCTGGAGTTCTGAGTTTCTTTCTGTGTTCTGCATTTACTGGCTGGGAACCTTTGAACAAGTCACATGACATCTCTGAGACTGTTTTTTGGTTTACAAAAATGGAAATAACAATAAAAGTCTCCTACATCATAGCCCTAACCGGTTTGGCTCAATGGCTAGAGCATCGGCCTGCGGACTCAAGGGTCCCAGGTTCGATTCCGGTCAAGGGCATGTACCTTGGTTGCGAGCACATCCCCAGTGGGGAGTGTGCAGGAGGCAGCTGATCGATGTCTCTCTCTCATCGATGTTTCAAACTCTCTATCTCTCTCCCTTCCTCTCTGTAAAAAATCAATAAAATATATTTTTAAAAAAAAAAAAGGTTTCTATTTAAAAAAAAAAAAAAAAAGTCTCCTACATCATAGGCTATGAGGATAAGAGAAGAAGGTAACTGAATTTCATTAGCACAAGAGTGAGCACTTGCTAAAATTAGTTACTAATAAGTCAGCAATAATTAAATGATAAAATTACTAATATTATCAGAGAGATCTCTAAGAGCCTGAAAAAACTTCGTTTTACGGGAAAAAGAAGCCCAGCTTAGAAGTCAAAAGATGGGCTTCAAGAGTGGCTGTGGGCGTGAGACTTCTGTGACACACAAGGGGTGACAAAGATGAACTCGTAGATTACCAGGAAGCCAGATCAGCTTTGTTGCTTGGCGGGAGCCAGCCCTGGCAGCACCGTCCTCACCTCCTAAGCTTCTCGGGAACCTCACGGGCGAGGGAAGGGGTCCAAAGGTCGTGCCAGAGAGGGCTGATAGCAAAGCCCCTTCCTAAGCCCGAGGTGGCGACATGGTGCAAGGTTGTGCAAGACACCTACGCATTGGGAGCAAGGGTCCCGCACCCTCGTTCCTCCCCTGCCAAAGCCTGCAACTCTGCCCGCTGGGAGAGCTGCAGGGAACTGCAAACTCCTCAGGTTCAGAGACCCCCAAGAAAAGGCATCCCCAAAACAGCCTGGGTTGCAGAATTATAAATACCTCCTCTGCACATGCGCACTGAAATTTGCGATCGTCCCGGGGCACAACCGCGCCCACTGCGCCTGCGCCGTCTAGCAGTCCTTCGGGCACAGGACAGGAAAGGGGGATCTCGTGGTCCCACGAAAAAAAGAGTGGGTTTGCGGTGGCCGCTCGATGCCGGTATCCTCATTTCTTACCTCATAATGCTTCATGATTTCCTCACACGGTGGCTACTGCTCCTGCTGCTATTGCTACTGCTGCTGCTGCCTCCCAGCACGCAACGCAGCACAGATCCCTCACGCGCTCACAACTGCTGCGCGAGACTAACCACGGCTCCGCGTCCGCCCCACCCCTCCTGCAGCGCGTGCCCTTCCAGCCAATCAGCGTGTAGGGCGCCCACCTTCGTCCCCACCCCACGGGGCTGGTCGGAGCGTAGCTAGCCGCTCGCACCATAATGCTGGCCAATCAGCTTGCGGAATCCATCGAGGGGGCGGCACGCGGGCACAAAGTGGGCGAGAAAGAAGGGGCGTGGCCCTCCACCAATCAAAATGGGTCTCGAGGCCGCGCGCCCCTTTCCCCGCCTCTGGATGGCGTCGCTGTGGAAACGAAAGGAAGCGACAGTTATTGCAAGGCGGGGGCGGGAGCAAGAAGTTGAGTGACAGGGAGGGCAGCATTCACAAGGCGGGCGGCGAAGCCAGGTGAATTCCGAGGTGGGCGGCCCCTGGGGGACTGGGGAGCAACGGAAGAGGGCTAGGGGTTGGGGCGTGGGCTGAAGCGCTTGTATGGAGTGGCCTCTCTGGCGAGGAGACCCTTATCTGTCATGAATGGGAGGGAAGGAAAGGGGAAATGGGTGGAGGAAAGCACCCTGAGACCCTCCCAATCTGTAACCAGGGGATGTCTTCACCGCCCTTTTTAATGCAAGCCCCCGTCCCCCTATGGCAGGGGACCCACATTTGTTTCCGCCTGCGCTGTCCGGTTTGGTCACCATATGAAGCTGGTGAGCCCTTGAAATACGGCTGTTCCAATTTGAGATGTGTTGTATAAATGTCAGACACATCAATTTCAATGACAGTAGGAAAAGGAAATTTTTTAAAATCTCATCATAACCTTTTATGATTATTACACCTTGAAATGATATTTTGGCTATAGTGGATTAAGATATATTTCTAAAATTAAGTTCCCCTATTTCATTTTACTTTTTTTTTAAACAAAGTACTTTCTTTTGATGATATATTTTTATTAATTTCCAAGAGGAAAGTAGAGGGAGAAATAGAAACATCAAAGATAAGAGAAAATCATTGATTGGCTGCTTCCTACACGCCCCCAACTGGGGATAGAGCCGGCAACCCAGGATGTGCCCTGACCCAGAATCCAGCCATGACCTCCTGGTTCATAGGTACACGCTCAGCCACTGAGCCACTCATTTTACTTTTGGCCAGGCTCATTTTACTTTCTTAACATACCTATTGGAACATTGAAAATCACAGACACGGCTCCCATTTATGGCTGGCAGTTGTGCCTCTCACACTAGCTGGTCTAAGGTCATGCCATCTTTTGTCATGAACCAGCTGGGGAGGTTGGATGCTAACTTGCGTGCGTGCACTCGCACACACACATACACACACACACACACACTCATGCACACAAGATTTCTGGACAGGCTGAATGGGCAGCATCTGGCACACTCCCTCACCTTCTCTTCTTTCTCCCAGTTCCAGGCCAGCCCTGAGCCACCATCAATTTACATCATTGGAAACCCAGAGATCTGATATCAGGGACATGGTGAGAAGTCCTCAAAGGTAGACCTCTGAGTCATAGGGTGGGGCAAGGGTGAGTCATTGTTGAGCCCTTAATCATCCAGGTTGGTTCTAACACTCTGAAGCTACAGCTTTTGGGGACCTCTAAGTAACAGCAAAGGCTGTGGTCTTCAGAAACTATCTTTTTCACTTGGCCTATCTGGACCAAAAAGATGAAAACACAAAGGTGTTTTATAACTATACTTCCAAAAGCATCGATCTTATTGCATCGATCTTATTCTGTTGGTAGTTGGCGGGGCTCACAGTATCTTGAAACCATTGTGTCCCAACTGGCCTCATTTGCTGCCCTCATTGAGGGGAACAATGGGAATACTCACTCCAAGACCACAACTTAAAATCCTACCAAGTTGAATTACTTGAGATGTCCAATTGTGAGGTACTAAGGGGATAGAGTTGAAACCCTAAAATCTAGCCATGTTTTGCTACTTCGGCAGTTCCGTCAAATTCTAGCTTCTCCAGTGCAGTCTGAGTTGGTGCCTCTTCCGTATCACTGGGTTCCAGCTAGGTAAGGCTTGTGGTGTCCTGACCAAATAGATGGCATTCTTGGGGGAATTCTGTACACATTCCTAGGGAGTTGGAACATTCTGGAGTTCCCCTTTTTGAGATTGCTTTCCTGAGCCCTGCACTCACTCAACAGGAACCAACTCATTTTGTGAACCTACTATGCTCTGTGCCATATGGGGCATACAAATAATTTCCACCCTGCTCACCCACAAAAAGTTCATAGAAAGGCAAGAGCAAGCCTCCAGAGGAGAATTCCTCTTTATTTTTGACAAGTATTTCAGGAGTAAGGACCTCTTGGCTTCATCTGGCTTCCAGAAACCAGGCTGTCAGCAAAAATCAAATCCACCCTTGGAATGAACATTGGCCACTTTGTACAGCCATTCATGACACTGTACTGTGGCTCTGGCTGTGCCTGTCATTAGGGACAGCTACATCATGCTTGTGTTATTAGCCTCAGTGGTAGACACATTTGGTGTTTGCTGAGCTGACTGTAACAAGCCCCTGGGAGCAATTTCCAAAGAGGAAATTCCTGACAGATCTTGCATTTAGCAGCGCTGCAAGATAAGTGGGGCCTCTTGGGATCTTGGATCTGGGGGAACCCACAATAATTTGGACACCGAAGATCTGGTGTGTTCAGTTGTATCCAGCTCACAGATTCTGTTTGCATCCCACACATGAGTTAGGTAGGATCTTGATTGTCCAGAACCTGGCTTGGCTGGTTTGGGAGTGCATGATAGAGCTGGTTCAGAGAATGTGAGGGAAGGTAAAGCGGAGAACAGACAAGCTAGGGCTGGTTAGCAACTTTCTGCTGTGTCAGGAGCCCCAGAGTGAGGTTTCCCAAGCCCTACCCTGATTTGCATTTTTTATTGTGAAGCCCATGGGATGTTTTTTTTTCTTTTTCTTTTTTATTGAGGTATAATATACATACAGTAAAGTTCACCTTTTTCAGTTTATAGTTCTGAATACAGACAGTGGTATAACCACTACCACAGTCAAGATATAGAACATTTTCAGCATCCCAAAAATCTCTCCTGTACCCCTCTGTAGCAGATCCCAGCTTCCAACAACCACTTTCTGCCCCAATACTTTTGCCTTTTCCAGGTGCTATTAATTGGCATTACACAGTAAATAGCCTTTTGAGTCTGCCTTCTTTCACTAACCATGTATTTAAAGTGCATCTGCATTAGTTCCTGTATCAGCAGCTTGTTTCTTTCTTATGGCTGAATAATATTCCATCGTGTTGCTAGGTCAGTTTGTTTATCCATTCATCCACTGAAGGACATTTAGGTTTTAATGGCTGTCAGAAATTATGAGTAAAACCTTGATAATTATTGGTTCATGGGTTTTATGTGAACATAGGTTTTTATTTCACACAGGTGTTCTACCAAGGGTGGGATTGCTGGCTCATATGGCAGTTGTGCTTTTGAAGGCCTTTTTGATGAAGAGAATTGAAAAGGGTGGTGATGCACTTTTTTTATAATTAAGGCTTTATCGTCATCTGAATCATATCTTACACAAGCTGAGTGCTTATCAGAAAGCACGCAGTGTGCTAAACACGATATACTTCAGTATCTTATTCCCTGGGTGACCTCAGGCAAGTCACATGACCTCTCAGAGCCTCAACTGTAAAACGAAGGTTAACACCAGGCCAACTTCCTAAGATTATTGTGAGGATTCCATGAGTTAATATATACTGAGCACTTGAAAATGGCTTGGCACATAGTTAACTGTTATTATAATGTTAATTTCCTGGCTCCTCTTAATTCCTTCCACATAGTAACCCTGGGTGGTAAGAGCTACTCTTATCCTCATTTTATAGAGGACACACCTAACACTCTGAGAGATCAAGCAAGTTGTATAAGATCGCACAGGTAGTAAATGAGTAAATTGTGGGTCTGGGATTTCAGCTGAGGCTGTGTAACCCCAGACTCACCTGCTTAGTTCCTATATCAGTCAGGGGTCTACCGAAGAACCAGAACCAGTAGGCTATATGTGTTTGTGAGTGTATTAAGAGATTTATTTTAAGGCATTGGCTTACATGATTATGGGGACTGACAAGGCAAGTCTGAAATTTGTAGGGTAGACCAGAAGGCTGGAAACTCTTGGCCAAAAGCTGATACTTCTTCCTCAGGGAAACTTCAGTATTTTCATTTATAGTTAATTTTTGTTTTGTTTTTTAATTCTTTTCTATTACAATTTACATTTGGTATTATTTTGTATTAGTTTGAGATATACAACATAGTGGATAGACAATCATATAGTTTACAAATGTTCCCCCTGATATTGTCAGCACCAAACTGTCACCATACTTACTTATTACAATACTAGAGGCCCAGTGCATGAAAATTCATGCACTGGAGTGGGGGGGTCCCTAGCCCAGCCTGCCCCCTCTCACAGTCTGGGAGCCCTCAGGGGCGGGAGGGGACCAGGTGATCAGGGGAAGGCAATGCCCCATCACACCTCTGCTGCTGCCACTGCCAGCAGTGCAAGCCTTAGCCAGCCCTGGTTACCTGAGCCTCAGGTGGTCCTGGGTGGCTGGGCAGCCACCATGTGAGGCTTGCCTGCGCCTCGGGCCGGTCCTGGGCAGCTGGGGGGCTGAGGGGACTGGGGGACTCAGGAGGCAGGCGCACAGAGCCAGCCTTGCCACATGCCTGCCACCCCAGCAGGGCTGAGGGGACTGGGCGCCACCATCTTGTGGCTGTGGGTGTCGCCATCTTTGAGGGTGTGACAGTCAATTAGCATATTCCCTCCTTATTGGCTGTGGGAGCCACCATCTTTGAGGGTGGGACAGTCGATTAGCATATTCCCTCTTTATTGGCTGTGGGCACCGCCATCTTTGCAATGGCGTGAGGGTCAATTAGCATATTCCCTCTTTATTAGATAGGATTATTGACTATATTTCCTATGCGATACTTTACATCCTCATGATTATTCTGGAACTACCAAGCTGTACTTCTCAATCCCTCCGCCTTTTTCACCTAGTCCCCAAACACCCTTCCCCTCAGAAAACCATCAGTCTGTTCTCTGTATCTGAGTCCTTTAGATTCCACATATAAGTGGAGTCATATGGTATTTGTCTTTAACTGACTTATTTCACTTAGCACAATACCCTTTAGGTCCATCCACACAGTCGCAAATAGTAAGATTCATTCTTTCTTCATGACCGAGTAATATTCCATTGTATATATGTAGCACAGCTTTTTTAATCCAGTCATCTATTTTTAATTTAGTTTTGTTAATCCTCACCCAAGGATATTTTTTCCATTGAATTTTAGAGAAGAGTGGAAGGGAGAGAGAGAGGGAGGATTGGTCGCCTCCTGCACATGCCCTAACCAGGGCCGGGGATTGAACCTGCAACCCAGGTACGTGCCCTTAACCAGAAATTGAACCTGAGATCAACACTCTAACCCAGATGTCCTCAAACTACGGCCCGCGGGCCACATGCGGCCCACCGAGGACATTTATCCGGCCCGCCGGGTGCCGCTGCCTGTCCTGCTTAGCAGCCGACTCGTCCCAGGCCCGCAGTGCACAAAGGAATTTGTTCATAGGTTTTTTTTAAAACTATAGTCCGGCCCTCCAACGGTCTGAGGGACAGTGAACTGGCCCCCTGTTTAAAAAGTTTGAGGACCCCTGCTCTAACCACTGAGAACACTGGCCAAGACATATCCACTCATCTATTGATGGGCACTTGGGTTACTTCCACAGCTTAGCTATTGTAAATAATGCTGCAATGGACCATAGGGGTGCATCAGTATTTGTTTTTAAGGCCTTTCAGTGTTTGCTTTTAAAGCCTGCAACTGATTGGATGAGGCCTACTCACATTATCCAGAGTCATCCCCATGCACTTAAAGTCAGCTGATTGGTAATATTAATCACATCTACAAAATACCTTCATAGCAACACCTTGATTAGCGTTTAATTGAACAACTGGGTAGGAACTTTGGAAGCTGTCACATTTGTAACTCTAAACTAAATTTATCCTATAAAATAAATACTAGCTTGTAAGTATGAGCAAGTCCCGAAACTCTGGGCTTTTCCCATAATGTGACTCTTCTGCTGTCTATTTATGTAACGTTTTAAAAACTCTCTTTCTCCCATGATTGGTTCATGCCCCCTGCTATGCTGTGCCAGTGGACACCAACCCATACACAGCCTCCCAGGCTGGCGGTGTGTGTCCTAGCCCCCGGGGCGGTGAGTGGCCATGGAGGGCCGGAATCCCCCTACTAGACCACAGGGAAGGCCAGCATCATCTTTTCAGGAGTCCCAGGTTGCATAAGGATAGCAGTCATTGAACTTTTTGTTGTGGTGTTACCAGGAAGCTGGTGGATCAGCAGCCCCTCCCTCAACAAGAGGGTTTGTTACCCTTCTGAGAGCACTTCTTCTGTGCCAGGTCTGTCCCAGGCACTTTACAAATGTCGACCCATGTCAACTTCAGAGCTCTATGAGGCAGGCACAACCACCATCCCCGCTGTACAGATTAGGAAGCTGAGGCCCAGAATAGTTCGGTGGGTAAGTAGCCCAAGGTCATGCAGCCAGGAAGTGCTGGAACCAGAAATGAAACCCAGCTGTCTGGCTCTAGAGCCAATGTCACACCTCCCTGACCTCCCAAGCAGTACTTCCGGGAACCGGACCCCTCGATGGCCCCCACTTCCCTATGCCCTTCCCAGGCTATATCCCTTTCTGAACCTCCTTTTCCCATCAGCCCTGTCCTGGACCACAGGCACCCCAGACTCCCAGAGCCAAAGGAATCATATCACCCGCAAAAAAGGAAACAGGCCCTGAGAGGTGTCAGACACACTATGTTCCCCAAATCAAAAGGTAGTGGAGAGAGAAAAAGAGGGGGTGCATTCAAAAGAGCCAAAAATATTTATGAAGCATCCACTGCGACTGAGTGCCAGACACTGTTCAAGGTACCGGAGACCCAGCACTGACAGGTCCCAGGGCCTGCCCTGGTGGGGGTCGCAGGCTGAGACGCAGGTGACATTGGTCGTGAAAACCAAGATAATTTCAGATTTCAATGGCACGTGTTCTTGGGAAAACGGTCAAGTGAAAGGCCCGGGCGCAGCGGAACTGGGAAGATTCTCGGGGAGGTGAGCTTTCCCAGGACCGCACCTCGCTTTATAGGGCCTTGTCTGAGAGGACAGGGACAGTCCTGGAGCTCCAAACTGCATTCTCCTCGCTGCCGGGAAAAGAGGAAGGATGAGACAGAAAGAGGTTTAGCAACTTGCCCAGGGTCTCCCCTCTGGACCCGACCGGGAGTGGTGGGCCGGCACGTTTACCTTCTTCTTGGAAGGGGCGGGGCCTTCCCCAGCACAGCCCCGCCCCGCCCCACAGCCCTTGGTGGGACCCTATCACCCAAGCAGGGGCGGGCCGTGCGGCCGGCCCAGTCGTCCGGAAAAGGGAAACAAGGTCGCGAGGCCTCCACGGCCGGGTGCGCGCGGCCCGGGGAGGCGTTGCCGAAGGCTGAGGGAAGGGGTGTGGCCACGTGCGGGCGGCCGTTGGTGGCACGGCCCCGCCCCGGATGCCGCGCGTCTCGGGCTGGGCGACGGGGATTGGCCGACGCGTCGCGGGGGGCGGGACGGAAGGTTCTGGAGGGGGCTGGCGGGATCTGGAAGCTTCCGCCGGACGGGTATATAGAGTCCGGGACGGGGCGGCGGAGCGGGGGGGACACCGACAGCTGGGCGGCAGGCCGCAGGCGGGGGCCATGGGAAAAGACTATTACCAGACGCTGGGCCTGGCCCGCGGCGCGTCGGACGAGGAGATCAAGCGGGCTTACCGCCGCCAGGCGCTGCGCTACCACCCGGACAAGAACAAGGAGCCCGGCGCCGAGGAGAAGTTCAAGGAGATTGCCGAGGCCTACGACGTGCTCAGCGACCCGCGCAAGCGCGAGATCTTCGACCGCTACGGAGAGGAAGGTGCGTGCGCGCGCGGCCGGGGGCGCGCCCCCTCCGTTTGACAGCCTGGGAAACCGAGGCACAGCAGCAGGGCTGCGGCATCGGGCTGGGGGTGGCTGCCAGGGCCGGCGGCGAGCAGCCCCCGCCCTCTGGCCGCGCGGGCCCCCGCCCTCGGATTGGCAGCCGCCGGAAGGGAGGAGGAACGCTGGCTGCGTCGCTCGCCCAGAAGCTTCTAACACATCTGGGGCTGCCCCTCCCTGGGCGCCTCCGCCCGCGGCCCCGTGTGCGGGTGCAGACGTAGAGGGGAACGGAGGTTTCTTGGGCCGGTGACGCTGCGGGGCCCACAGGCCCCGCTGACCGGGGACTGGTGGAGGCCGTGCTGTCCAGGGGTGCGAGGCAGGGCCTCTGGCCGAGCGCATCACCTGAGTGCAGTGTGAGCCTGCAAAGGGGAGCGCCAGTTCTCACCACCTCACTCCCGGGCCCAGGGAGGGCGGAGTGAGCTGATCTCAGTAAAGTGCTTACCCAGCCCAGAGCCAGGCAGAGAGATGGCAGCTTGCGCCACTGCGGCGCCGGCAAGGGGTAGAGAACGGGGCCCGCCTCTGCCCAGCCTCCCTGGGTAGCCCTCCTCAGGGAAGGAGAAAGCAGCTTTCTTGTTTGTCCAATTGCGCATGGTTGACTCAGACTGGCTTCTGGATTTGGTGTTAAGAAATTAACTGGCTTTTTAAATGGTGGCAGTTAGTGCCAGGGTGTGAGAATTTGAAAACCTACCGAGTATTTTTATCAACATTTTTTATTCTCCACACACATGGCTCCAGCCCTAAAGCATTTGAGAGTAAGCACTTCCTGAAAGCTGATCCTGGGTCAGGTTTTTTTCATCTGATCTCTTTCTCTTTTTTAATTGATTTTATAGAGGAAGGAAGAGGGAGAAAGAGATAGAAACCTCAATGATGAGAATCATTGATCCCGGGCGTGTGCCCTGACCGGAAATTGAATCATGACCTCCTGGTTCATAGGTCCACGCTCAACCACTGAGCCAAGTCCCCTGGGCATTTATCTGATCTCTTAGTGAACTCTTTTAAGTCCTTATATCATTTTGGGAGGATAGGTTAGTGAAGAAGTGACAGGAACTGGGTAGCCCCTAGGCCTAGAGGACCATTTCAGAGCTTGAGCTGCCTTGCCCCTGTCATGCCACACTGAAGGTCCTTGATGGGAGGTAAAAGCTCAGGTTCTTGCCCTGGCTTGTGGCTCAGCGGTTAGAGTGTGGGTCCTTGAACTGAAGGGTTGCAGGTTCAATCCCCCTCCCTGGTTGGTCGGGTTATGTGCCAGAGTCAACCAATCCATGTGTCTGTCACATTGATCTCTCTCTTCTCCCCTCTCCCCTCCCTTCCTTCCACTCTCTCTAAGAAAGAAAAAAAATGGGAAAAATATCCTAGGGTGAGGATTAACAACAACAACAAAAAAATTCAGGTTCTTCCTTGTTCTTCTCTGACAGGCTAAATAAAATTCCTCTCCTGGTGGCTCCCAAGGTTTTTTTCCCTTAAGGAAAACCCCTGGCCACCCATCTGACTTCTTTTCATTCTGCCTTTCAGGCCTAAAGGGCGGTGGCCCCAGTGGTGGAAGCAGCGGTGGTGCTAACGGTACCTCCTTTAGCTATACATTCCATGGAGACCCTCATGCCATGTTTGCTGAGTTCTTCGGTGGCCGAAATCCCTTTGACACCTTTTTTGGACAGCGGAACGGGGAGGAAGGCATGGACATTGATGACCCGTTCTCTGGCTTCCCCATGGGCATGGGTGGCTTCACCAACATGAACTTTGTCCGCTCCCGCCCTGCCCAAGAGCCCACCCGAAAGAAGCAAGATCCCCCTGTCACCCATGACCTTAGGGTCTCCCTTGAAGAGATCTACAGTGGCTGTACCAAGAAGATGAAGATCTCCCATAAAAGGCTGAACCCCGATGGGAAGAGCATTCGCAACGAAGACAAAATCTTGACCATTGAAGTGAAACGGGGGTGGAAAGAAGGGACCAAAATCACCTTCCCCAAGGAGGGAGACCAGACCTCTAACAACATTCCAGCTGACATCGTCTTTGTTTTAAAGGACAAGCCACACAATATCTTTAAGAGAGATGGCTCTGATGTCATTTACCCAGCCAGGATCACCCTTCGGGAGGTAAGGCACTATGCAGAGTGGTGTCTGGGGAGAGGGCTGCTTTTTGACAGATACTTGTCTTTGTTTGACAGATAGTTCTGAGCTCTTGGTGCCTGCTAGGTTTGGAGAAGGTGGGGGAGAAGCAGGTACACAGCTTATCAAAACTCCATTTTTCTGGAGCTTCCATGATGCTGACCTGGGTAGACTGGGGCAGAGTCTTAGCTGCAGAGGCCTGATGGCTCTTACCCTACCCCAAACAGCCTCTAGGCTGAAGTGGAACTTAAGTTATACCCTTTACCTAATGCTGTCACTTTGCTTTTCTAAGGCTCTCTGTGGCTGTACTGTGAATGTCCCCACTCTGGACGGCAGGACCATACCCATCGTGTTCAAAGATGTCATCAGGCCTGGCATGCGGCGAAAAGTTCCTGGAGAAGGCCTCCCTCTCCCCAAAACACCCGAGAAACGCGGGGACCTCATTATTGAGTTTGAAGTGATCTTCCCCGAAAGGATTCCCCAGACGTCAAGAACCATACTTGAGCAGGTTCTTCCAAAATAGCTACCTGTATTCCCCAAAGACTGACCAGGGACCTTTCCAGAGCTCAAGGATTTCTGGACCGTTCCACCAGTTGTGGACCCGTGAGAGGGCGGGAGGGCCCAGGGAGGGCTTTCATACTGCTGAATGTTTTCCAGAGAATATATTACAATCTTTCAAAGTCGTGCACTAGACTTCAGTGGTTTTTTGAGCCGATAGGGCGGCAGGTAGTGGTGACAGCAGGAGAAGGCATTCCAGTTTGCCCCACTGGGTTCTGCAGCCCTCCTGGGATGGGCCCACCCCTCCTCCTCCAGGCCCTGCCCAGGGCCGAGAGGCAGCCCTGCAGCTGGACTTGAGCCCTATGTCATTCTTTGCTTGCGGCCATTAGGTGATGGCAACTTGCCGTCCTGGTCACCACACCTTCCCTGTATGCTCTTCAATTTGTTGTGTGACCAGTTTGTGTTTCATTCTGTATTTGTCTCCCATGTCTTGCTCTTCCTCTGAAGAATCCCATCTTTTGCCATCTCAAATTGAGAACCTAGACTATTTTTGCAGAAAGGCCTTGCCTGCACCCACAAGCAATACCTCTCATTCCAGCAGGACCAAGGGAGCCAGCCTCAGAATGACTTGCACAGCCACCTCTCCCTTGAGAGTCAGGAGCCCTTTCAACCTCAGGCTCCGAGGCCAAGTGTGCTCACTGAAGGGTCTTTTCCTTTAAGGCAATCTTTGGCACACCGGGCCTTCCCAATGGCCCAGGACATGTTTTGTTTAATGGACTCTGGACTCTTTCAAAAGGATCTGATCCTTTTGAATTTTGCACAGCCCTAGATATAATCCCTTTTGATAAAAGGGTCTTTGCTCCTGATTATAGGAGCACTGTGGGATGTCTGTAAATATGTTTTTATAATTCCATGTAAAGTTGGTATACTTTCAAATGAAACCAGTCCACGGCAGCTGCTGCTCTCTGTACAGGCCCATAATGGGAAGGAATGGGGAGGGAGGGATGAGTGTTCCCTATAGGCCAGTCTGGTGCTCATACCTTTAGACTCATTGTAAGTTGCCACTGCCAATACAAGACCAAAGTGTGTGACTTGTCAATGTGCAACGTTAAAGACAGCATTAAAGTATGATGCTAAACCTCAGGAGAGCAGTCCTGCGACTCTGTTTGAGGGCTCTGCTGACTGGGGCGGGGGCTGGGTATCCCTCCAGCCAGGGAAGGAGGGAGGAGTTGTGGGAGAGGCAGGAGTCCTCTGCGAAAGAGATAACTGTTCCCTCCTGGGCTCCATGTCGGGTGGGGAGTGTCGACCCACCCAGACTTTGCATCTAAACATCCAAGACTGTATTCAGAGCTTATTTTTTTGTGAAGGTTGGGGCCCAAGTTATGCATTTCCCCTGTCTTTTGGGACCCAGGGAGACAGTGCATGTTTTGTCCTCTTAATCCTCTTCCACTCCTTTCTTGCTGGAACAGGCTGGGTTGTCAGGCAGGTCCTGGCCAAGCCTGACTAGGACTCCAGGCTGGTGCTGGCTGCCTGTCCTGGAGAAGACCACTTCCTGCTTGCCCTTATTTTGCACACCACTGAAGCTGCTTTTACTCTGTAACTTTTTTTTAAGGGACTGGTTTTACTATAAGGTAAGTAATTACACAGGCTGGAAACAATGTATTGCTACTTAGCTACAAAAAGTCAGTAAAAATAACACCATATTAAAGTCAACCTAGGAGTGGCTTTCCCTTCCCACTACAGCAATTTAACCACTGAGAACAGTCTGGGAGCAGCACTGTCCAAGAGAACTTTGTAATGAAGGGAATGTTCTGTGTTTAAATGGAAATTAAATTCAATAAAATTAACAATTCAGTTTCTCAGTCTCTCCAGCCACATTTTAAGTCCTCAGCAGCCACACGTGGTTAGTGGCAACTATTGGAAAGCACAGAACTAGAATTGAGAGCCTTTCACCCAAATCTAGGACAGGTCTTCTTAGAAGAGCAGCCACATTGAGCCATCCTAGTTGGGAAGTGACCCCAGATAGCAGAGCCAGAAAGGACCTCATCACGAGATGTTTACTGAACTGCCTCAGGCACCAAGAAGACATTTAATGCAGAACTGAACTTGGCTGCAAACAGGGTCACCATCCCCAGTGCTGCCAACCCCCTGCCCCAGTCTCCATTATATAGCAGGTCCCTGTGAACTTAATATCCAAAAGTGTACTAAGCCTGAATGTGCACACAGTAATGGGAACTTCCAGAAACAACCTACCGAGGGTGTGGGTGGGGTAGTGATTCTTCAGAGCAGTGATCATGGTGAAAAAAAAAGACTCATGTGGAAAGAAAACTTGCTTTCCAGGTGTGCATAGTTTTGCACATGCTGGACCTGGATGTGTGTGTCCAGAGATGTTTGGCGGGTCCATTAGCAGACCCCTTCTTGGGCTGCCCTTTAGGGATTCATTTTCCTGTTCCCATGCTGCCTCAGCATGTTTTGGAGTTCCTGGCCTGTCAGGACATGCAGAGCTTCCCCTCTGACCCACCTCATCTTAATCCATTGTACCAGTAGTGTCACATTTTTGTATGATTTAAACAGTACAAAACTCAAAATGTTTATCCAGCCTACGGTGAGAAGTTGAGTCCCCTCCCCGCTCTGGGCTTGCAGCTCCCTTTCCTTCCATGACAGTATGGACAAGCCATGGCATCAGAGATTTTTCCCATTACAATTAGCATCCTCAGAGTGTGCTTGTATAACCATAATTTCTAAATCTGGGGTTCAGTTGTTGGCTGTGTAATTGAAATACCAAACTTGCAAGGGACAGAGTGAGAATCCTCCCACCCTGCTATTTGAGTTCACCCCAGTGAATATTCCCAGTGAGTGTATGCCTTTCCAGAGATGCTGTGTAAATGCATTTTTCTGTTTTACACAAATGGTGCATACTGTACACTCTGAATTTTTTCCCCTTACACAGTGTATGGTGGAAATAAAGTTTCCTCATTCCTTTATTCTGCTATGCCTTCCTACATGGGAGTGAAGATACAGGTCAGTGTTTGGTGGCCCCTTACTCTCCTCTAGGCATTGTTCCTGCTTCCAAGTTTCAGTCCCAGCTCAACCACTTTCTACTGTGTGACCTTGGGCAAGTGACAACCTCTCTGTGCCTCAGTTTCTTCAATCTGTGGTTTCGCTTTCCACAGTTTCAGTTAACACCAGTCAACCGCAGTCCAAAATATTAAATGGAAAATTCCGGAAATAATTCATAAGTTTTAAATTGCATGTCATTCTGAGTAGTTCAAGGAAGTCTTGTGCCAACCCGCTGCACCCAGCCCAGAGCTGAATCATCCCTTTGTCCGGCACATCCACACTATATATGCTCCTCCCCTCCCCAACCATTAGTCACTTAGTAGCCATCTTGATTATCAGATCAACTGTCATATTATCTCAGTGCTTGTGTTCAAATAGCAATATTTTACTTAATAATGGCCCCAAAATACAAGGGTAGCAATGCTGGCAATTTGGGTATGCCAAAGAGAAGCCATGAAGTGCTTCCTTTAAGTGAAAAGGTGAAAGTTTTCAATAACAGAGGCCACATTAACATAGCTTTTTACAGTATCTATAATAATAAAAGAGTAATATGCTAATTAGACTGGGTCGACTGGCTATCTTCTGGACATCCGACTTCCTTCCGGACAAAGCCATGTTGATGGGGGCCAAGACAGAGGCAGTTAGAGGCTATCAGGCTGGCAGGGGAGGGCAGTTGGGGGCAAGATCAGGCTGGCAGGGGAGGGCAGTTGGGGGCGAGATCAGGCCTGCAGGGGAGGGCCATTGGAGGTGACCAGGCCAGCAGGGGAGGGCAGTTGGGGGCAATCAGGCCAGCAGGGGAGCAGTTAGGGGTGATCATGCAGGAAGGCGGAGAGGTTAGGGGCAATCAGGCAGGCAGAGGGGTTAGGGGCAAGCAGGCTGGCAGGCAGGTGAGTGGTTAGGAGCCAGCAGTCTCAGATTGCGAGAGGGATGTCTGATTGGAGAGGGTGCAGGCTGGGCTGAGGGAACTCCCCCCAATGCATGAATCTCATGCACTGGGCCTCTAGTAGTGTTATAATTGTGCCTAACTTATAAGTTAAACTTTACCATAGGTAAGTATGTATAGAAAAAAAAAGTACATAAGGGTTTAGTACTATCTAGTTTCAGGCATCCACTGGGGTCTTGGACTATATTTCCTGTGGATGAGGGGGGAACTACTGTAGTACCTCTTCTAGGGCTGTAAAGTAGTTCTAGATACAGATACACCCCAGGGCCTGGCATAGAACCAGCACTGTGCATCAGTTATTAGCATAACTACATCCTTATGTGAAGCTCTCTTAGCCTACAGCCTGGGGTGTGTCCCAGGTCTTTTAGGTCAAGTGCTCTTAGCTGACCTTCTTTTAAAAAATGTTTTTAGCCCTAACCGGTTTGGCTCAGTGGATAGAGCGTCGGCCTGCGGACTGAAGGGTCCCGGGTTCGATTCCGGTCAAGGGCATGTACCTTGGTTGCGGGCACATCCCCAGTGGGAGGTGTGCAGGAGGCAGCTGATCGATGTTTCTCTCTCATCGATGTTTCTAGCTCTCTATCCTTCTCCCTTCCTCTCTGTAAAATATCAATAAAAAATATATTAAACAAAATAAAAATTAAAAAAATTAACCAAGAAATCTCATCGTTTAAAAAAAAAAAATGTTTTTAGCCTGTTTGGCTCAGTGGATAAAGCATTTGCCTGCAGACCAAAGGGTCCTGGGTTCGATTCCGGCAAGGGCACGTACCTCAGTTGCAGGCTCCTCCCTGGCCCAGGCACTGGTCAGGGCGCGTGCAGGAGGCAACTGATTGATGTGTTTCTCTCACATCAATGTTTCTGTCTTTTCCTCTCTTCTACCTCTAAAAATCAATGGAAAAATATCCTTGGGTGAGGATTAAAAATAAATTAATAATAATAAAAATAGTTTTTTAAAATATATTTTTTATTTCAGAGAGGAAGGGAGAAGGAGAGAGAGATAGAAACATCAATGATAAGAGAGAATCACTGATGGGCTGCCTCCTGCATGCCTCCTACTGGGGATTGAGCCCGAAACCCAGGCATGTGCCCTTGACTACAATCAAAGCCAGGACCCTTCAGTCCATAGGACAACACTCAATCCACTGAGCCAAACAGGCTAGGGCTGGTCATGGGCACAACCTGGGCATGTGCCCTTGACCGGAATCGAACCTGGGACCCTTCAGCCTGCAGGCCAATGCTCTATCTACTGAGCCAAACCAGCTAGTGCAAAAAATGTTTTTATTGATTTTAGAGAGAGGAAGGGAGGAGAGAGGAACATCTATTGGCTGCCTCCTGCACACCCCCTACTGGGGATCAGGCCTGAAACACCAGCATGTGCCCAGACTGGGAATGGAAATGGCGCATAGGACATTCAACCAATTGAGACACACCAGCCAGGGCTTGGCTGAGCTTTAAAAACCAAATTCCCAGGAAAGTTGCTGAGACTCTCAGCTCGAGCCCTGGCCCCTCACCCAGCCCAGAACACTGTATCTAAAGTAGGCTCATTCTCCTGCTATCTTGTTTTTATTTTTATTTTTTATTGGGGGAGGAGGGGTTAATCTGTTTTTTTTTGTTCATCCTCATCCGAGGATATCTTTCCTTTGATTTCTAGAGAGAGTGGAAGGGAGGGGGAGAGACACACAGAGAGAAACATGGACATGAGAGACACATTGATTGGTTGCCTCCCGCACCTACCCCAACCAGGGCCTGGGATCGAGCCTAAATCTGAGGTGCCATTGACTGGAATTGAACCTGGCACCTGTTAGTCTGGGGGCCAAACTAGTTAGGGCTCCCCTGCTACCTTGTGACAACCATGCTCACTCTACTCCTAGGCTGAGCCATCCTGGCTCTAAATCCTGGCTCTGCCACTCCGCTGCTTGTGTGTCCTTGGGCAAGTACCTTTACTTCTCTGCGTCTCAGTGGCATCCTCTGACAACCAGGGGCAATGAAGGTACAGCCTTAATAGGGGTGTTGTGAAACGGGGTGAGGCACTACATCAGGGGGCAAAAAACATGGCTAAGAACTTGGTTTCTAGAGGTTGGCTGTGCTGAGTTCAAGTTCTGCATTCCCCAAGAAAAACGACAAAACCTCTCAGAGGCTTGGTTTTCTCCCATGTGAAACAGGACTAATCATAGAAGTCAGCCCTTCTCACTTCCCAGAGCAAGAACTCAGCCACAAGCCTGACCCAGAAAGTGTGTAATTAACATGGACAGTCTTTCTAAAGCACTCAGCAGAAAGCCTGCCCCAGGTCTCCTTGAGTAGTTACTAATTATTAAAGCACACAGCATAGTGCCTGCCTGACACATTATACATACTCATTCGTTCAATATGCATTCATTGAGCACCTACTGTGTGCCCAGCCCTGTTCTTGATGCTAGGGACGCAGCAGTGAACAAAACTGGACAAAATTCCTGTGTTTGCAAAGCTAACAGTCGAGGAGGGGGAATAATTAAGAGTAAATAAAGCATTAAATATGCTAGATAGTGCTGAGAGTGATGAAGAAAATTAAACCAAGTGGGTAGAGTGTTGGGCACAATTTTAAGTAACAAAGTCAGCAAATGCCTCACTGAGAAGGTGACATTTAAGCAAAGACTTGAAGGAGGAGGTAAGGAGGAAGCCAAGAGAGAGCAGCCTGTGCAAAGGTCCTGAGGTAGGAGCATGCCTGAGTTGTTTAAGGAACAGCCAGGAGTCCAGTGAGGCTGCAGCAGAGTGAGTGAAGAGAGAGTGGGGGCAGGGGGGATGAAATGAGGGAGGACAGTGGGGGTGATGGGGCAAATGGTGTAGAGCAGGGGTTGGTGGGGGGGGCGCTGCAGGGAGAAGTTTGGCTTTTCCTTTGAGTGTGAAGGTTTAGCGCTCTCAAAGTTTTTGGTTTTTATTTTGTCTTAATTTTCCTTTGCTGGGAATGAGGAGGTGGAGTGTCATTTAATTTGTAAGAGAGCTTCAAGTCCCTGAAATATGTCATTATCGGTCTCTTGAAATTTCAATGTACCAACCTTTCATCTTAAAATAGCACAACACAAACAATAAGCATCTATAAAACCTAGTCCTTAAAGTATAGGTACTCCTGTTCCCTCCCACAGACTTGACAACACTTTCATCATCTGCTGATTCCACGCTTGTCCAAGATGAGGTGGGGAAGGGAGACTGGAACTCTGTGACTATTCGGGCAGACATCTTCCCTCTTTGTCATGAGGGGAAGAGAGACCATCTGGGGAACACTCAAGAAGGTCCCCTCCCAGAGCACCACGTTTCCTTGAGGTCACCACCGTCTTTGCATTCCTAGTGCCCAGAGTGACACCTGGCCCAGAAGTGACCCTCTGAGTGTTTGTTGAATGCGTCACTGAGTGACAAAGTGACTCAAACCAGAGGACCTACAACATTTGTTCTATGACCACTAACATCAGGGAGTGTGCAGAGGAAGGACAGCCCCTGCTGGGGGTCTGCTGTGGTTCCCCAGGAACGGCCCTCCTCCAGCTCCTTCAGCTCCTGCCCATCTGAGAGGAGTGGATGTTCTCTTTGGCTCCAGGAAAAGACCCTCTTTCCTGGGCCCTGCTCCTGCTTCATGACTCATGTGTCCGTCCTTGGGTGCAGCTCCTTCCTGAGGGCCAGCTCAACATGAGGCCAGGGGAGCCAGTGAGCAACAGCAACAAGCACAGCAGTCTTGTGAGGCTCACAGTCTTCTGGGAAATACAGACCTTGGGAAATACAGCATTCTGGGAAACACACAGAGGTTTTAGTGTCCTGGGCTGCCACACAAAGCACCACCAAGAGGAGTTTATTCTCTCACAGTTCTGAGCTTGTTAGGGCTCAGGGGTGGGCCATTGGAGCCGAAGTCCCATGGAGGAGGCCCCGAGGCACACGGGGGTGGGGGGGAATGTGTGTGGGGGGTGGGGAGATGTGGATCCAGTTAGCCTGGGTGTGGGAGGCCTTGAGGCCTGGTGTGGTCTGAAGTGAGAAAGCATGAGAGAGCAGGGTGGGGCGTGCCCAGGTTTAAGACAGGCAAGGTGTCTGGGCCCTGCTGAGACAGGCCTGGGTGCCCCGGGCAGAGAAGCCGGTTGAAAGAGTTTGAGTCAGCAGGCACGCGGAGTGAGTTCCTTTTGCCAGGAAGCTGGCACTGGGATTGGGTTGTTTGTCTCACCGGGGGCCCAACTTTCTTTGGGATGATTATGCTAGACATCAACAAGGCCAGGCCTGACTCCAGATGAAATACTTCAGTGAAGGGTGTTTTGAGGGCACATGGCCTCATGGTGGGGGTTGTGGGGGGGTGATTTGCAGAGAAGGGAGGGGGGAAATCTGACTCAGGTGCTCACAGGTGCCCTCTGGCTGCTGTGGAGGAAACAGACTTGGGGGTACAGCTAGGAAAGAGCTTGGAAACCAGAGAGAAGTCAACTGCTGGAGATGATGAGGCTGGACCAGCTGGGGACAAAGTGGTAGGAAATGATTGGAGATGCGTTTTGAAAAGAGATCTGCCCATTCAGAAAATGGCACTGCTGCTAGGTTTTATCCTGACTTTCTAAAATCCAGTAGCCAAAGGTAGGTACCCAAGCTGGGGCTGAGACCTAAGGCCACAAAACCTAGCCTAGTCAGGACCACCTCTTCTTCCCCTCCAGGCCTGTCCCGCTCAGTCCAGTCTTGCCAGGCTATAAGGGGAGTCCAACCTACCAGCCACTAATAGCCAGGCAATCACACTCTGAGATCAGTCGGCCAGGGCAATGTGCTTTAGCACCATCATTCCTCAGTCTGCTCTGTCCCCACATCTCAGAGCCAGGCTCAAATGAGGCAGATGAAACTCACACCCCCGGAGGGATGTCCTGTGTGCTGGGGTTGGAGCTGAAGCGCCACACTATGAGTCGCTGTGCAACTCTGAGCCAGTGGCGCCCCCTCTCTGAGCCTCAGTCTTCTCCTCTGTAGAATGGGGATAGTATCCAGTGGGATTACTCCTAAAAAGCAGTCAGCATGGGGCCTGGCACACAGTAAGAGCTTAATAAAGGTTTCTACTTCTATCATGTTTCTATTATGACATATGGTTTATTGATTTCTATACCCTCAATGCAGTTGAATAATTGCAGTGGGCTGAGCACTTACTACCTGCCAGGAGCCACTGTAGGCATTTGACAGAGAATAGTTCATTTCATCCTAACATTAACTGTAACAACTTTAGAATTATTATACCCAGGTACTATGATGATTATCCTCATTTTACAGATGAGGAGATTGAGGCACATGGGGGAAGAGGCTCGCCCAGGGTCACATAACTGGTGAGCAGTGCAGGTTATGGAGAAGGATGACTGTATCCTACCCCACAGCCCAAGGGGGATTAGAGATGGAATAAAAGCAGAGGGAAAGTAAAACCAGAGAATGAATAGAAGAAAATGAAGTAGGATACCTTTGTGCCTGGTTGGCGTGGCTCAGTGGTTGAGCATCGACCCATGAACCAGGAGGTCACAGTTCAATTCCCAATCAGGGTACATGCCCGGGTTTTGGGCTCTATCCCCAGTGTGGGGCATGCATGAGGCAGCTGATCAATGATTTTTTTTCATCACTGATGTTTCTCTCTCTCTCTTTCCCTCTCCCTTCCTCTCTGAAATCAATAAAAATATATGTTTTTAAAAAGAATACCTTTGTGAGAGAGAAACCAAGATGGCGGCATAGGTAAGCACCTAAACTGCTGCCTCGCACAACAATTTCAAAACTACAACTAAAAGACAGAATGGACACCATCCAGAACCACAGGAAAGCTGGCTGAGTGAAAATTCTAAAACTAGAAGGAAAGAGAAAAGCTCACAGAGAATTGGAGGTACGGCAAAGGGTCTTTGTGCGGGCAGAGAGGAAGGGCGGCTGAGAGCCTGGCGGACTTTCTCTGGCGGAAGGGGGAAGGAAGCCCCCGACCACACTGAACCCCACTTCTGACTGCACTGAACCCCAGTCCTGGGCGAAACCCCGTGGACCCAGGCTCATACAGGGGGAGTCTGGACTGTCAGAGAGAAAGGCACCCAGAGACTCGGAGACCCGGGGGAGACCCGGGGGAGTCCCGGCAGGCAGGGTTCTGGAGGTGCGCGCGCCAGTGTGCACAAAGGCTGCGGAGGTTGCCACAGGCTTTCCCTAGCAGAAGGGAGTCCGAAGCACCTGACTGCACTGAACCCCAATTCTGACTGCACTGAACCCCAGTTCCAGGCGAGCCCCTGGGGACCCGCGCTCTTACGGGGGGGAATCTGGACTCTCGGGCAGAGACTCGGGAGCCGGGAAAGGCAGAGGTCTGAAGGCGCGTGCATGCCAGTGCGCACAAAGGCTGCGGAGGTTGCCACAGGCTTTCCCTAGTGGAAGGGAGTCAGAGGCTCCTGACTGCACTGAGCCCCAGTTCTGACTGCACTGAACCCCAGTTCCAGGCGAGCCCCTGGGGACCCACGCTCTTGTGGGGGGAATCTGGATTCTCAGGCGGAGACTCGGGAGCCGGGGAAGGTAGAGGTCTGCAGGTGCGCACGCGCACAAGGGCAAGGCTGACTGGAAGCCAAGACTGTCTGCTCTGCCCTGAGACTCCACCCCATCCAAGCTGAGCACAGAGGCTATTGCAATTTGGCAAGTCTAATCCTATAAGGCTGTCTCCAGCACCGAACTTCTCCCAGCGTAGACACAGCTGATTCTTACAGCCAACTGGCCTGGAGGTGAATTCCTCGCAGTGATACCAACAACAATCAAGACTTAACTACAACAAGGCTGTACACACAGTCCACAAAGGGGTGCACCAAGAGTGTCCACCTCAGGTTAACTGGGGAGGCCGACCCACTGGGCCATATAGGAAACCTAGCACACAAATCTACCCTACCAACTCAGGGAAGCAATGAAAATGCGGCGTCAAAGAAACAGATCACAAACAAAAGAAATGGAGGAAAACAAACGACTGGATATAGAATTCAAAACCACGGTTATAAGGCTTTTCAAGAATATCCTAGAAAAGGCTGATAAATATAACGAGACCCTCGAAGATACGAAAAAGGACCAACTAGAAATTAAGCATACACTGACTGAAATAAAAAATATTATACAGAGACCCAACAACAGACTAGAGGAACACAAGAATCAAGTCAAAGAATTGAAATACAAAGAAGCAAAAAACACTCAACCGAAAAAGCAAAAAGCAAAAAGAATCCAAAAAGTTGAAGATAGTGTAAGAAGACTCTGGGACAACTTCAAGCGTACCAACATCAGAATTATGGGGGTGCCAGAAGAAGAGAGAGAGCAAGATACTGAAAACCTATTTGAAGAAATAATGACCGAAAACTTCCCCCACCTGGTGAAAGAAATAGACTTACAAGTCCAGGAAGCGCACAGAACCCCAAACAAAAGGAATCCAAAGAGGACCACGCCAAGACACATCATAATTAAAATGCCAAGAGCAAAAGACAAAGAGAGAATATTAAAAGCAGCAAGAGAAAAACAGTTAATTACCTACAAGGGAGCACCCATACGATTGTCAGCTGATTTCTCAACAGAAACTATGCAGGCCAGACGGGAGTGGCAAGAAATATTCAAAGTGATGAATAGCAAGAACCTACAACCAAGATTACTCTACCCAGCAAAGCTATCATTCAGAATTGAAGGGCAGATAAAGAGCTTCACAGATAAGAAAAAGCTAAAGGAGTTCATCACCACCAAACCAGTATTATATGAAATGCTGAAAAGTATTTTTAAAGAAGAGGAAGAAGAAAAAAAGTAAAGATAAAAATTATGAACAACAAATACATATCTATCAACAAGTGAACCTAAAAATCAAGTGAATTAAAAACCTGAGGAACAGAATAATCTGGTGAATATAAAAGAATCAGGGGCATAGAAAGGGAGTGGACTGATAATTCTCA
Source organism: Plecotus auritus (assembly GCF_963455305.1). Classification (NCBI taxonomy): domain Eukaryota; kingdom Metazoa; phylum Chordata; class Mammalia; order Chiroptera; family Vespertilionidae; genus Plecotus; species Plecotus auritus. Next base: position 92,598,269 of record NC_137773.1, read on the forward strand.
GGGGGAAAGGGGTATGGGGGGGTTCAGGAAGAGACTGGACAAAAATCATACACCCATGGATGAGGACAGTGGGGGGGAGGTAAGGGCAGAAGGTGGGGTGGGAACCGGGTGGAGGGGAGCTATGGGGGGAAAAAGGAGAAACAATTGTAATAATCTGAATAAAGATTTATTTTTTAAAAAATAAAATAAAATAAAAGAATACCTTCGTGATTTAAGAGTAGAAAGGGCCTCCTGGATTAAATTTTACAGGCACAAACCACAAAATAGATAAGTTCTATTACATTGAAATTAAGAATTTCCTTCTAATGAAGAATATCAAGAATATAAGCAAATCATTACATGATGGAATGGGAGGATATATTTGAAAAGCTGAACACTGTAGAGAGCTCACAGGGCCATTCGGAGAGTTAAATGGTTTAATAAATATAAAATTCTTAGAACAGTGCCCGCCTATATCTAAACATTATCTGTAACTGTTGAAACTGACAAGGGCTCTCTATCCCACTTCCATTCAGTAGAACTATGCAAGCACATATGTAATTATAAATTTTTTATTTTTTAAATTATTTTTATTGATTTCACAGAGGAAGGGAGAGGGAATCATTGATTGGCTGCTTCCTGCACACTTCCTACTGGGGATCAAGCCCACAACCCAGGCATGTGCCCTTGACCGAAATGGAACCTGGAACCCTTCAGTCTCCAGGCCGATGCTCTACCACTGAGCTAAACCAGGTAGGGCAATTATAAATGTTTTAATATCCACATTAAAATAGTAAAAAATAAAATCAACAGTGAAATTAACTTGAGTAATACATTTAGTTTAGCCCAATACATCTATATTATTATGATACTAGTGACCCAGTGCATGAAATTCGTGCACATTAAAATGGGATTAATTAGAGGAAATAATTTAATATTGCTATTTGCCCTTTCTCTATAATAGAAGTGTCAGAGATGAAAGAAAATTAGTAAAATGTATATGAAAACCTTCCTCCTGTCAGAGTGTGGGGCACACCACAGGACCCAGGGTCAAGTCCTCACTCACCCACATGCACCTCAAAATCACATGAGACCCAGACCCAGCCAGCTCCCCTCATTGGGCTAGATCCAGACCTGGCCAGTCTCACCCTTGTCAAACCCTGCCAGGCAGGGGGCATAGCCTCAGGTCCCCTGGCCTGGCACCAGGATGGGGGTGTGGTCTGAGATCCCCCAGCCCAGACGGACGGGGGACATTCCTTGAGGTCCTCTATCAAGCCCTGCCAGGTGGGGGACACGGCCTGAGATCCCCTGTCAAGCCCCGCTGGGTGGGGGGCATGGCCTGAGGTCCCCCATCAAGCCCCGCTGGGCGGGGGTGTGGCCTGAGTTCCCCCAACCCAGCACTGGGGGTGCACCTTGAGGTCCCCTGTCAAGCCCCACGGGCAGGGGGTGTGGTCTGAGGTCCCCTGTCAAGCCCCACCTGGTGGGGGGCGCAGCCTGAGGTCCCCTGGCCTGGCGCTGGGGCGGGGGGGGGGGGGAGCAGCCTGAGGTCCCCTAGCCCAGCACCAGGACAGGAAGTGCACCTTGAGGTCCCCCGTCAAGCCCAGCCGGGCGGGGGTGTGGCCTCAGGTCCCCTGGCCTGGTACTGGGGCAGGGGGTGTGGCCTGAGGTCCCCTGTCAAGCCCCACGGTGGCGGGGGAGGGCGTAGCCTCAGGTCCCTACTGATTGCTCGTTAAGGCTCCTTATGGGAACTTGGCCTCAGCTGTGGGTGCAGCCAACTTTGTGATGGAGTGATGGTCAATTAGCATATTCCCTCTTTATTAGATAGAATGTAGTCAGTATTAAAAAAGCAGTTAATGAGATATGATATTTTACATCCTCTTTTCTTTCCACTAAGTCATAGAAATCAGGTGTGTATTTCACACTAACAGCACATCTCAGTTTATATCAGCCACATTTCAAGGCCTCATGTTCGACAGCTCAGACTGGACAATGCAGATTTAGACTGTGTTAGGAATTCATGCAAATGAACAAGAAAAGATAGCAAGGTCAAGTGTGAACAGGGCAAAAGCTGTGAGCAGGTAATTTACAGAAGAGGAGAACCAGAAGGCCATCATGCAAATGAGGACATGCTCAAAATGATTAGAAATCAGAGCGATATAAAATAAAGCAATGGTGATAGCATTTTACAGTGAGTCAGAGTGACAAAATTTAGCGAGCTGGATAATGCCAACAGCTGGTGGAAATGTGGGGACATGGGACCTTCCCATACTGCCAGTGGGTATGATGGGGGCAGCTAGTCTGAGGGGCCACAGCAATTGAAGGGACCCAGCATCTCTGCATCCAGGTCTCTCTCCTAGGGAGATTTTTACCAGGTCCCTAAAAGGGTATGTCCATGGCTATCCCTGTGGTGTGGGGAGCTGGAGGTTGCCTGGTGACCAACCTTGAGGGACAAATGAGTAAGATATAAAGGATGCATGCCCGGCCAGGGTGCTCAGTTGGTTGAGCATTGTCTCATGCACCAAGAGGTCACCAATTAATTCCCAGTTAGCACACATGCCCAGTAGGGGGTGTATAGGAGGTAGCTGATCAATGATTCTCTCTCATCATTGATGTTTCTATCTCGCCCTCTCCCTTCCTCTCTCTGAAATCAATAAAAAATATTTTAAAAATACTAATGTATACCATATTATGATACTGTATATAAAATACTATATACATATTTTTTCTGAACCATTTGACAAGTTGCAGCCATCACAAATTGACCACTAAATAATTCAGCATGTATCATCTAGAAAGAAGACCAGTCTCTTATGTAATCACAGTACAATGCTTAATCTCAGGAGATTCAACATGGATATGATATTATCTAACATCTACTCAACATTCAAATAGCCCCAATTATCCCAATAATATCCTTCATAGCTGTTTTATATTTTTTTAAATATTTATGGAGGATTTAATCAAGGATCATATGATTTTGATAGTCAACTCTCTTTCACCTCCTCCAATCTAGAACTGTTCCCCAGACTTTTATTCACTCATTTGATTAAGGGATTGATTATGTCTTTCATGACATAGATCTGCTTGAAGAGCCCAGGTCAATTTTTTCTCCTTCCCTTTCCTTCCCTTTCCTTTTCTTTCCCTTCCCTTTCCATTCCTCCCCCTCCCTTCCTTCCATCCATCTTTTCTTCCTTTCAGACACACCTCAGTCAGGGTGTGTCTGATTGTCTCCTCAAGACTAGATTCAGGTTAAACACTTTAGGCAGGACAAAGTATTTTGTAGGTGATGTGGTGTCCTGCTCAGCACATCACAGCAGGGGGCGTGTGAGCATGGCCTGTCCCATCACTGGTGATGCTAACTTTGATCACTTGGTTAAGGTGGTGCCTTCCAGGTTTTCCCACCAGTACCTTTTCCCCATTACAATTAACCAGCACTCTGCAGGCTGGCCCTTTGAAACAGAATACCCACTTCCTCATGGATCTGAATCATTTATTCATCTATTGGCTGAAAAATGGTGATTTTCTAATTCAACCTTTCCTTCTGCATGTAATAGTTGGTCCAGATTTTTATTTTTCCAAAGGGGATGAAGCAACCCTCAGATCTGAGCTCCACACCAGCTGGGTCTCCCCGCCTCAGTTTCCAAGCATGCCTCTCGAACTCTGAAAGAGGGTAAGAGGTGCCAGGCACTACTCTATACCCTTGGGCAATTCCTCTACCCCTCCCTGGGGACTTCCTCATCAGTCAGCAGATGGATTCAGGTGGATTCTGGCTGGGGACACTACTGTCCCTTTGGCCCTACATCCTGCCCTAGGGAGAATCTCGGATGCCATGTGCAACCAGGACAGTGGGCACAGTCCCCCAGAAGGCACTGGGCCAGCTAAGGCAGCCGATTGCTCAGTGGGAGCGACAGAGGTCAGCAGAACAGGAAGAGGAGGACAATAGCTGAACCTGTTGTCATGGAGATCTTGGTGTTTGCCAGCTGGGTGGGGCCGCCCCAGCAGCCCTCAGCAGCTAAGCCCAGGGCCCACTCTCCCCTTTCACTTTGTCCCTCTGCTGGGTCCTCGTGTGGCTGGGATGCACAGTAGCTCACACTGGGGACTGCAAAGACCCAGTCATTTAATCAGGCTTGAGCAGAGTCGTAGCAGTTCGAGGCCTCCAAGAACGACAGGTTCCAGAACACACAGCGAGCTCCTGGTCTAGCCCCAGCTGCCTAAGTGGCCCGCTTTGAAGTAGAACAAGGAAATCTCTTACCTGTCCTGAGAACTGAGTGTCCTGGCTTTTGGGAGATGCGTTTGTGTCTTTGTTTCTCGGATCTGCTCCCGCCTGAGCAATCCCGGTTACAAGCCAAACCTGGAGATGGTGAGATTACCTGGTCCTCTCATACACACATGCATGCTCTGTACGGGGTGGGGTGGCGGGTTGTTCACTGTCAGATGGAGGAGACTGAATCATTGAAAGGTCAGCTCCCTGAGGGCAAAGGCTTGGGTTGCCTGGGTGCCCTTGGTAATCTAGCACTGCTCTCTAAATGTTTGCTGGTCTAACCAACAAGCGAACAGGACATCTTGCCCTTGTCTTCCATTCCATTGCATCCATTCATCCACTGCTTTGCTAGCTCCTATCCTAAAGGACTTTATCTCTCCGTCCAGCCTCCAGGCCTTTGCACGCAGTTTCCCTCTCCCTGGAGTACATTCAGTATACTAGTCGGTGTGTCTGTAGAGATAGGACAGAGCCTGGCACCAACCAGGGGCACATTAAATATTTAATGAGTGAATGAATGAGTGAATGAATGCCCTTGTCCTTTGTACACCCCAGGAAGCAGGGACACTCAGGACCCTCCCTATTCATTTCAGTCCCCCGCCCGCCACCCTGGAATGAATGCATCTTTTTATCCGCTCCGAGGATTGCCGGGCTGGGGCAGAGGCTGTTCAGGCCAGGCGGAGAACTGGATTGGGGGCTGCCCTCGGCCCTTTCCCAGGCCTTCTAAAGGTACGCTTTTCGGGACGTTGAGAGTTTGCATTCTCTCCCCCAAACTCAGCCTCGGTCACCGGGCTCCCACGGCCAGTCCCCCGCTGGTTATACCGAGTACCCCCGAGATACTCAACCCACAGCACGTGGCCCAGCGCCCCAGCTTCCCAGCTTCGCATTGGTAACTCGTCTCCTTCCTTCCCCTCGATTCGCCGGGGCCCAGCCTCAGCTCTCCCCTCCGGCGCCCTGCGGTGGTATAGCCCGCCGCGGCTTAGGCGAGGCGGGAAGGTCCACTACGCTGCAGGGCGGGGGAGTCGGGAAGAGCCGGATGAGGCGGGATCCCTCTGGAATGTTTCGGTCGGCTCCACCCGACTCGTTGAAGCGCGGCGTGGATTGGCCGAGAACTACAGGAGGCCACTCTTGATTGGTCGGGCGCGGTCGCCGGCCCCGCCCCCCGTCCGAGGCTGCGGGAGAGGCCCCGGCCGGAGTTTGTGGAGGGCAGAGCAGGGCGCGCGCAGGGAGGCGGCGGCGCAGGTGAGTGGTCCCCGCAGGCGGGTCACGGCGCTGCCGCTCCGGGAACCCTGTTGTGAACTCGCGGGGATCCGGCCGATCGTACGGGGTGGGGCCGGCCCGATGGACGCGGCGGCCGGAGTCCGCTGGACTGGCAGGGGGATGCCTGAGGCCCCTTCCCAGCCGGGCGCCTCCCTTCCCATTTGGGGCAGGGGGCCTACGCTTCCCGCCGCTGGAATGGGTCTCCAGCCGCACCCTGCCCCTGCACCCCTCTGGACAGCCCCCGTCCCGACGGGAACAGACGTGGGGTCGGTATTTCTGAGCCCTACCCAGGCACCTCCCCGGAGCTGGCCGCGTCCCAATCCTCCAGGGCCCAGGGGGGGCTTGGGAAGGACCGAGGTCCCGATAATAATAATGAAAAAAATCACCCCGACTAGCATTTAAGTGAACACTTACGTGTCAGGTATTTACCATGCAGATCACTGAATTTAAACACATCATGAGAGGTACTGTTACTTCTTTTAGGAGTGAAGTAGCAGACCCAGAGAGGTGGAGTGACTTGCCCAAGGTCGCACAGCTAGTAAGTGCCAGATCTGGGACTCAACCCCATACCTCAGAGACCAGAACTGGAGACTCAACCGCTAGACTACATGTCCAGTAGCTTCATGGCTCAGATGTTCCTGAGCAGCTCCTCCACCTGCTGCTGCCTACCTCCCCCGCCCCCCAACACACACACACACACACACACACACACACACACACAACACAACACAACACACACATACACAAACGCCATATATACTATATGGGCCACACCTGCTGGTCTTTGCTTTTCCCACACCTACCCCCCAGAGTTCAGCTGACAGCAGCCTCTTAAGCAATAAGCTGTCCCCATGTTTCTTCTTCCCTCAGTAGGAAAGCAAGGCGAGAGTATCTGGGTCCTGAGAAGAGAGTGACATTTTCAGGGGAGAAAGGCAGGGGGCCAGGATGCTGGAGTCCCATGCCTGCTGGGTCCCCTTGGGAAGCCTGGGCCCATGCCAGAGCAGTAGGCGTTCTCCCCGGAAACACCCAGGAGCAGGTTTTTCAAGACTGAATCAGAGGCCTCCCGCCCTCCTCTCCAAAGCAATACCCAGCTGGACAGGGGAACCTGGGCGTGGTATCCCCTCTCTCCAGCTGAGCTTGTGTGAGCTCCCTTCCCTGCTTCCTGCTCCCCCCACTCCCATTATAATTCTGTGTGGCTGTAGGGTTGCTAAGTTTCAGGCCTTTCACAGGGAGGAGAGGATGGGGATGCTAGAATTCCAGCTAACCCACTCAGTGCTGGGGCTGAAATTCTTCCTCTCCGGCCCTGTGTTCAGGTTTGAGGGGAGCCTGAGAACCAGGGGAGAGGGTACCACCTCCACGGCGTACATGTTCTGAGGATTGGGGCCTCAGATAGCACTCAGAATGAAGATACAAAATATATTCATTCATTCTACAAATATTTATTGAGCACCTACTATGTGCCAGGCACTGTTCTTGGCACAGAGGATTCAGTAGTAAACAAGACAGAAATCTTGGGGAGCTGTCATTCTAGCAGGGGAATCAGACAACAAACAAGCTAACAAGTAAAAAAGACACCTACAAAGGATGATAAGTGCTATGAATAAAATATGAGGGGTGGCATGATAGAAACTCTGGACAAAGGGGGCTCTCAGAGGAGGTGACTTTAGAGCTAAGGCCTGAATGACAAAAAAGGAACCAGCCCTGCGAAGACCAGGCAGAGGGCACAGCCAGGGCAAAGGCTCTGAAGCTGGACCAAGCTTGGAATAGGGTGGCTGAGGCAGGAGATGCAGCCAAGGTGGCGATTCTGTGAGTCAAGAGTCACATTAAGAAAACTGTTGTAAGATTTGAGGCAGGGGAGTAACACAATCTGGTTTACATTTTAAAATAGAGACATGGAGTTAAATAACAGCCTAAGACTGGAAGACAAGAGTTCTGCCAGGGCAACATGTAATTAAGTTCATGCGTCTCAGCCGTCTGGACCCCAGGGGCAATTCTAAGATGGTGGGGCAAGCTTGGGAGGCTGCCTGGAGGAGGTGGCCTAGAGTAGGCCCTGGCAGGCAGAGAATACTGGAATGTTCCTGGGCAGGGCAAGGGAGGAGGCAATATAATAACGACAATAATAATAACAGCTTCCTTAAATTGAGTGTCAGGGAAAGTGCTAAGCAGGTTACATGCATAATCTCTGAATCCCCACAAGCACTCTGAGAGACAGGAATTCCTTTCATTTTTCAGATGAAACTGAGGCCCCTTCAAGTGAAGTGACTTGCCTACGGCTACACAGCTGGTAAGTGGCAAAGGTGGGATTTGAACCCAGGCCACCCTGCCTCTTCTGTCTTGGAAAGCAAATTCATTAACCACCCACTTCACAGGTGAGGACACGCAGCCATCCCAAACCAGGGTAGTGAGTGTGGGCAAAAAGAATAAGGAGGTTGGGCATAATCACCAGCATTTATATTGTGTGCCAGGAACTGTTCCTGGCACATGTAGGGTTTCCTTAGAACTCAGAGAGCTTGAGATACTTGCCCCAGGCCACACAGCTATTAAGTGGGGAGGCCAGATTTCAGACTCAAGTCCTTAGCATTCTGCCTCCCAGTGTATGGAGGGGAATCAGAGGAGGTGATGATGAGTACTTTTATTTTTAATCATTGAGTGTAATGAAATAACTTGAGACAGTAATGGTTTATCCATTCAGAATTTTATTTTTTGTCAAATATCCAGTTAGTGCCTACTGTGTGCTAGATCCAATGATGGGTACTATCGATGAAGTAACCAATAAAAGACTAGTATTAAGGATATACAGTATTAGTATCCAGAATATATAAAGAGTTCCTACAAATCAATAAGAAAAAAAAGACAAACTGTGTAATAATATTTATTTATTTATTTGTTTGTTTATTTATTTTAATGCTTCATGGAGAAAGTTTTATTTACTTTTTAAAATATGTTTTTATTATTTTATTTATTTATTTTTAAAATATATTGTTATTGATTTCAGAGAGGAAGGGAGAGGGAAAGAGAGAGAGAAACATCAATGATGAGAGAAAATCATTGATCGGCTGCCGCCTGCATGCCCCACACTGGGAATCGAGCCCACAGCCCGTGCATGTGCCCTGACCGGGAATTGAACCAATGACCTATTGGTGCATAGGACAATGCTCAATCCACTAAGCCACACTAGCTGGGCTGTGTAATTATTTTTAAATGGGCAAAGACTGCGCTAACCGGTTTGGCTCAGTGGATAGAGCGTTGGCCTGTAGACTGAAGGGTCCCAGGTTTGATTCCGGTCAAGGGCATGTACCTTGGTTGTGGGCACATCCCCAGTAGGGGGTGAGCAGGAGGCAAGTAACAAAAAGGCAAATCCACGTGGTTAATAAATGTATTAAAAGGTATTCAGCATAATTGATTATGAGGAGAGTGGGGGAAAAAAACACACTCACAAAAAGGTGGAGATACAATACCTGTCTCCATGGATAGAGGAAGCACCTGCCCTGTGCCCAGGCGGGTGCTGACAAGCAAGGGATAGGGGACCATAGAGGTGGGGCCTGTGTTTTTGCTGGCGAGACAAGACCCTCTTGAGGGCAGAGACTACAGCCTGTGCCTCTTTGTCTCCCCAGAACCAGGCATAGAATCTGGAGGGCTGGTGAATATTAGGATAAATCATTCAACAAATATATATTAAGCACCTGCTATGTGCCAGGCACTGTTCTCTGCACTGAGAATATAGGTATGAATAAGACAGAATTCCCTGACCTTTTAGAACACAGATAATGAACAAGCTAAATTGATGAAATAGATTTTCCACCTGAAAGATGTGAGAGTGATTTGTGTGGATAACAGGGAGCACAGCCAGTGCAAAGGCCCTGAGGCAGGACTATGCCTAATGTGTTGGGGCGAGGCCTATATGACTGGAGGGAGTGAGCGAGGGGGAGAGTAGGAGGAGGTAAGGGAAGGGAGGTAATGGGAGGGGGGGCAGATATTTGGGGGCTCGTGGGCTGAGGGGAGAACATTTACTTTTATTCTGAGTTAGGAGCCCTGGAAGGGTTCAGAGCAGAGGACGGATATGATATGGCTTATGTTTTACAGGATCACTCTGGCTACTGTGTTGACAAGAGACTGTGGGGGGCAAGGGTAGAAACTGGAAAACCCGGAGGAGGCAACTGCACTAGTCTAGGTGAGTGACGATGGGACTGGACCAGGTGATACTGGAGGAGGTGTTGGAGAATAGATGAATGAATGAACGAACGAGTGAATGGATGCATGAGGATGGGTGCAGCCCACTGGGCTCAACTGAATCTAGGACAGCTCTCAGAATAGGCAGTCTGAAGGGAGGGAAGGCAGTCTTTTACACAGAAAAATATAATTTGGTTTCATTTGATCCTCACCACAACCTGGCCAGGGATAAAATGTCCTCATCTGCAGGCCAAGCATCTGAGGCCCAGGAAAATAGCACCGCATAGGGGACAGCTTTGTGGTTATTAACTTGTGCTTGGGAGTCAGACCTGAGGATGCATGCAGCCAGCCTCCGTGACTTTGGACATGTGACTGAAAAATGAAATCTGAATTCTTTCCCAGTCTATAAGGCCCTGCACAGTCAGCTAATGTCACCTCTTTTACTTTCCCTCTTTATACCCTCCCATTGCTTACTCCGCTCCATCTCACTGGTCTCTGGCTGATCTGTGAGCCTGAATCTGTGAGTCTGCTCAGAACCCTCCATGTCTGCTACCCTCACCCAGAGCAAAAGCCCAAGTCCTTCCTGCAGCCCACAAGGCCCTGCTATGTATGCCTGTCACCTCCTTACCCTCACCTCCTCCTGTTCTCCCCCTTACTCACTCTGTTCCAACTACACAGGCCTCCTTACTGTTACTCAAACATGCCAAGCACTTCAGGGGCTCTGTATTGGCTGTTCCCTCTGCCTGGAACGTTCTTGCCTCACATCCTCGTGTGGATGCTTCCTCCCATCAGTCAAGTCTCAGGTTCAGCTTCACCTGCTCAGAGAGGCCCTCCCTGACCTTGTTTATAGAACTTTTCTGGTTTTATTGTCTTCATGGGACTATTAGAAGTTATATTAGATATACCTCTCCTCTGAATGAATGCTTCTGGGCAGCACAACAGGGCCCCATTTAGCCAGTATAGTACCTAGGAGTGAACTAGGAAAAGGCAGCCCTTCCTCCTAGCACACACATCACCACACCAGGGTCTGGTGCTTTTGCACAGTGAATAACTATGTAACTGCACATGGTGGCCCGAGCCAGGGACCTTGCTTATTGAAGGAAGTATCTGAAATGGTGTATGGATTATTGTAAATACCCCAAAAATATTGTTTGACGGGAGGGAGAGGGGAGTAAGAGAGACAGTGGGGGGAGAGAAGAAAGAAAAACATTGTATCAATCCTGACAGGTTGTGCCTCAGGAACAAACAACTTAGTGGCTGAACAAAAATCTTAGTGGTCAAACTCAACAAAGGTTTAATTTTCATTCCTGCTCCATGTCCATTGCAGCTTGTCAGGAAGTTTCATTCACTGTAGTCACGTAGGGCCTGGCCTGATGGAGCCACCACCATGTCAGTTGTGGCTGGTCACCCTGCCAGGGAGAAACAGATCTCCGGAGGCTCTCGCTCTAGTAATTAAACGCTTCAGTTCAGAAATGTCATGTGTTACTTCCTCTCACAACTCATTGTCCAGAACTAGTGACATGACTGCCCAATCATAAGGAGATCTGTAAGTGCCATCTGCCTATGTGCTTTGAAGGGAGGGCTGGCAGCAGTAATATACAGCACTAATGACTGCGACTGATAGAAAAATAAAGAGGAATTTAACCACTCTGGGCCTCCATTTTCTCATCCGTTAAATGGGTGTAATCATCTACAATAATAAAAGTGTGCCCTAACCTGTTTGGCTCAGTGGATAGAGCTTCAGCCTGTGGACTGAAGGGTCCAGGTTCGATTCCAGTCAAGAGCATGTATCCTGGTTGCGGGCACATCCCCAGAAGGGGGTGTGCAGGAGGCAGCTGGTCGATGTTTCTCTCTCATCTATGTTTCTGGTTCTCTATCCCTCTCCCTTCTTCTCTGTAAAAAATCAATAAAATATAAAAAAATAAAAAATAAAAGTGTAATATGCTAATTAGACTGGACCCCCGAACGACATTTTGGACGTCCTTCCGGATGAAGCTGCAGCAGCGGGGGCCGAGGCAGAGGCAGTTAGGGGCGATCAGGCAGGCAGGCAGCAGTTAGGGGCGATCAGGAAGACAGGCAGAGTGATTAGGGGCGATCAGGTAGGCAGGTGAGCAGTTAGGGGCGATCAGGCCAGCAGGCAGAGTGGTTAGGGGTGATCAGGCAGGCAGACGAGCAGTTAGGGGCATCGGGCAGGCAGAGTGGTTAGGGGCAATGAGGCAGGCAGGTGAGCGGTTAGGAACCAGCAGTCCCAGATTGCAAGAGGGATGTCCAACTGGAGTGATATCCGACTGTCCCGAGGGGTCCCAGATTGCGAGAGGGTGCAGGCCAGGCTGACCGACCCTCCCCCCCCCCCCCCCCCCCGCTGCACGAATTTCGTGTACCAGGCCTTAGTAACTTAATATGGTCCCTACATCACGATATAGTGTAACAATTAAGTAAGGTCATGGAGCAGTTAGCATGGGGTTGTATAGATATTAGCTGCTAATATTATGTATGAGTATAAAAGTGCTGGGGCCAGGGATTTGAACTGAGGCCACGCTGTTCTCTGTCATTGGGCCTGTAGGGCGCTAATGGTGGGGAAAGATGTCCTGGGGCCACTGCACAGGCCCTAAATCCACTTTCTCACCTGCAGATCTCCTGGGCGTGCTCCCTCTTCCCGCTGCTCATGCCACTGGGACTGGGGCGGCGGAAAAAGGCGCCACCTCTGGTGGAAAATGAAGAAGCTGAGCCAGGCCGTGGTGGGCTGGGTGTGGAGGAGCCAGGGCCCTTGGGTGGAGGTGGGGTAGGGGGGCCCCAAATGGGCTTGCCTCCCCCTCCCCCGGCCCTGCGGCCCCGCCTTGTGTTCCACACCCAGCTGGCCCACGGCAGTCCCACTGGTCGCATCGAGGGCTTTACCAACGTCAAGGAGCTGTATGGCAAGATTGCAGAGGCCTTCCGGCTGCCAGCTGCCGAGGTACACATCAGGGAGTCCTGGGGTTCTGACGGTGGGCTAGAGGCCTGGACGTGCATTCTGGTCCTGAACTGTGGCTCAGTGCCAAAGCTGCAGATGCAGAGGCCTATGCCACACTGAATTATGGGGAACTGGAGGCCAGGGCTGGATGCTGAGTTTCCATCGGGTATTGGGACACCTACGCCCGAGTGGATTATGGGAACTGATGTCCAGGACTGGATGCTGCATTCCCATCATGCATTGAGAGGTTCACCCCAGTGGATTGTGGGGGTTGGAGGTCCGGTGCAAGATTCACTTCTCCAGGATGCATGAGAGGCCTCACCCCAAGACTTTGGCACAAGGAAAGAGAGGACAGGAGGGATTGAGCAAGAAGTAGCCACAGGGGTCTCAGTAGGCTGGGTGGGTATCTGTGCCCTTCGCTCATTCCACAAGCATGTACTAAGCACCCACAGTGGGCCAGGCTCTGTGCCCTGGAGCCGGCAGGGAGATTTTTGCTAGGACAGAAATTTCAGCCCTAGCTGAGCTGACATCCCAGTGGGGGCCCTGCACTGGCTCTGGAGTGGTCAGGCATTGGGGTGGGGACCCCCCAGGCCTTTCCAGACTCTCTTTCTTATTCCTCAAAGGACGAGGGAGGGAAGGTGAGAGTTAAGTGTCTCCTACCTCTGCAGGTGATGTTCTGCACCCTCAACACCCACAAAGTGGATATGGACAAGCTCCTGGGGGGCCAGATTGGGGCTGGAGGACGTTCATCTTTGCCCATGTCAAGGGGGCAAGCGTAAGGAGGTGGAGTGTGTCAAGTCGGAGGAGGCGCTAGGGCTCACTATCACAGACAACGGGGCCGGCTACGCCTTCATCAAGGTGCCTGGGGCGGAGGGGGGAGGTCGGCATATGTCTGGGGGCAGAGCCACAGGACTGACAGCTCCTTTCTCCTCAGCGCATCAAGGAGGGCAGCGTCATTGACCACATCCAGCTCATTAGCGTGGGCGACATGATCGAGGCCATCAACGGGCAGAGCCTGCTGGGCTGTCGGCACTACGAGGTGGCCCGGCTGCTCAAGGAGCTGCCCCGAGGACGCACCTTCACACTGAAGCTCACGGAGCCCCGCAAAGAGCTTTTGGTGAGGGGCTGCTGCTTGGACCACCCAATATACTTGGGTCCGGCCTGCAGTGCCATGGGCCACCAGAAGGTGGCGCCCCAAGCCCAGCAGGCCGAATTGGAAAGAGGGACAGCTCCGCCTTGCCTTGGGGAGGGGGGTGCTGGCCTTTTGCCCAGCCTGGGTGGGGACGAAGAGGAAGTTGCCCCCACATCCAGCTTCCAGGAGCCATTAGCCCAGCCAAGCGCCCCCAACCCCCCCAGCCCTGATAAGCCAGGCTTGGCTGCTCTGTGCCAGCCCCCCCACACTTTTCAGTCTGGCTTCACTAACTCTCAGGAATGGGCTCTAGGCCCCTAAGGTGGGGGTGGGGGACTCTGAAACACTTCCCCAAGCAGCTAGGGCTGGTCTATGGCCCAGCAGCTATTACTCTCCCCTCCCCCGCCACTCAACCCTGGGGACAGCAGCTAGAGATCAAGACCCCATCCCCTTCCTGGCCCTTGGGCCCTGGGAAAGATATGGCCCCTTTAATGTCCCTTTTAGCCTTTTCCATTCCCAGCCCCTGGCTGCCCCTCTCCCATCCATGCCAAGTCTGTCAGGAATCCTGCCCTCCTGGGATCACCTCAGCCCCCAACTGCCCCTGGAGCCTGCAGGAGCTTGGAGAAGGTAGAGGAGAGTGTCAAAGGCCAGGATGTCTTGGTTCCTGTCCAGAACATGCTGGAATTGGGCTCCCCCCACTCTCACACCTCCCCTGCCTCCCACAGACATGATCAGCATGCGTTCAGGGGGTGGCCGTCCTGGCTCCGGCCCCCAGCTGGGCACTGGCAGAGGGACTCTCCGGCTCCGATCCCGGGGCCCTGCCACTGTAGAGGATCTGGTGAGTGTTCCAGCTGGGCCCAGCCCCCCTTCCCTGCACACTCACAGGGTACAGTGTCACCTGTTAGCTGAGGGGCTCCAAGCACTGGATTCAAACCACCTCTGCCTCCTCCCAGCTCCAGGACCCTTCTTGTTGGCCTTATTAGTTTCCTTGACTGTAAAATGGGGGGATAATAATACTGATAATGTCGGGGTTGTCCTGAGAATGAACTGAGGGTTAATATAGATAAAGTAGCAAAAAGAGACCTGGCACTTAGTAAATACAATTAGAGGTATGTTTACATTATTATGATGCCACTGTCCCTCCTCCCACCCCACCTCCAGCCCTCAGCCTTTGAGGAGAAGGCAATTGAGAAAGTAGATGACCTGCTGGAGAGTTACATGGGCATCAGGGACACAGAGTTGGGTGAGTGCTTGGCATTTGAATCTGGGAGGGGGAGGAGGCTTCCAGGCCCTGTGGACTGGGTCTGCCCTGACCACCTCCATTCTGCTCCCCTACCCCCAGCGGCCACCATGGTAGAGCTTGGGAAGGACAAGAGGAATCCAGACGAGCTGGCCGAGGCCCTGGATGAGCGGCTTGGTGACTTTGCCTTTCCTGATGAGTTCGTCTTTGACGTCTGGGGTGCCATTGGGGATGCCAAGGTCGGCCGATACTAGGCCTCCCACTGGACCTTGCGATGATCTGAGCCGGGCCTGGTGGGAGCCCCTGGGGTGGGGACACCACCACCCAGGCTCCGGCATCCGGCTCAGCCTGGCCCTGGCCCAGCAGTCCCAGGATGTGGCGTGGAGGTGGGGGCTGAGCCTCTGCCCCACTCCAATTGGTACCACTCCTCCCTAATTCCCAGCCTGGCTGGGGTCCCCAGCTACCCCCCTACTCCCACCCTGTTCCCACCTACCTCAGCCAGATCAGGCTCTGGGAGGGACCAGCCAGATTGGGCAGCCAGACCCCGCCCGCAACACTTTCCACATCAGCGGCCAAACTGGTCCCTCTGTCTTCCTGCGGCCTCGGGTTCTGTTCGGGGGTCCTGACCTCCCTGGTTTCCTGACAGGGAATTCAAAAGGGGGAGCGTCCCCCCTCAGCAAATGCAATAATTCCCCTTCCGCCATTCGTCCAGAGGAGCTCCCTACCTCTGCATTTGAAACACGTCTGCTGTGAACTCCCCCCTCCCCCCCACTCCCGTGTCTCCCTCAGCCCAGCCCTGGACAAACGGCATGAGGAATGATGGCGGTGGGCTTTCGTATCTGAATTTGCTGTCGAACATAAAGACTCTGCTGTTGGACCTGTCTGGTGGCCTTGGAGTGAGAATGTGGGATGGGCCCAGCCTGGGAAAAAATGTAGCAGCTGAAATCCATCCTCCTCTGGCTCCAAATTGAATTAGGAGCTGGCCCTGGCTGCCCACCCCCTCCCACCCGTTCCGCCTGATGAGGCTTCTGGCTGTGGGCCACCAGGCTTCCAGGCAAGGCCTGAGCTTTTTGGCCTACTGAGGGTTCAAGTCTTGCTCCCTTTTGAACAGTGCCTCCTGCCACCCCAGCCTGATGTGAACAGTGGACACAAGGCTGCTGGCTACAGCCCAGGGTCGTGGGAAGCACCAGGGCCAGGAGGTGTGGAAGCCTGGCTTGGAAAAAGAAAGCTGGCAGGGAGGGGGCTCAACCAGCCTCAGGCCTGCTGGAGGCTGGGGCAAGTGCTATGGGGAGGAGCCATCCCTGAAGCTCGGGGAGCAGCCATGATGCCGCCACACACCACCTGACTGGACGTGCAGGGTCTGCGGGTGTCCACGGCAGGCCATGTTGTGCACTGGACATAAACCCAGCCTGCTTGTTTTGACAACCCGCTTCACCCTCGAGGATTTAAGGGGGATCTGGAAAGGGGGGTGGGGCGGGACCCTGGCCAGACCAGGAGGGAAGAGCCAAAATTGAAGGGAGGGAGCCAGCTAGGCTGGAGGTCCCTGCAGGAATGTTGGGGGGCAGGGGTGAGCCGAGGGGGGAAATGTGAGCCCAGTCCACTCCCCATTCCCACTGGGTGGGCAGTTGGCCTCCAAGGTGGGGGGTGTGGGAGTGCCGCTGAACTGGGGGTGCATGGCTATATTCTCTGGTGGGGCAGGGGTAGCAGTTGTCGGGATTACTCCATGCATTCCTGGGCACCTGGAGGTGTTTCATGTGTCCGTACCAGTAGGAGCCTTCTACTGAAAGGGTGTGTCTCAGTGTTGAGAGTAGGACTGTGTATCAGTGTTGATGATTTGTGACTGTATTGAGGTGTTTGTGGGTATAAATGGCAGTGTCTACACAGAGGGTGGGTATGTGACTGTAGAACTGTGTGTCTGGATGTTCCTATTTCTAGGGTAGGCGTGACCAGCAAGATCTCGGGGAGTCCAGGGCATTGCAACGCCTTGTGTTTCTGGTGTAGAGTGTGACCATGAAACTTGTCTTGGACTGTTAGGGGGTATCTCTGAGTGATACGGATGGCTTGGGGGCTGTATCAGCGAAGGATCTCAGGGGCTGTATTTCAGGGTGTTGAGAAAAGTGGTGTTAGAGTCAGTAACTATGGGGATGTCTCTGGTGCTGGGGTGCAAAAGCCTTAGTGAGTTCAGGGATGTGATGATGGCTGACTCCAAGGCTCTGAGGAATGTGGCTGGCTGGGGACAGGCTGAGATGGTGGCTGGTCTCAGGGTGTTAGGGGATATGATAGTGTGTCTTCAGGTGTGAGACTGTCCCTACTTCTCAGGGCAGGAGGTGAGGCTGCAGCTGTGTATCCACGGGTGTGTCCCAGGTGTCCCTCACCACATCCTGAAGCAGGATCTAGGAGAGCCCCCTGGTCACTGGGCCTCGTCCTCCTCCCCTCCAGGGATATGACTCCCTGCTGCCCTGGCCTGGGCTTTAAGCCCTGTGTAAATAGTGGGCGGATCTCCTGGCCTGGCTGGGCCTGACCCAAGCTAGTTCACCCAGGGCACTGCCCACCACCACCCACCCAACATCCATGAGGACTCTGGCAGGGCATAAGAGTGCTGCTGCCCCCACAAGGGCTAGCCCCCCAATCTTGCAGCCCCTATGGGCGTAGCGGCACCCCCTGTAGCCGCCCCAGCCGGCCCCTGGTGACGCTCACATTTTCCAGTGTTTAGATTTTATCCGCTTTATTAATGAGGCAGGCGAGAGGCCCAAGCCTGGGGGGGAAGGGGGGTGCTCCTGCCCTACCGAGGGGAGGGGGTTAAGGGGGGGCCAGGACAGCTCCATGGAAGTCCCCCTTATAAGGGGAGCTGGGGCCCAGAGTGGCCCCTACCCATTGCCAGGAGTGCAGAGAGGGGGGTCTCTGCCCCCCCAGGCCCCTCAACGGGCTGGTGCTGGGTGGAGCAGCCCCTGGAGGCCTGAGTGGGCAGCCAGAGGAGGCAGGGAGCTGAGTGAGGAGCCGCCCCTGTAGGAAGGGAGGGAGGGAGCGGCCTGCCGAGAGCTGGAGCGCAGCGGGCCGCAGGGACTGAGAAGCAGGCGATGGGGACCTGGTGTTCCAGGCACCACCAGGTAAGAAGACTGGGTGCAAGGATCTCAGGTGGGGTTGGAGGGCACAGAAGGATGGTTCCCTCTACCTGTCCATCCTGTGTTCTCAGCCCTCTGTCCCGGTTGCTCTTAACCATCTGTCCCTTCTCCTTTCTCTTCTGAACCAGGGGGCAGTAATGCCCTCTCAGCCCTCACCACTGGTATCAAGGGAGGGGTGGTCCTGGGTCAACCTGAGGCCTCTGGGGCAGGGACATGGAGCTGGCGGGAGTGGAATCCTGGGTGAGGTAGCTGTGGTCGGGTAGGGCCTGAGTGAGAGGGAGACAGCAATGGAGCTCAGAGATGGGAATGTGGAGGACAGAGATGGGGCCATGGCGACAGAGACAGTGCAATGGGGAGAGATGGGCCCACAGTGGCAGAGGTGGGGCTGTGGGCATCAAGGATGGGACTGGAGTAGAGATGACATGATGATGGTTGTCCGAGATGGGGCAGTGGGGTCATGTGGAGCCCTAGGATCAGAAACGGGTCCGTGAGTATCAGATGGGACAGTGGACCAGAAATTTGCTATGATGTAAATGGGAGGTGGGTCTGTGAGACCCAGAGGCTATGATAGACCAGGGGACGGGCCACAGTGAAGGAGAAGTAGGCAGTGAGGCAGAGTGGGGCTGAGAGCAAGAGCTGGGAGGGTAAGAGGTGGAGGAGGAGTCAGGAACTGGGCTCCAGGGTCTTTGGAGTTGCCATGAGGTGACTTGGGCTCTAATGACCCAAAAAGGGACCATCAGCTGGTCCCAGTGGGCGCTGTGCCCTGGGCCAGCCTCAACTTGCCCTCCTCTTCTCCCCAGCCCCACCCCCGGCACCTGACATGAACCCCTACGGGCCCCTCAACCTGAGCCTGGTGGGCGAGGCGACCACGTGTATTGCACCTGTGGCCCCCAACGCATCCACTGGGCCACCGCCGGGCATCGGGGGCGCATCACCAGCGCTGCCCATCTTCTCCATGACGCTGGGCGCCGTGTCCAATGTGCTGGCACTGGCGCTGCTTGCGCAGGCCTTGGGTCGCATGCGGCGCCGCCGCTCGGCTGCCACCTTCCTGCTGTTCGTCGCCAGCCTGCTGGCCACCGACCTGGCTGGCCATGTGATCCCGGGTGCACTGGTGCTGCGCCTGTACGCCGCGGGGCGCCCGCCAGCCGGAGGCGCCTGCCACTTTCTGGGTGGCTGCATGGTCTTCTTTGGCCTGTGCCCACTGCTGCTGGGCTGTGGCATGGCCGTGGAGCGCTGTGTGGGGGTTACGCGGCCCCTGCTGCACGCAGCGCACGTCTCGGTGGCCCGCGCTCGCCTTGTGCTGGCCGCGCTGGCCGCCGTGGCCTTGGCCGTGGCTCTGCTGCCCCTGGTGCGCGTGGGCCGCTACGAGCTGCAGTACCCCGGCACGTGGTGCTTCATCGGCCTGGGCCCGGCGGGCGGCTGGGGCCAGGCACTGCTCGCTGGCCTTTTCGCCGGCCTCGGCCTGGCCGCGCTGCTCGCTGCGCTCGTGTGCAACACGCTCAGCGGCCTGGCCCTGCTGCGCGCCCGCTGGCGACGCCGCTCGCGACCGCCACCCCTGACCTCAGGCCCGGACAGCCGCCGGCGATGGGGTGGGCGCGGACTCCGCTCGGCCTCCGCCTCCTCCGCCTCTTCCGTCGCTTCGGCCTCCGCTGCCCCCAGCGGCATCCTGGGCCGTGGCTCAGCGCGTAGAGCCCGCGCCCACGACGTGGAGATGGTGGGCCAGCTCGTGGGCATCATGATGGTGTCGTGCATCTGCTGGAGCCCGCTGCTGGTGAGGGGCGCACCGGCCCCTTCAGCCAAGCTTCTATCTGCTCCCGCCTTGGCCCCTACTACCCTTTTCCATCAGAGCATATTCCTGTCCTCTCCCCAACCAGAGTCCCGCCCCCTTCAAGCCCCACCTGTCAAGAAAGCCCGCCCTTTGCCCTCTCCCTCTGACATTCACCCCTCCTCCAAGCCCCCAGATCTTACTCCTTCTTGGGGTCTTTGTAGTTCACCCCAACCCCACAAGCTTTCTCCCCAGCCCCACAACCTCTAGACCCTGACACTTCCTTCTCTGGCTTCCCCCCACAACACACACCGTTTCTCTTCTTCCTTTCAGCCCTCTGCCCTTTGGAACACCTGGGACTTCTTTCTAGTCCGAGCCCCACTCAATGAAGGCCTTTGCTTCTCCGCGTCCTTTAAGGCCCCGCTTCTTCGCCGATCTTTCCATAGCTCCTTTCCACGAAGACACCCATTTTCCTCCGTGACGCTCACAACCCCCTTACCTTCCAGTCAAGCTCCCATTCATCCCAGCCCCACCCATCGCTGGGCCCCTTCTCTGACAGCCATTCCACCGCTCACACCGGCTTCTCCCGCAGGTGTTGGTGGTATTGGCCGTTGGGGGCTGGGGCTCCAGCTCCCTGCAGAGGCCGCTGTTTATGGCCGTGCGCCTCGCCTCGTGGAACCAGATCCTGGACCCATGGGTGTATATCCTGCTGCGCCAAGCCGTGCTGCGCCAACTGCTTCACCTCCTGCCCGGGAGGACCGGCGCCAAGGGCAGCCCCGCGCTGGGTCTAACCAGAAGCACCTGGGAGGCCAGCTCGCTGCGCAGCTCCCGGCATAGTGGCCTCAGCCATTTCTAGGCACACCCGGAGACCCAGCAACTAAGCCAGACCACTCCATGCCCGGCAAGGTGCGCAGCGCGGAGCCTTCGAGGAATAAAGCTATTTTGCGGACCAGCCCAGGGCGGTGTGTCCCGTTGGTGCTACAGCAACGCCCGTGGCCGCTGCGGGGGGGAGGTGGCAGAGGCCCAGAGCACTTCTCCGGAGGTGCAGTTCCGGGACTGGCCACGCGGGGGCCCAAGCCGCCTGACGCGGAGCCGGAGCCGGAGCCGCAGGAGCATGCGCAGAGTGCTGCAACCGCAGCCCCAGGCTCCAGGCTCGAGTGGGTGCAGTGAGGATGGTGGAGGGCTTCTGGTCCCTGCCGCTGCCAGGACGGACTCCCGCAGCCATTCGCCCACGGGGGCTCTGAGCTCCCCCAACAGAGCCCCAAGACTGTACCCCCAAGCCACGTCCCATCACAGCCTTGAACCCCTCCAAGGCCTGTCCATGCTCCCTACCATAGTGACAGCTCCAAGTTCCCATCCTCCCTTGACTCCCTTCAAATTACCCCCCAGCATAACCCAAGGCATCTTCCCATCCCACTTTCCCCATCTCTCATTACGCTCCTCCAATCCCATTACTATGAACAAAAGAGCCAGGGATGCATGGAGGGGGCAAACCCCAAAGGCATTTTTAAAAACTAACAACAGCTGGGTGGGAGCAAGGGCAGGGGAGCAGGCTAACAGCCCCCGGCCACAAAGTCGAAGTCCCGGAAGGCTGCCTGCTCCGTGGCCGTGAGGGGCCTCGAGTCTCGGGCCGGGCTCAGTGTGGGGGCCTCCCCTGTGAACTCCTCATCGAAGTTGCTGACATCTGTGCGGCCTGACAGCGTGGGCACGAAGGGCGGCGGCAGGCGCCGGGCCAGCAGGGCGTCCCAGCCCAGGGTCTGCAGGGAGAGTGGGGGGAGGTCAGTGTGGAGGGCTGGGGCACAGAGGGCATGAGGGGCCAGCCCCTTGCGCCCCCTCCACCTCTGGATCTGTGGAGGTCCATCGGATCTGTGGAGGTCCATCTGAGCCACAAGATAGAGGGGCATAGTAGGCAGGGCTGGGAGGTCCGAAAGGATCAGGGGAGCCTGGTCTCACACTAAGGCTGTGTTTCCCACCAGGCCAGCCTGGAGGAGGTATGGGTGCAGCAGGGTCAGTGAGGGTGAGGGAGGGAAGGCAGGAGTGACAATGTTGAAGGTGAAGCAACGAGGTCTTAGGGGGAAATGGCCTGGCCCTTGGAAGGATGAGGGTCCTCACCCTAAAGAAGGGCTGTTTCTTCACATCCTCTGCATCCCTCTCGCTGGATCCCAGCCTCCGCTCCGGATTCCTCCGCAGAAGCTGGGGGTGGGGGCACTATATCAGTCTTCCCCTCTGGATCCCAGGGCCCCTCCCCAGTATACCCCAGCTTGGAGGGTCCTCACCCTGCGCATGATGCCGATGGCTTCAGCTGACAGGAATCGGGGGTAGCGAACCTCATCGTTGACGATGCTGTCAAATACTTCTTCCTCATCGTCCCCTGGAAAAGGGGACTGGGAACAGGGAGAAAGCAGGGAGTACAGGGTGAACAAATTAGGCATCTCCTCTGGCCATGCCACACCCAGCCCCAAAGCCCTCTGCTCTGGCTGCACCTGCACATAGAGGGTATGTACCCCATTTTACAATTTGGAAACTAAGGCCAGGGAGGAGAAGCCACCTGCCCCATCACACAACACGTGTTGGAGGCAGATTCTGATTCCACCCCTGGGCACACGCAGGTTCCAGTGCCATCCCAGGGACAAGCAGGGTGGGGGCAGCCTGTGGCCTCACCTCACCAACCAGCATCTCATAGAGCAGCACGCCCAGCCCCCACCAGTCCACCGCCCGCGTGTACGACGTGTCTGTCAGCACCTCGGGGGCCAGGAACTCCGGGGTTCCACAGAATGTGCTGGTCCGGTCCCCATAGCCCATCCCTGGGGCAGCAGGGACATGTGAGATTATTGGGGGACAGAGGGGGTCCAGCCAGCCCTGTCCCAGGATCAAGGGTGGGGTTGTGAGATAACCTGGGTAGGGTTGGGGACTCCATTCCTTCCCCCCCATTCTGTCTAATACCCTCAGATCCCGGCCCCGCCCCTCACCCTCCTTGCAGAGGCCAAAGTCTGCGATCTTGACATAGCCCTCCGTGTCCAGGAGCAAATTGTCCAACTTCAGGTCCCTGTGAGGGGTTGGGGGGATGTAAAGAGGGATGAGTGGGAATGGGTGCCCTGCCTCAAGCCTGAGGGCCCCCCAGTGGGCAGAGCATGCATGCATGAGCACGCACACGCACACACCTGTAGACAATCTTGTGTTCGTGGAGAAACTGCAGCCCCAGCACCACACAGGCTGAATAGAAGCTGCAGAGAGAGGCTGGTGTGAGAGCCAGGCCTCCCCACAGGAAGATCATACAAACCTGGTTGTCACATCCTCAAAAGCCCCCCATTCGACCAGACTCCAAGGGCTGGGGGGCGGGGAGGAAGGTGGGATCTTTAGGGGGAGGAATGAGAAGGGGCTGAGGCATGGGGTACAGGGGGCCAGGCTCACATAGCTCGGGGTTCGGAGAAGACGTCACTGTGGATGTGCAGCATCAGGTCCCCACCAGCTGAGTATTCCATCACAAAGCACACGTGCTCCGGTGTCTGGAAGCAGCCAAACAGGTTCACCAAGAAGGGGTGTCCTGCGCTGGTCACCGCTGCCAAGATCCGCTTCTCGCACATCAGGCTGGACAGGGTGGGGACAGGGGTCAGAGAGCATAGTAGCTCCCTACCCCCAACTCTCACACTCCCTAGAGTCCTCAAACATTGGATATTTGTTGAAGGCCTCTCACGGCTGTGCAACCTTGGGCAAATTGCTTTATATCTCTGACCTTCGGCAGCCTTGTCTGCTAAACAGGCACCTAGAATTCATGTCATCCTAGTAACAGTCCCCCAACTTCTCTTTGGGGAGCTGGAAGGGGTGGGCTAATTGGAGCACCCCATCTCCCTGACCAGGAATTTATTCAGGAATGAGGAAGCCAAACCAATGGGGCTCAATCTCAGGATTTCTGTTGGAATTTTTAAAAAATATGTTTTTATTGCCCTAGCTGGTTTGGCTCAATGGATAGAGCATCAGCCTGCGGACTGAAGGGTTTCGGGTTCGATTCTGGTCAAAGGCACATTGAGCCTGGGTTGTGGGCTCAATCCCCAGTAGGGGGCGTGCAGGAGGCAGCTGATCAATAATTCTCTCACATCATTAATGTTTCTGTTTCCCTCTCCCTTCCTCTCTGAAATCAATAAAAATATATTTTTAAAAAATGTTTTTATTGATTTCAGAGAGAGGAAGAGAAAAAGAGAAACATCAATGGGCTGCCTCCAGCACGCCCCCTACTGGGGATGGAGCCCGCAACATAAGCATGTGTCTGGGATCTCCTGGAATTTTTAAGGAAGGGCTAAAGCTAGTGGATGAGCCTTAAACTGCTGGGTGGAGGGCATTCTCTGCCGCCATAAGGGCATTGCAAAGTCCATACCCAGGAAAGCAGAACTGAGAGACATCATCTGAGCACCTGGATACAGCCATGCCTGAAGGCAGACACCCCTGGACATTTCTGATCCAGAGCAATAAATTCTTCTATTTGCTTAAGCCTGCCCAAATTGGGTTCCTGATTAACAAAAAGATGTCAAGAAGATTGGGGACAATCTCAGTGTTTCTTCTGAGAATTTACAGGAGGCCAGGCACTATGCAGAATACTCTAGATTCAGTCTCTCATTTAATCCACCTTGATTACCATGCAAGAAAGGCATCATTACTCCCCTTTTATAGAGGGGGAGGCTGAGGCTCAGAAGGGCCTCCCCAGGATCTTTAAGTATGTCTGTGGCAGAGATGGGATTTGAACTCAGGGCCCCAACCCCAAAGCTGAGGCAATGCAATGGCACCATTAAGAGCATAGGCTTCAGCCCAGCTGGTGTGGCTCAGTGGTTGAACACTGATCTATGAACCAGGAAATCAAGGTTTGATTCCAGATCAGAGCACATGCCCAGGTTGTGGGCTCAATCCCCAGTAGGGGTTGTGTAGGAAGCAGCCGATCAATGATTCTCTCTCATCACTAATGTTCCTATCTTTCTCTTCCTTGCTCTCTGAAATCAATTAAAAAAAAAAAAAAAAAAGCACAGGCTTCAGAGCCCGAGTCCCTAGGATTGAATCCTGGACCTGCTGCTTACTGGCTATGTGACCTCAGGCAACTTGCTCAACTTCTCTGTGCCATCAGGAGAATGGGAACAATAATAGTATTTACCCCACAGGGCTGTTGTGGGGAACAAATGAGTCACTGAATATAAAGTGCAGAGTGGATGTTTCTAAGAGTTAGTATAAATAAGTAAATAAATAAATGTTACGAAAAGAGTATTTTCTTAAGTACTAGCTTAATAAGTGTGAGAAAGGACTACTCTGACTCCCATTTCCCAGAAGAGAAGACTGATGTTCTCAGATGGCCTGAGCCGGGTCCCCACCTCTCCACCTCATCTCGGGCCACAATGTCCCCTTTCTTCAGAGCCTTGATGGCAAACAGCTCCCCACTGGGCCGGAACTCAGAAAGCAGCACCTGTAACCACAGTGGGCAGGGGTGGCCTTAGCAACCAGTCCAGAGACCCAAGGGTGTGGACTCCCAGCTCTTCAACTTCTTGCCACCGTCTCACCTTCCCAAAGTGACCCCGGCCCAACACCGCCAGGAACTTGAAGTCCTCGAGGGTCAGGGGTGACTTCCTGAGAGGGCTGTGGAGAAAGGACACTAGTGGGGACAGGGACAGTGAGCAGCAGTGGTTGGTGGTGGACAGGGGAGGGGTGTCACCTGCATAGGGTGGGGCCTGGGGTCTCCTGAGTCTCTGAAGGCAGCTCAGATGTGGTGGTTGTCTCCTGGACTGGCGAACTCTGTAGCAGAGAGAGGGGGTCAGAGTGAGGCACCCCATAACCACAATAGCCACCAAGGCTCCTGTCACCTCTCTGACCTCACCTCTGCTCCCACTTGCCCCTCGTTCACCTCCCTCTAACCACAAGTTCCTCTCACTGTGCCCTGAACAGACCAGGCCGTTTCCACCCTAGTATCTTTGCACGGAGTGTTCCCTCTGCCTAGAACTCTCTTTTCTACACAGTTCCTTCCTCACCTCCTTCAGGCCTTTATTCCAATGTCACCTTCGTAGGTGGTCAGCAGACCACTCTATGGAATAAGTAACAGAACCCGCAACACCAACCCTCTCTATTCCCCCCTTTTCTGCTTTATTTTTCTCTCCAGTACATTTTATGCTATAAACATATTTTACCATTTATCTACTTATTACCTTTATTGGTATTAGTCCTTTGGAGCCACTTAATCCTTTTTTTTTTTAAACAAGACTTTTTAAAATATATTTTTTATTGATTTCAGAGACGAAGAGAGAGAAGAGAGAGATAGAAACATCAATGATGAGAGAGAATCATCGGTTGGCTGCCTCCTACTGGGGATCGAGCCCGAAATCTGGGCATGTGCCCTTGACCGAATCGAACCCAGGACCCTTAAATCTGCAGGCCAACGCTCTATCCACTGAGCCAAACTGGCTAGGATGCCATTTAATTCTTTATACCACATCTATATGAAACTTTGAAAAGGATCAAATATAATATTTTTATGGGGGAAAATAACACAGTTCCAAAAATTCAATCAGTACAAACAGGTTCAAAACAGTCCTTCCTGCCAAAACCGGTTTGGCTCAGTGGATGGAGCGTCAGCCTGCGGACTGAAAGGTCCCAGGTTCGATTCCGGTCAAGGGCACGTAACTTGGTTGCGGGCACATCCCTGGTAGGAGGTGTGCAAGAGGCAGCTTATTGATGTTTCTCTCTCATCGATGTTTCTAACTCTCTATCCCTCTTTCTTCCTCTCTGTAAAAAATCAATAAAATATATTTAAAAAACAAAACAAAACAAAAAAAACAGTCCTTCCTGCCTCAGCGGCCCTCCCTAGAGCCAGCTGCTGTTAGTGATTTCCTTGGTATCTTCCTAGATATATTTTATACCCACATGAACCAAAGTGCCGGGACAGGCTCCACTTTTCTTGCACAATATTCTATTGACAATATTCTAATCTTGCCTCTTCCGCTGGACAATCTGTCTTGGAAATCAGTCTACACCGGCACACCAGACTTGTTTCATTTTCACAGCTGCACACTATCCATTCTGTCATTTATTTAGCACTGGTTCCTATGGAGGGACCCTGAAGTTGTTTCCACTCTTTTGCCCTCACAAAGCTACTGCAGTGAACATCCTGGTGATGCATGTGTGAAGATCTAGGGGAGGTCAAGAGTGGGATTTCTGGGTCAAGACAGTATCCATTTCTTTGTTTTTTGTTTGGTTAATCCTCACCCAAGGATATTTTTTTCCATTGCTTTTCAGAAAGAATGGAGCCGAAACCAGTTTGGCTCAGTGGATAGAGCGTCGGCCTGCGGACTGAAGGGTCCCAGGTTCGATTCCGGTCAAGGGCATGTACCTTGGTTGCGGGCACATCCCCAGTAGGGGGTGTGCAGGAGGCAGCTGATCGATGTTTCTCTCTCATCGATGTTTCTAGCTCTCTATCCCTCTCCCTTCCTCTCTGTAAAATATCAATAAAATATATTTTTTAAAAAAACAAACAAACAAACAACAAAAAAAACCCAGAAAAATGGAAAGGAAGGAGTGGGGGGAAAGAGAGAGAGAAACATCGATGTGAGAGACACATTGATTGATGGCCTCCTGCACGGGCCTCCTGGGGCTGTGGATCGAACCTGAAACCCGGGTATGTGCCTTTGACCGGAAATTGAACCCGAGACCCTTTGGTGCAGGAACCGATGCTTTAATTGCTGAGTCACTCTGGGCAGGGCAAGATAGTGTCCATTTTTAACTCAGCCAGCTAGGCCCTCCCAAGTGATATAGCAATGGGCATGCCCGTGGGCTGTCTGTTTTCCTGCATCTTTCCCAGCCATCAGTGTTATTAATTTTGGGGAGGTTTGGGTTTGTTGCTTTTTTTGCCAAACTCTTCTCATCTCATATAATGAGATATCTCATTTAATTCAATGAAGCATGTACTATTTTCTTTTATTCTTTAATCCTCACCCGAGGATATGGTGGTTTTTTTTATTTGATTTTTAGAAAGCAAGGAAGGGAGAAAGAGAAATATCAATGTGAGAGAGAAACATCGATTAGCTGCCTCCTATACCCACCCAACCCATGATTGAACCCACAGCCTAGGTATGTGCCCTGACTCGGAATCAAACCCACAACCTTTGGGAGTTAAACAATGTTTCAACCAGCTGAGCCACCAGGCCAAGGCTATTTTTATTTTTATTTTAAATGAAATAGCCCTAGGGTTTGCTCAGTAGTTAGAGTGCCGGCCCAAGGACTGATTACAGACAAGGGCACATACCTTGGCTGCAGGCTCAATCCTCAGCCCAGTTGGGGCACGTGCGGGAGGCAACCAGTCGTTGTGTCTCTCACATCAATGTTTCTCTGTCTCTCCCCCTCCCTTCCCTTCTCTCTAAATAAATCATTAAACAAATATCCTCGGGTGAGGATCAACAAACAAAATAAAATAAGATATAAAATGCACTCAGGCCCTAGCTGGTTTGGCTCAGTGGACAGAGCGTTGGCCTGCAGACTGAAGGGTCCTGGGTTCAATTCTGGTCAAGGGTACATGCCTGGGTTGCAGGCTCAAACCCCAGTAGGGGGCATGCAGCCAGTCAATGATTCTCTCTCCTCATTTGTTTTTCTTTCTTTCTTTCTCTCCCTTCCTCTCTGTAATCAACATATATTTTTAAATAATAGTAATTTAAAAAATGCACTCAGGGAGGTGGTGAAAGGATCAGCTATCATATACTAGAATATGTCCACCTGGGTCCACATGCCTAGATGAGGGGTGGGCAAATGCTGTTTTTCCTATGGTTTATAAGCTAAGGATGGTCTTTATAGTTTTAAAGGGATGGGAAAATATCGAAAGAATACTTCCTGATCTAGGAAAACGATGTATCATTGAAACTTAAGTGTCCATCCGCAAGGTTTTCCCAGAACACCACCACACCCCCTAGTGTATGTTAGTATTACCTGTGGCTGCTTTCTACAGGGGCAGTGTTGATAGCAGCAAGGCTATCTGGCCCACAAAGATGAAAATATTGATTATATCACCCTTTACAGAAAAAGTATGCTGACCTCTGACCTAGATCAAGATGTAGAAGACTCCTATCACTTGGCAGGCTCCCCTGTGCCCTCCTCCTATCAATAACCACCCCCACCCCACCCAGAGAAAACCACTATCTTTGACGTCAGTTTTAAACAGGCTCATTTTTACAGGGCAGTGCTTGGCATGGGTCACACAGCTAGGAGGTAGCAGAGCAGGAATGGGGACCCAGGAGGCCTGGCTCTTGAGCTCATGTTTTATCCAGACTAAAGAACTGGACCCTGCCCTGGCAGGTGTCAGGGGTCCTCAAACTTTTTAAACAGGGGGCCAGTTCACTGTCCCTCAGACCGTTGGAGGGCCGGACTATAGTTTAAAAAAAAAACTATGAACAAATTCCTATGCGCACTGCGGGCCCGGGACGAGTCGGCTGCTAAGCAGTACAGGCAGCGGCACCCGGCGGGCCGGATAAATGTCCTCGGCGGGCCGCATGTGGCCCGCGGGCCGTAGTTTGAGGACCCCTGAGTTAGAGCAGCCGTTCAAGAACCGAAGGATCACGGGTTCAATTCCCTGTCAAGGAACTTGCACTGGGTTGCATGTTCAATCCCTGCCCCAGTTGGGGCTCATGCAGGAGGCAAGCAATTGATGTGTCTCACATCGATGTTTTTCTCTCTCTCAATCTTTCTCATCCTTCCTCCTTCCCTCCATTCTAATAAAAATCAATAGAAAAAATATCCGCAGGTGAGGATTAACAACAACAAAAAGAACTGGACCCAGGTTCTGCCAGAGGAGTGCTGTGTGACCCAGGGAAGTTCCTTGTGGTCTCTGGGCCTTGAGCTGGGAAGGAGGCCCCCTGATGCTGCCTAGGCAGGCTTAGGGGAGGAGAGAGATGCTTACCAGACTTGATGAGCTGGAAGGAGAACCCAGAGGGCTCTTCTGGGGGGAGCTGTCCAAATCAGCCCCGAGGTTAAGCTTCTCCACGGATATGTCGCTGTAGTACAAAAAAGGAGGGTATATCTGGGACCCAGCACCCTGAGAGGCAACAGGGGGAGCAGGGACCCCCAGGGCCTGTCCTCCTTACCCTGTGGATCGGGTCTCAGGTGCGGGAGAAGACCCCGGGCTGAAGGTGCCCGTGGCTGTGGCACTGGGAATGAACCTTCGAAGCAGCCGCACCCAGGTGGCGACGTCGATGTTCATCTGCCTAGCACGCTGGAACGCCTTCCCTGGGGGGACAGGGCAGTGTCACCCTCCGAGACGCTCCTGGGACCCCTGGCCTCTCCCCTGCCCTGACCCACCCATTCACCTTGCTGCTTGGAGAAGATTTTCTTCTGCCGTCGAAGCCGGGGTATCCTCTCAATGACAGGGTTGCGGAAGGTGACCTGGGGAGAGGGGTCAACGGGTGAGGACCCTTGCCCACTTCCAGGCAGCGTAGTGGAGAAGCCCTTAGGAGCAGAGGTGTGCACATGCATGTTTTGGGGATTCCGATCACTGTGGCATTGCATCATATTAAGGGGTTATAAAACCAATCCACCGCTTGGCAGAGCCACCTCCTCGGCCCCAGTTGGGGCGCGTGCGGGAGGCAAGGAGAGAGCAAGGAAGGGAGAGAGAGTGCCATTTTGGAGACACGAGAAACAGGCACCCAAGCCTTCCTCAAGGGGTGGGGAGGGAGTCTGACCCAACAAGATGCACATTCAACTCCAGCAAACAGGTCCTACGTCACTTAGTGCCCTGATTCCCAAGAGTGGACCCAGACCTGCAAATCAGCATCGCCGGGGAAGGTGCTAGAAATGCAGATCCACGTGCCCCCCACCTGCACTCACTGATTCAGAAACACCAGGGGTGGGGCCCAGTGGTCTGTTTCAATAAGCCCTCCAGGTGATACTGGTGCCCACCCAGGTGGGGCCACCACTGGTCTAGATGAATTCTCCAAACTCCAACACATCTTCTAGAAAGTGCTAAAGTCACAGAATGGTGTCACTTTATATGTGTCCAATACAGTTGCCACTAGCCACATGTGGCTATTTAAGTGAAGCAAAATTTAAGTAACATTAACGTTTCAGTTTCCCAGTCACACTGGCCACACTTCAAGTGGCTACTAGGCTGGTGGCTACTATACTGGATGACACGGACAGAAAACATTTCCTCCCACAGTAGAATGCAACTATTGTTGGCTCATCGACAACAGAACTATAGAAAGTTCCACCAGATGACATTTTGGGGAAGCATAAAACAAAATCAAATGCTAGAGAGAAACCCCGAAGGCCTCAGCATTTGCCCCCGGGGCCACCCCCACCATTCTCGCTTGGTTTGGGACATTCCTCACAGAAGAAACTGGCCTGCCACTGAAGTCAGCTCCTCTCTGTTTCCTTCAGCTCCTGGATTATGAGATCACGTAAGAATTTTCACATGGGGATATGGATATGGGGAGGGATGTATGTATATATAAAACAGGGGCACATGGATATGTTAGAGGCAAATTAAAAAAAATTTTGAGGATAATTTTGGCTAAATGAAGGGCCAGGGACTTTCCTTCTCTGGGCCTCAGTTTCCTCCACTGTCAGTTGTGCAGTGAATTGTTGTGAGGATTAACAAGTGAACGTCAGCAAAGCACTTGGGACATAGGACAAGGGGTCAGCTAGGAATGTTATTCAGATCATGGCCTCTCGACCAGAGGACATTTGACAATGTCTGGAGACACTGTGGCTGTCACAACTGGGGGGTTGCAACTGGCATCCTGGGGGTGGGAACCAGGGATGCTGCTCAATGTACAGAACGGCCCCTGCAACTGAGAATGATCTGCCCCCATGTCTACAGTGCTGAGGGTGGGATCCCCTGACTTGAACCCTAACCCCACTGCAGAAGGAATCGCTCTACTTGACCGTGGCTCTGCTAGCACATGTTGCCACGGGCCATGACATGTTGCCAAGTTTTGTTTTTCTTTTCTGGCTTGACAAAATTCTGTGATTAAAAAAAAATTTTTTTTTTTTAAATCTTGCCTCAAAACAAAACCAATCCAAGCTTAAGTCGTGTCACTGATGTAACTAATGAGAGGTACTTTTCTATCAAGGTTCTGAGCCCAATCGATACATATCTTCCAAATTTGGAGCTGGAGATGCAGGAAGTATTTTCTCAGGGTCAGGGGTCCGGCTGTACCTCAGCCACCAGGCAGCCCTGGGGTTCCATGTCCAGCTGGACCTCATGCCTCTCGTTGTCCAAGAAATCCTCCAACTTCAGGAATTTGAGGGCACACAGGCCCCGCTGGTCCCGCCAGAACACAGCTAATTCCAGTTCCCGTGCCTCAAGGGAAAGGAAGAGGGCTGTCATTTGGGGGTGCCCAAGGCCCAGAACCCTCCTTCAGGCCCCATTTGTCCCCCAACCTAACTCACCCTCTCCAGCTCCAGTGTGAAGTTCTGGTCCCAGGCGTTGGGGCCACATGGCTTCCAGGATGTCTGTCCCACCACTGTGTTATCCAGCTTGAGCACAGTACTAACTTCACCTGCAACCGGGGAAGGGGGGTGGGGGGATGACAGGATCAGGAAATGTTGGGGCAGGGGTATAGCTCTTATATCTGATTAAATCTTTTTATCATAGTATTTCCTATCATAATATTCTGCTATGCTATCTTTTTTAAAAAAATATTCTTTTATTGATTTCAGAGAGAAAGAGAGAGGGAGAGATAGAAACATCAATGATGAGAATCACTGTTTGGCTGCCTCCTGCACGCCCCCCACTGGGGATTGAGCCTGCAACCTGGGCATGTGCCCTTGACCGGAATTGAACCAGGGACCCTTCAGTCTGTAGGGCAACACTCCATCCACTGAGCCAAACTAGTTAGGTCTGCCTTTCATATTAAGGCCTTTAATCCACCTCTAGTTGATTTTTGTGTATGATGTGAGGTAGGGATCCAAATTTACTTTTATTCTATATGCACATTCCAGCAATGTACTCCTAAATATTTACCCTAGAAAAATGCATGCAGATATGCATCAGGAAATGCATAATATAATGCTTACATAATGGCCCCAAACTGGGAGCATCTCCCTATCCATTAACAAAAGAATGAATACATAGGGCATGTGTATACATGTCCCAAAGAAATGTATACACACTTTAATAGCTGATAGCTCAGTTTTGAAAATGAAATGTATTTTAATAAACACTGCCTTTATAATTATTCGAAGTATGTGTATACATTTTTTAGGAACAATCTATATAAATGACAACATATAGTCTTATTAGCTAAATCATGAAATTGCTGATATTCAACTATTTTTTACCTAAAAAAAAAACAACACAAAAGAGACATGCACAAGGCAGCAGATTGATGTTTCTCTCTTTCTCTCTCCCTTCCTCTCTCTCTAAAAAAAGAAAAAAAAAATCAACTCAGCAAGTGTGGTGCAGTAGTTGAGCTTTGACCCATGAACCAAGAGGTCACCAGTTTGATTCCGGTCAGGGCACATGCCTGGGTTGTGGGCTCAATCCCCAGTGAGGGGAGTGCAGGAGGCAGCCAATTGATGTTTCACCCTCATTGATGTTTCTAGCTCTCTAATCCTCTCCCTTTCTCTCTAAAATCAATAAAAAATACTTTTTAAAAATATATTTCTTTATTGATTTCAGAGAAGAAGGGAGGAGAGATAGAAACATCAATGAGAGAGAATCATGGATCGGCCGCCTCCTGTATGCCCCCCACTGGGGACCAAGCCCGCAACCCAGGCATGTGCCCCTGGCAGGAATCAAACCCGGGACCCTTCAGTCCGCAGGCCGACGCTCTATCCACTGAGCCAAGCTGTCGAGGGCAATAAAAAATATTTTTAAAAATCTATGTAAAAAATATATAAAGAGTTGTGTAAAAAAAACAACAACACAAAAAAACTGAAAGACATCAATTTGATTTGGCTCAGTTTAAGACAATAGACAATTAAACAGGAGTAAAAATGAATGAATGAATAAAAGTTAATTTTTAAAAAAATTTAAAAAAAAAATTTCCACACAATATGGATCCATCTTCCAAACAATGTTGAATGAAAGAAGCCACTGATATAGAATACATTCTGTATGCTTCCACATATCTGAAGTGCTAAAATTACAAAGGAAACCAAAAAAGGAAAAAACAAAAAAAAACAAAGATAACCATGAAGTCAGAAGAGTAGCTACCTCTAGGACAGAGAAGGAAGGGGCTAGAATTGGGGAGGGAACCTAAGGCAGCTTCCAGAGTTCCATTTCTTGACCTGGGTGGTGGATATATGAATGTTTGCCCTATTGTTATTTTTCGTTACACATACTTTATATATATTAGTGTTTTTTTATTGTGGTAAATTCACATAAAAGTTACCATCATAAACATTTTTAGGTGTATAGCCACGTGACATTAGTATTTCACATTGTTATGTGATCATCACCACCATCTATCTCCAGAACTCTGTCCTCATTAAGCATTAACTCCCCACCCTCCTCCCCCAGTCACTGGGAACCACCATTCCTCCCACCTCTATGATTGGACTACTCTAGACACTGCACGTAAGTGGAATCACAGCATTTGTCCTTTGTGACTGGCTTATTTCACTCAGCACGACGTGGTTCAATGGACATTTGGGTTGCTTCTACCTTTTGGCTATTGTTGAGTCATGCTGCTATGAACACAGGTGTGCAAATGTCTCTTCAAGAACCTGCTTTCAAATCTTTTGGACATATACTCAGAGGCAGGACCGCTGGGTCAAATGGTAATTCCATGTTTAATTTTTTTGAGGATCTGTCGTGCTGTTCAGTGGCTGCACCATTTTACATCCTCACCAACTATGCGCAAGGGTTCCAATTTCTCCGCACCCTCCCTAACACCTGTTGTTTTGTTTTACAGTACCCATCTTATGAGTGTGATGCTATAGTGTTATACATGTGGGGTATCCAAGGAGCCCTCACCCCACCTCATCCCTCCAGACCCACTCACTGGTGTTCTCGGCTTCTGCTTTGAGGCTGCTCCGGCCACTAAGGCTTCCACTTCGGCTGTAAAGGCCCCGAGCTGGCCGGCTCAGGAAGGGGGTGCGGCTGTCCGGGGGCCCAGGCCCTCCCGTTGAGGGTGAGGGGTTCCAGGGGATGGTCTCTGGAAGGTCCCTGCAGCCCACCACACGCACCTCCAGGGTCCCTGAGGGAGGGTGAGGCTCAGGAGGGAACTACCATTGGGGCAGGTCGAAGGGAGGGGGCCCCAGGTGAAGTGGGTATACAATACAGAAACAGTCAGCACGCAAGTGG
The DNA here is from genome assembly GCF_963455305.1 of Plecotus auritus. Classification (NCBI taxonomy): domain Eukaryota; kingdom Metazoa; phylum Chordata; class Mammalia; order Chiroptera; family Vespertilionidae; genus Plecotus; species Plecotus auritus. Next base: position 92,633,401 of record NC_137773.1, read on the forward strand.
GAGCTGGTGAAGGACAATCAGAATGGGGCAGGGGATCTGATACAGGATGGCTGTGCCCAGAAATAAGAAATATGGGACCAGGGGGAGGGGGGAGGCTGCAGCAGGCCAGGCTGGGGTGGGGCTCTGAATGCTGGGGTTTAGACAGAAAAGCGTGTAGGCTGGAAGTCCAGGCAAGGAGAAGCAGAGCAGAACTAGGCCATGATTCAGAGGGCCATCTGAGGTCTAGGGCAGGGGCTGAGGCCTACAGTAGGGTTGGTCTGGTGAGATAGTGGCTGAAAAGTCTAAGGAAGGTGGGATTAGGGGCAGGATTAGAGGTTCCGGTTCTGAGAGTGAGTGGCTGGACTGAGGGATTATGGCTGCAGGAAAAAGACAGAGCTGGATGGGGAGGTGGGGAAAGTGAGACAGGAGTCCAGGGTACATGGGGCCCAGGCTGGAGGGTTGGGGTGAATGGAAAAGTGAGAGAACAGTGGGATGGGAGTCTGGATCTTTGGGTGGGGGGTGAGGGTTGGGGGTCTTGGGGTTGGGGACAATGAGGGGTCAGGAGTCCATAGCTGTAGGGGGGTAGGGGAGGTCGGGACCCACCTGTGAGTGGTGAGGGCTTGCATAAGGTGCTATAGTGCATGGCAGGGAAGGGTCCAGCCAGGCGGGCACTGAAGGCTGCGGACGAGGCTGCAACGAGCTCCTCGCGCAGCAGCTGCCCCTTGGGGTGGTCAGTGGGCAGCTCCCCAAGTCGCCGCTCCAGCGCCTCTCGAAGAAGCCCCAGCTTCTGGTTGGACTCGGTCAGCTTCTCCTGGGCCTGCAGGAGGAGGCGCAGGGCCGGCTGGGGACACAGCTGGTCTGGGGGTGCCCTTCAAGCGCAGACCCAGGCCCCTCCCTTCGACTAAGTCCTACCTAGGGCCCCTTTTCCCTTGAGGCCCCAAACCCAAACCTTCTTGGTCCTACCCCTGAAAAGTAGGTCTGATCACACGGACTAAACCCCCAACCCTCACCGCAGCCCTCCCATGCCAAGGCCCCGCCCCTCACGGAGGCCCCGCCCCCCTCACATGGAGACCTCGCTTCTCACCTCACTGACTGCCTTGCGGTCAGGGGCCTTGGCGGCGCTGAGCAGGCGCAGCACATTCTTGGCGCCCTCCGCCACCGCGTGCTCAACTCGGAAGTGGTGCCGCAGCTCCTCAATGCGCAGCTCCACCGCCCCCAGGTCCGGACTCCCTGTGGGCACAGGACACAGGGCAGTGAGGCGAGCCTGGGATCCAGTCTAACCAACCCAGGTCTAACCAACCCAGACCCGGACACAGCCTTCCATAAGAACTGGTACTGGCCACAGACATATCACTACCAATATGCATCGAGTTTCACCCAAGGGGTGGTCAGGCTCTTTTATCCAAATACTGTCACTCCCGAGGATGGTCTCAAGGACAGAGGCTGCCACACTGGGCAGTCATACACACAGGCATGCTGTCAACACAGGCAGAGGGACAGAAACTGTCAGGATCCCACTTCATCCCCAGGGACTGTCATGGGGACACCATGGACAACTGGACAGCCACAAGAACATAGTCACACAAACACAAGGACATTTTTTTAAAAATTAACTTTTATTCATTGCTGATGGGAATACAAGTTGCCTTTCAATGGGAGGTAGTTTGGCCATGTCTGTCAAAATCACAAATGTATTTACTTTTTTTTTTTTTTAATATATTTTATTGAGTTTCCTACAGAGAGGAAGGGAGAGGGATAGAGAGTTAGAAACATCGATGAGAGAGAACATCTATCAGCTGCCTCCTGCACACCCCCCACTGGGGATGTGTCCGCAACCAAGGTACATGCCCTTGACCAGAATCGAACCTGGGACCCTTCAGTCTGCAGGCCGACGCTCTATCCACTGAGCCAAACCGGTTAGGGCTGTATTTACTCTTTGATCCAGCAATTCAGGGACTACATCCCATAGAAACACCTCTGCACTTGACATAGGTACATTGTTGTCCATGGCAGCCTTCTTTCTAAGAGCAAAAGACTGGGAACAACCCAATTTTGGCAAAGGGACACTGTCACAGAGGCAGATGGGCATGATCACAAGACCCCTAAGACACACGGTCACACCCTGGCAGAACTCCCAGGACTCTAACTCCAGCCCAGGGAAAATCATAAGAATGTAATCACACGGCCACATAGATAAGGCATAGAGATAGGCAAAGAAATGCCATCACGCTGTCACCCCGGCAGGGCAGTGTCACCAGTACCCATAGGCATGGAGACCCAATGTCGAGAAAGCTGGCTGTCACACCCAGTGTGAAGTCACTGATGCAGGACGCAGCCAGTCACCCAAAGGCACAGGAAAAGGCACCAGGACATACTGTCACACAGGTGTATGAAACTTGTCACCCAGAGGCACAAGGCCATGGTCACACTTATCCATGGCTGTCTTGACATAGGTACACTATTCATGGCAGCCTTCTTTCTAAGAGCAAAAGACGGGAAACAACCCAACAGTCTCGCTGTCCTGTATATCAGACTTAGACCCTGGCACTCAGTCACAGAGTCATACCATTACCCACAGGTGTATGGCACTCACCTGCACACCAACGACACAGACAGTGCCACAGGAACCCTGATATTCATAGGCATGTCATCTTACACACATAGTCACACTCTTGCTTCTGGGCCTGCTGTCTCATGGCACTCAGACAATCGCTGAGACTTATACACTTACAGGACAAAGTCATACTGTCCCCAAGGTCATGATATCACCAAGAGGCGCATGGCCATCATCATCCCATCACACACCATCACTGAGAAACCCACAAGGGTATTCACAATACAGAGACAATCACATGGACAGTCATACTGACACCCGCCCCCCTCAAAGACACACACATTGCCATCTGAGTTACAAGTCCTACTGCTAGTCTGAATGTATGTGTCTCCCTGAAATTTCTATGTTGAAACCCAGCCCCAACATGGCAGTATTAGAAGGTGGGACCTTTGGGAGGTGATTAGATCATGAAAGTGGAGCCCTCACAAATGGGATTAGTGCCCTTATAAAAAAGACCCCAGGCCTGGCTGGTGTGCTCAGTGGCTGAACGTTGACCTATTAACCAGAAGTCCCAGGTTCAATTCCCAGTCAGGACATATGCCCAGGTTGTGGGCTCAATCCCCAGTGGAGAGCGTGCAGGAGGCAGCTTGATCGATGATTCTCTCTCATCATCAATGTTTCTATCTCTCTCTCCCTCTTCCTTCCTCTCTGAAATCAATAAAAATATTTTAGAATACACAAATAAATAAATAAATAAATAAATAAATTAATTAATAAATAAATAAGAGAGACCCCAGAGAGTTCCCTCGCCCCTTTCCCCACATGAAGACAGCTTGAAGACACCATCTATGAACCAAGGAGTGGGCCTCACCAGACACTGAAACTGTGAGTACTTTGATCTTGGACTTCCAGCCTCCAGACTGTGAGCAATAAATTTCTGTTCATTAGCCACACAGTCTATGGTTCTGTGATAGCAGCCCAAACACCCTTACACCCACCAACAGCTGACACTACTCTATCTGTCATGGTGACACACAAACTAGCATAGTTACCAGGGCATACACTCAACCAATGGTCCCCACAGTCTATGGCACATTAATGCTGACACACATCAGTAGCAGACACAGTCACACAATACATCAAGACCCTGTCACAAGTTCAGGTTGAGACACCCCTCAGGCATTCATTGACAGAGACACACATGCTGTGGACACCCACAGATTTACATAACAGGAACCAACATGACAAGGCAACCACTTAGCCCAGATGTCTGCAATTTTTTCTATAAAAATTGGGAGTAAATACTTTTGGCTTTGCAGACCACACAGGCTGTGTTGCCACTATGCAGCTCTGCTGTCCCAGTGCAAAATTGGCCTTAGATGATAGTAAATGAATGGGCATCGCTGTGTGCCAATAAAAATTTACTTACAAAAGAAAGGAAAAAAAGCAATAGCAGATTTGGCCTGTGGGCTATAGTCTGCCAATATGTGATCTAGGGTAAACTTCAAGTGGGACAAAATGGGAAACTGAGGCACAGAGAGGGTTGGAAATAGGCTCCAGTCACAGAGTGAGTCATAGCACCCACCGCTCTGCCACAGAAAGGGCTCCCTCTCAGGGTTGAGAGCTAAGCTGCAAGTCTAAATGCAGGCTAGGTTGTCTCAAGGCGAGGGGCTCACCTTGGGCCTCATCTGGGGCTGCCTGGCTCTCCAGCTGGCAGGCCTGCAGCGCCCGGCGGAGCTGCATGCGGATTATGTCAATTTTGGTCTTACTGTCCTGTAGCATCTGCTGGGCCGTCAACAGCAGCTTCCGGTCCTGGGGGCAGAGGTAGGTCGTGAGAGGATTGCTGAACAGCTGGGTCCAACCACCGGCCCTACTGTCCACACAGTGCAGGCCTGGGTGACTGTGTGACAGAGTGTTTGTGTGTTCCTGGATGTAAAGGAGTGATGCAGCCCAGGGGGTCTGAATCCTGGCTCTGCCATAGCTGTGTGGCTTCAGGCAAGCCACTTAACCTCTCTGGGCTTGTTTCCTCAATCTGCAGGAATGGGATCTGTACTAAGAGCACTGATCCCCAGTGGGCTGAGGATTAAAGGAGCTGATCTGTATGAAGAGCTCAGGGCTGTGCCTGGCACCAGCAGGCACTGTATTCGCATCAGCTGTTAGCACGCATGCATGTCCCCATGGCAGGTGTAGCCCTGACTGTAGCCATGTGGGTGAGTCTCCAAGGGTGACTGGGTGGGTGTATGAGACAGTCTGCTATCATGGGGCTCCAGATGTTTGTGTGTGCAGTTCAAGGTATTGCAATGACTGGGCATAGCCCAGGACGCTCTGTGCGTACAAGTAGTAGAAACTGGCTGTCATGCTTGCTTCGGCAGCACATATACTAAAACCGGAACGATACAGAGATTAGCATGGCTCCTGCGCAAGGATGACACACAAATTCGTGAAGCGTTCTATATTAAAAAAAAAATAAGAAGAAACTGGTTGTGGATTTTTCTATCCACTTTGTGCTGTGTTTCAAAACCAGGCAAAGCTAACCTATGGTGACAGAAGCCTGGGTACTGACTGAAGGGGGCAGGAGGGAACTTTCTGGGTGACTGGAAATGTTCTGGATTTTGACGGGGTGGTGTGTACACAGGTAAAATTTCATTGGGTTGGCCCTGGCTGGTTTGGCTCAGTGGATAGAGCGTCGGCCTGTGGACTCAAGGGTCCCGGGTTCGATTCCGGTCAGGGGCATGTGCCTTGGTTGCGGGCACATCCCCAGTAGGGGGTGTGCAGGAGGCAGCTGATCGATGTTTCTCTCTCATCGATGTTTCTAACTCCCTCTCCCTCTCCCTTCCTCTCCGTAAAAAATCAATAAAATATATTTAAAAAAAAAAAAAAAAAAATTTCATTGGGTTGTACACTTAAGTTTCCCATACGTCTGTATGTTACGGCTCAATAAAAGCTAGAAAAAATAATCTGTGTAGTTTATTTCCTCACATGTAATATTTGTGTGTGTGTGTGTGTGTGCGAGCATGGGTGAACAAGTGTCTCTAGCAGCATGTCTGACTGTTTGTCTGTGTGAGTGTCTCTAGGTGTTGGGACAGACAGACCTGTGACAGTGTCCCCCATGTTGGTATGACTGGGGGGGGGATATCTATATGAAAACTCTGGTCTCTGGGTGTGAATTTAATGGTGTATCTGTGGGTCTAGGTGTCTCTACATGTTATGATGGTGTGTGTGTGTCTAGGGGTTGCTATGACTCTGTGACTCTAGATGTTATGACATGGGTATGCATCTGGATGTCTCTGTATGTTAGGATGATGACATGTGTACATCCAGGTGTTAACCTGTGTTGCATGTGTCAGAGAGATGTCACTAGCAGCGAGTGGCTGTGTGTGGGCCTGACCATGGACACCCTCAAGTCTCTAGGGGACAACTAAGTGTGGGAGGACAGTCTCTGTCATGTGTCTGACATCACACAGTCACCCCCTTTCCCATATGCCCTTAGGGCCTGCTTGCACCCCAGTCCTGCCTCCCAGCGCCCCAATCAGTCCCTGTCCTCCCCTAGCCCCTGACCTCTCCCACCCACTGCCCTCTTGAATGAGCATGCATGCACATGGGGGTGCCTGCTTGTGCCCTACCTTGGTGCTGCCGTTGCTGTATGTCTGGATCATGTTTTCTGCCCCCTGCTTCACCTTCAGCTCGATGGCCAGCTGCTTCTCCAGACCAGCCACGCGGCTCAGGTTGGTGGCTGAGCAGGCTGGGCCACCCTCACCAGGAGACAGGGGGGCATCTGGAGAGAGGTGGGCGTGACAGAGTCACCAGGGCCCTCACCTCCATCTGCCCAGGAGGTTTGGCCCAGCTGAAAGGATCTGCCCTCTGTCCAACCTGGATTCCATCCCGGGCCAGGGCCCTGAGGATCCAACCACCCCAGACCTCACAGGGAACCCCCTCAGGGCTAGGGCGGGACCAGCATGAACGGGCATGGGCAAGTGTCCAGGTGTGCTTGAGTCCTCAGTTTGGTGGGACTGTGAACAGAGGCCCCTAATTCTTTTTTTTCTTTTTTTTAAAATATATTTTGTTGATATTTTACAGAGAAAAAGGGAGAGGGATAGAGTTAGAAACATCGATGAGAGAGAAACATCGATCAGCTGCCTCCTGCACACCTCCTACTGGGGATGTGCCCTCAACCAAGGTACGTGCCCTTGACCGGAATCGAACCCGGGACCCTTCAGTTCGCAGGCCGACGCTCTATCCACTGAGCCAAACCGGTTTCGGCGGCCCCTAATTCTTTACACAGCTGTGTGGAGGCCATGGGTGTGAATGTGGTTTTCTGTAACCCATAGGGTATTGGCATGATGAAGCCAGTGTGCATCTCCCTAGGCACTTGTGTAACTATGTGAGACAGCAGGGTTGGAAGGACTGTGTGAGCACGGCTTGTGTGGCTCAGAGGTTAAGCGTCAACCCATGGACCAAGAGGTTGCTGGTTTCATTCCGGATCAGGGCACATGCCCAGGTTGCAGGCTCTATCTCCAGTAGGGGCGTGCAGGAGGCACCTGATCAATGATGTTTCTCTCTCATCAATATTTCTATCTCTCTGTCCCTTTCTCTCCCCCCTCTCTCTATAAATCAAGAAAACATTAAAAAGAGAAAAGAAAAAGGACTGTGTGAGAATCTGGGTGCTGGGGCGACCCTAGCATGTTTCTGACTGTTGGCACAACTGGATGTTCAGATCTCAGGTGATGGTATGACTGTGTCTGAGTGTCTGGGTGTGTACAGCCAGATACTCATGTCTCTGGAGATGGCATGGCTCTGTGTGACTCTCTGGAGAGTAATGTGACTGTGGGAGTGACTCTAGGTGTAGATGTGACCATATGAGATTCTGGGTGTTGGCCTAACTCACTATCTCAGAGTACTGACATGACAGTGTGGGTCCCTAGCTAATGATATGCCTATTGTATGGAAAGGCTGGGTGTTGGTGAAAGTGGTGTTGGGTCTTCAGGCCTTGTCCCATTATGCATACAGTGTATGTCTGGAAGAGCTACAGCTGTGTTTATGTGAATCTGTGGGGGTTGGTGTGACCGTGTGTGAGTCTCTGGGTGTGTGTTGTTTGTGCATTGGTGTGACTGTGTGTGCATCTGTTTGGGTGCTGGGTGGTAGTATGGAAGTCTCTGGGTGCTGTGGTGACTTGAAGCCTTCCTGGGATTCACATGATAGTGTTTAGGTCTGTGGCTGTTGTCTGGGTGTTGGTGTGACTGTGTGAGTCTAGATATTGGTGTGACACTGTGTGGGTCCTTTGGTGTTGTCCAGGTGTTGGTGTGACTGTGTGTGGGTTTGGGTACCTATGTGGCACTGTAAGTCTCTGGGTGTTGGTCCTTTCTCTGGGTGCTGGTTTTGATGTTTGCTCGAGCTGTATTTGAGGGTGGAGGCTACTGTAACCAAGTGTGTCTCCCTGGGGCTCAGTGGAGATGGGGCTAGCCTCCCTCTGGGAAACTGCAGCTCAGTCCCTAGCAGTGGTGCCCCTGAAGTCCCGCCTCCTCTGGGAAGGCCCTGCTCACCATGGGTGGCAGTCGCAGGGTCGGGCAGCACCACGTGGGCGTGCAACTCCTGCAGCTGCTGGTGCAGCAGGTCGAGCCTGCGGGAGGAGCCGCGCAGCAGCAGCTCCACAGGCCCGAGGCTGCGACCCAGGTCGGTGGTGGCCCGCCGCAGGTTCTCGGCACCCTCCTTCAGCTTCAGCTCCTTGCGGATCTCTCGCCGCAGCCGCTCCCGCTCTAGTTCCAGCTGCTGTTGCACCCCGGGAGCCGCCAGGTCAGCACCTGCCAGACCCAGCTGCTCCAGCAGGGACCAGCTGCGGGGCTCACTCTGCGGGGACAGAGCAGGGTCAGTGGGGCCGGGAGGATGTGGGGTAAAGACCATTCAGCCAGCCAAGCCTGGCCTCCTCCTGGCCTGGGGCTCCCATGACAGGGCCTGTTCCACATCTTCTGACCCCTAAAACTGGGAGATGAGACAATGCCCTGCCTCAGGGACCCCATGGGTACAGTCCTGTCTCCCTTTATCTGTTTCTTACACGGTGGGATTCTGGAGGACAGGCCCCATTGCCCCACCACTGTGCTCCCCCAACTAGGGGGGATCCCCTAGGACAGGCCCTATCTCCCTTACTTACATTGTCCTTCCAAACTAGGGGGCCCCAAGGATAGGCCTTGTCTCCCTTTTGTTGCCCCCCCAAATGGCAAGGTCCTGTGGGCAGACCCCCTTCTCCTCTTCGCTGTCCCTCCAGACTAGGAGGCCCCATCTTCCCTCTGCTGCTCCCCGATCAAGGAAGTATCAAGGGCAGGCTTCTGCTGCCCCCCAAAACTATGGGATTGGGGTCCTGAGAACAGGCTCTTTCTCCCCTTTGCTGTGCCTCAAACTAGTAAGTGCCAAGGCCGGCCTCATCTTCCCTCTGTTATACACCCAAACTAGGAGGTCGCAATGACAGTCCCTGTCTCCCCTCCTCTCATCCCCTACAACCAGGACCTAAGAGCAGAGCCCTCTCTCTTTCTTCCTCTATCTCCCTGACGTGGGAGTCCCCAAGGGCCTCAGATAGTTCCATCTTCCAAACAGAAACTCCAACCTATCTCCTCTCTTCTGTCCAAAACTGAGGGGTACCAAGAACGGGGCCTCTGGCCTGTGCTGCTTGGGGTCCTCTTCTGCCCTCCTCCCACAGGGACCCCAATCCCCACCTCCAGCTCCTGGTCCAAAGGGGGATCAGCCTCCGCCATCCTGGGTCCCGGCTGAGGGCCCTGCCCTCTTCCTGAACCTCAGCCCTACCAGGGCCTCTCACTGGCCACTTCCTCTTTCCTGCTAGCTCCCAGCAACCCCTGCGCTGGGCCAGCTCCGGGGCTCTGTGCATCTAGGGAACTTTTCTCCTCAACCCCCATCTGAATGAACTTGAAGGCAGGCTCCCCCAAGTGTATACAGGCTCCTGGGGCTGACTCAGAGGTATGCACACCCTCATATACCTACAGGTATGTGCACAGAACACAAGTGTACACTGATATGCAAATGCACATGGTTGTTTACATGAGCCAGCCCCCTGCCTGCAGATGCAGGCAGTCACAACTTCCTGCTTCCTCTGGGTGCCCACTGCTGCTGACTACAGCCTGGAGGCCTAGGGGGCCTGGCCTGGCCAGGGGCACCTCCCTGAGATCTAAGAAAACAGTACTGGGGTGAGGGTACCCCAAACCAGTGGCTCTCTGAAGCTCAAGTATGACGTGAGTAATAATAATAGTAATAACAACAGTAGTTACTACAAGCTGCACCCAGGGCAATTAATGAAGTCCATGAGGTAGGTGCTATATCACCCCATTTTCTTTTATAAATTTATCTTTATTGTTGAAAGTATTACAGATGTTATCACCCCATTTTCAATATGAAGAAACTGAAGCCCAGAATGGTGACATAGCTTGTCCCAAGGTCTCACAGCCAGCACGAGGCAGAACCAGGACTTAAAGCAGAGTGCCCAGAATCCTAGTGCAGGCTTGGCTGTCAGGAGCTGTCTTCCCCCCACCCCCTGAGAGATCCCATTTCACAGATGAAGAAAGTCTTCCTTGGCTCCTGACCAACTTCGAGGGCAGCTGCCCCCAGGGAGGGTTTATGGCTGGCCACGAGCCAAACCCCCACAATCCCACCAAACACTCACATGAATCCTGAGCAGCTGCCATCATTCTCCCCCACTTTACAGGTGAGGAAACTGAGGCTCAGAGAGATGACAGAGCAGTTCTCAATGAGGGTGGGGAATTTTGCACACCCCACCTCTGAGCACATTTGACATCACCCAGAAACATGTTTGGTTGTCACAACTGGGGGTGAGGAGGGGGTGCTACTGGCATCTAGTGGGTTGAGACTAGAGATGCTGCTCAATAACCTAGAGTGCACTGGACAGTCCCCACCTCAAAGAATGATCCAGCCCCGAACGTCAACAGTGCTGAGGCTGCCCTAGCCAGTTTGGCTTAGTGGATAGAGCATCGGCCTGCGGGTTAAAGGGTCCCGGGTTCGAATCCAGTCAAGGACACATGCCTGGGTTGTGGGCTCGACCCCCCAGTAGGGGGCGTGCAGGAGGCAGCCAATCAATGATTCTCTCTCATCATTGATATTTCTCCCTCTCTGAAATCGATAAAAATGTATTTTTTAAAAAAATAGCGCTGAAGCTGAGAAACCTGGGTTAAAGGACACAGACTGACACCCTGCGCTGCTGATCAGGACTGCCAGTAAGGATTTCACAGCAGCCCCACCTGGCAGAGTGCTGGTCTACGTTTCCTCCCAACCATGAACACACCCTCTTAGTCCCATTTTTCTAACAGCAGAACTGAGGCTCAGAGAGACAAAGGCACCCAGCCCAGAACACACGGCAGGGAAGTTCCAGCGCTGGAATTTAAACTCAGGGTCACCTAATACTACCCACTCCCAACCGGTCGTGCCCACTGCCCAGCCCCACCCAGCCCCCAGCAGGCAGAGCAGGGGTGCAGCCAGGAGCAGAACCATCTCAAATGGGGGTCCAGGCAAAGAGGAGCAGTTGATCTCCGGCAGCTAAGGCTTGAGAATATGCACAGCAGGGAGGAAGGGAGGCCTGACCTCCTGGGTTCTCCCTAGAGTGACTCACTCCTACCCAGGAGGCAGGAGTCACCAGAGGGCCAGCAGGGTGAACCCATGAGTCAGGGGCCTGGCCCAGGCTTAGAGAATCCCTGCTCCACCACCTCTCACTGTAAAGCAGGAGACCTCAGGCCTACCTCACAGAATCCTCCCCTCTTCCAAGAGCAACCAGGGACCTAGACCCCCACGTCCGGAGATTTCAATGCTTTGGGCGTTTCCGGAATCTGGACAGGACATCCGTTTGCCGGACACAGAACAGACAGGCACAAGTTGGGACAGACAGAGGGACAGGGTGGCAGGCCCAAGCAGCCACAAGAAAAGGATGAATAGGAGGGGGGTGAAAGCGGGCAAGAGATGGGAAGGGGAACCAAGGCACAGGTCCAGCCTCGTTCCAGGAATCACAGCCTCCATCCCGGTCATGTTTGGTACATACCAAGCACATGCATATAATGGGGATTCTTAAGGCCCTGGGGAGAGACAGGGACCCTGGCCCTCCCCAGCCCCACGGTCTGACCTTGTGTGATCTGCAACACCATATACGCCCAGCTCCTCGGCAAGGCTGGCAGGCCATCAGCAGGACTGGGGTGGGGGACGGGGGACATGGGGGAGACAGAGGGGATGGAGGGCAGGTGCAGAAGGAGACGAGAACCTGGTTACACAGCACCACAGACGACGCTGAGATGGTGAGGCACTAAGGGGGCACAGGACATGTCTCAGATCTGGGTCATTGAACCAAAGGTCAGAAGTCACCCTGGCCCTGCTTGTCAAAGGTGGGGGTGGTGAGTTCAGGGCTGTCATGTCCACAAGGTGGCATGAGGAGTACATGGCTGGGCAGCAGATTGGCAACAGTCACCTGTGCCTCTGTGTGTGTATATATGTGTGTGTGGGGGGGGGGCGGGGGGGGGGTGACCTAGCCCTGTTCCCCATGCCCAGGTAGGATTCCAGGTATGAGAAAATCCCCAGCCTGTTGACCCGGGTATTCCCACCTGGGATGAGGTTCCACCTGGCAGCCCAGAGGGTGGCCCTGTGGACTCCCAGTTCCCCCACCTAATGAGGTGTCTCGGGCACTTCTGCCAACAGGTGCCAATCGGAGTAGCGTGGGGACCCTCGTAAACCTCAGTCCGGAGGCGGGGCCACTGGAGCTTTGTTGTGCGGGGGAAGGGCCGGGCCGGGCCGCGCCGCGTGGCCTCCTCCCCTCCCGAGGCACCATGCCAAGCACCTGCCCCAGGTAAAGCGGCACCTGCCGAGAATCAAACCCTGAGGGGGAGGGGAGGCGAGTGACGGGGGCGACAAGCACTGGGACGCACAGCCAGCCTCAGACAACCCAAGTCGCACCTCCGAGGCGCCCCCTCAAATTATCGGGAAGGGGTGGAGCTTGGGGGTGCGGCGAGGGCTCCCGGACCTCCCCGCTCCCCCTGGTGCCTACCTCCACCTGCCGAGAAGGGGGCCGTGCTGGCTCCACCCGACGGGCCCAGGGAAGGGACGCCGGACATTCGGGAGGCTCCCGCCCTGGCCGCCCTGGTCTCGGGGATCCCGGCAGCGCGCGGGCGGGAGTGCCTGGCGCCCGGCGGCCGCGGAGCGGCTGCGAATGCAGGTGCGCCTACCTGCACGGCGTCGCTGGCCATGTCCTCGCGCCGCCCTCCAGGGGTCCCCGTGCAGAGGGAGGGGTAGCGGGGAAAGTGCGCGTGCGCCCCGCGCCGGGTGTGAGGGCGTAAAGGGGGCGGGCACAGCGGGACCCAGGCCCGGGGCGCGGCCCGCTCGGCCTGCTCCACTTCGGCCCCGCTTGACCAGGCCGCCGCGTCCGCGCGCCGCGCCCTCCGGCCCCAGCGGCTGCCGGACCCGTCACGTGACCGCCGAGGTCGGCGCCCGGGGAGGGGGCGGGGCAGAGGGGCGGGGCTCCCGGCGGCCCCTGGGGCTGCGGGGCTCAGCCTGCCCGGCGCCCCCTCTCCGCGGCACTTCGTCTGCTCCCCACGCCCTTCTGGATCCGCTCTGCTCAGAGGTCCTCCATTTGGTGCGCGGAAACCCAAAAAGCGTGAGCGCGGTCAAAGCGGGGAGTGGCGGAGGCCTCTGGATCTCCCGGGACCCCTCAAAAAGCAAACCATCTCCCTGTGTGTGCAAGCTCAGGCCTCCTGGAACCATTCGGTTTACGGGGAATTCAAGTTTAAGTGCACGGGAGCCCCCCCCCCCTCCATTGCCTGCAGGCAAGCTCTGGGCAGATCTGGGTTCAAATCCCAGTGCCCCATGCCTGGGGGTAAGGCGGAGCGGGGGCGGGAACGGAGCCACAAACTCCTAAGAGCTCCTCATCTGTGAAATGAGATTTACCCACCCATCCCTCGGGTGTTGATAAAATGAGTGCGGGCCAAATGCTGAGAGCACGTAAGCGCTCCATAAATGTTAACTGCTGTCATTTTTATTATTGCCGTTTTTATGAAAAGGGGTTTGAATCCCAACTCCATCACTGCCTCTCTCTGGGCCGTGTGGATCCTGTGGCTGCTGAGCCAGTTTTCCGCGCTGTAAAGTGGGGACCAGCCTCTTCTTCGAGGCTGTTGTATGCAGTTGGCGCTCCATAAATCCACACTTGTGCCCAAGCGGAGGCGGAGGATGGAGGCTTCTGCAGAACTACTCCAAGGTCTCCCAGAGCCTCTGGAGAGTGCAGCTTGGCTCATGGCCCACCCGCATTCTCTTTACAACCTGGTGACCGCGCCAAACGGCGGTCTCTGGGGCGCGCAGCGGGGAGCGCTCCCTGGCGGTGGTGCCTGCCCAGTGGCGCCCTCCCGGGATCCTGCCGAGTTGTGGGTTCCTTGGTGATTCGCGGCTGTGCGTGGTTTGCGTCGTCCCAGAGACCAGGGCGCGATGTTTTCTCGTTTTCCTGTGCGAAACTCTTTGGGAAAGAAAGAGAAGGAGGAGAAATGATACCAATCTGCCCAATTCTCTCCCTTCCCGAGGTGCCCATCAGGTCTAGTCTCTTTCCATCTTCCCTCCCCGCCCAGTGCTGGCTCCTTTCAATTCTTTCAGCTCCGCCTACCACCTCATAGTCTGTTTTCCCCTTAACAGACCCAGGATGTCTTCGAACAACTGTGTCAATTCACGTCCCTCTTCTGCTTAGATCCCTTTATTCCTCCCACCTTTTCAGAGTAAAAGCCCAAATCCTAACCACAGCCCACAAGGCCCTGGATAATCTGCCCCCCTCTCCTTCTTCTCTCCTCTCCTCCCACCTTCCACCGTTCACTCCCTCCAGCCACATTGGCTTCCTGGCTGTTTCTCGAATATTTATGGATTCCATGAAATAACCCTTTGAGCTAGTTCTTTTGCCCCAAATTTACAGATGAGGAAACAGACTCAGAACGAAGCCCCTCACCCAAATTATGTTTATGGTCCTTGTCCTCAGGGACAGGGTATCTTCCTGAGATCCTCCAGCCCACCCATTTTGCAGATGGGGAGGATGTGGCAGAGTAAGGCTCCGAGCCAGCGCAGGGACTGGGCCACCCCTGACTAGGGATGGGCCTTATGTTGCCTGCCAGGTTTTAGGCTCTCTCCCCGGATGGAGCTGGGGAAACCTGCCAGATTCTCACTACAACCTTCCGGCATTCCTTTACTCAGTGATTATTTATGGATGCCAACCTGATGGCACTAGAAACAGAGTCAGACTCCAGGCTTGAAACTCAAAGACCAAGGATTTATTGTACAGTTTCAACCAAATAAGATAACTGCAGCTGCTCTGGCCCCTCTCCATTCTGCTCTGGGAGCTTGGAAACCACCCCCACCTCTGCCTCCTGGAAAACCTGTTCCAATCTCTCCCTCTCTGGAGCTCATAGGGAAAACTTCCCACCCCTCACCTGGTCTACAAGATGGTTCTATCAGACCTCTAACCACCTGTCCAGCCACATCCTCCTTCAGAGCCCTCATCCCCACCCAGCAACACTGACCTCTCTCTGTTCCTCAAATATTCTTACCTGACTTCCAACCTCAGGGCCTTTGTGCTGGTTGTTCCCTGGCCTGAAGTGCCCTTCTATCATGTCCTCAAGGCTGGCCTCTTCTGATTATTTAGGTCTCTGTTTAAATGTCACCTCTGAGAGACCTTCCCAGATTACCTCCATGCCCTTTCATAGCTGGCCCATGGGCCTGCTTTATTTACTTTAAATGTCACTCCTTTCTGAAATTGCCCAGTATCTGGCCTGAGCTCACTTAATCTTTGTGGAGTGAGCGAGTGGATGCAGTGTGAAAAGAAAGATATTCCAGCCCTAGCTGGTTTGGCTCAGTGGGTTAAGCGTCGGCCTGCGAACTGAAAGGTCCCAGGTTCGATTCCAGTCAAGGGCATGTGCCCGGGTTGTGGGCTCAATCCCCAGTGGGGGACTTGCAGGAGGCAGCCGATCCATGATTCTCATCATGGATGTTTCTATCTCTCTCTCCCTCTTCCTTCCTCTCTGAAATCAATAAGAATATATTTTAAAATAAGAAAGAAAGGTATTCCAGACCTGTGGAGGCTGTGAGGAAGCAGTCACTCCACTGTGGAGAAGGCAGAAAGGATGGCACTGAAGTTGAGTTGTGAAGGACAAATTAGGAATTTGCAAAGTAGATAAAAAGGAAAAGGGTATCTGGTGGAAGGAACAGCAGGAGCAAAGGCCTAAAGGTGGGTGAGGAAGAACCTGGCATGCCCTGAATGCTCTACCTCCCCGCCCCTCACTCATTCTACTGTGGCCTCATGGTCTCTTTACTGCTCCTTGAGCATCAAGGCCTTTGCCCTACCTGTCCCCTCTGCTTGCAATGCTTCTTCTCATCTTGGCATTCTCTCTTCCTCACTTCATTTCTATCTTTGCTCACGTTCGCAGAGAAATCTTCCCTGACTACATCTCCACCTGAAACAAGCCCCATCCCCTCCCTACCAAAGTCTATCCCTCGTGTAGCTTGATTTTTCTTTCTTGCAAATTTAAATAAATTTGACTCTACTATTTTCTTTCTTGTCTGTCTTGACCAGGAAGATGTCAGTTCCCCAAGACAGGAATTGTTGTCTGTCTTGTTCATTGCTGAGTCCCTGGTTCCAAAAACAGGGGTTTAGCACAGATAAGCTCAATAAGTAGCTGCTGGATGTACAGATGGGTGAACAAGCATGGCATCATAGGGGGCATGGCTAGGGTTTGTAGTGCTGATGAAACCGGAGTTGGGGGCAAGCTCCAGATGTTGCAGATGGTGGAGTGGAGTTCAGACTTGACCCTGAGAACTGTGGGAGCCAGATAATTTCTTAACAGGGCAGGAACTGAATGAAATTTGTTTCTCTAAAGATAAGGAAGGCTCTTTGCTAACCAAGTGTCCACCAGTATGGTCCAGGCAAAGAAATGGGAATGGATTTATCTAACAGCAGAAGAACTAAATGTATCAACAAGGCTAAGTTCAAAAACAACTCCTTGAGGGGGGATAAAAAATCAAATAGGAAAAGAAATTATACCACTTGATACTGTTGATATCCATTACTAAGAAAATCAGAAAGTGAAGCTATATATCAAGTTTGTGGATAAGTAGGGATTAGTATGCTTGTAGTGTGCCTTGCATCCTGACAGGAGGGTCAGGCTACCTGGGTTCAAATTCTGGAACCGTCACACACCAACAGTGAGACCCAGAACAAGTTACTTCACTGCTCTGTGCCTCAATGTCTTCATCTGTAAAAGGGGATGATAATAGCAGAGCCTACCTCATAGGGTTGCTGGGAAGCTTAAATGAATTGATTCTTGTTAAGCACAGAATAGGGGTGTGGTCATTGCTCAGTCTCATTATTTTTACTGAGGATGTTTCCGCAATGGGGGGAGGGGAATGGAGTTGGGGAGGTGAACATAAGTGACTACCACTTTAACTATAATGTGTTATGCCATTTATTTTTAATACTAGAGGCCCGATGCACGAAATTTGTGCAAGGGGCTCAGCCCTCACAGCCCCACAGCTTTGCCCACTGGTCATTCCGGAAGGTCGTTCCGCTGTCAGGTCTAATTAACATATTAGCTCTTTGTTATATAGGATTGTTTTGATTGAGGTACAATTTACATATGGTAAAATACACAGATCTTTTGGTGCACGACTGTGAATTCTTATATATGTGTACACCCCTGTGGCCACTCCCCAGTCCACTCCCCTGATGCATAAGTTTACATGTGTCCTTTCTCAAGCAACCTCGTCCTACAGATTCTATCATCACAGATTAACTTTGCCTCTTCTTAAACTTCATACTGCATGGAATCATGTTATGATTTTTGTAATGTCTGGATTTTTTTTAGTCTGGATTCTTTCAACACCCTTTGTTTTGTTTCTATTGAAATAAAATCCACATGCCATATAATTCACTCTTTTTAAGTGTGCAATCTAGTGATTTTTAATTGTTATGCAAAGTGCTGAGGTCCCAGAAAACCTTGATGTATTGTTCTTGGATTCCCCCAAAAAATAACACAGAGGACTGGCTGTGAAAGACATGGCTTTATTAGGATTTACATGTGCACCAGTGGCTACTGACCGGTGAAGTTGAACCGCTAAGTCTCATCCAGCCTGTGGAAGGGCCACATTGGGGGGGAGGGGGCGGGGGGGGGGTGGATGGCCTCCGGTGTTTTCCCAGCACAAGGTTTTATAGAGTACAGAAAACAGAGAAAAACAGGGCATGCAGGGGGAGGAGGATGTGTTTTCCAGCAAGCTGTGTGAGATCAGAACTGCTCGCTGTTTTTTATTTTATTATTATTTTTTGCTGCTAGCTGTTTTGACTGAGGAGTTGGCTAGGCTCCCAAGGTCTCATAGTCCACGTACTGATGGCCTTCACTATATTTCCCACAGGGTATAGCATGGGAAGGGGCCCATGTTCCCATTTACCATACATTAGCATATTCACAACAAACATGTTTTTGACATTCATCCATAATATCATGTGTCTCAATAGCTCATACTTTTTTTTTTGTAGTGGTATTCCATGGTGTAGATAGGGTTGGGGAACGTCTGGCCTGACCACCATATAAGGCCTGAGAAATCATTTGGTCTGGCCCTGACAAGGCTTTAGGGATGAGTTAATTAAATAGTTGACCAAATATAGCAAGCTAATTTTTTAAAATATTTTTTTATTGATTTCAGAAAGGAAGGGAGAGAGAGATAGAAATATCAATGATGAGCCCTAACCAGTTTGGCTCAGTGGATAGAGCACTGGCTTGCGGACTCAAGGGTCTCAGGTTCGATTCCGGCCAAGGACATGTACCTTGGTTGCGGGCACATCCCCATTAGGGGGTGTGCAGGAGGCAGCTGATGGATTTTCTCTCTCATCGATATTTCTTTTTTTTTTTTTTTTTTAATATATTTTTATTGATATTTTACAGAGAGGAAGGGAGAGGGATAGAGAGCTAGAAACATCGATGAGAGAGAAACATCGATCAGCTGCCTCCTGCACATCTCCTACTGGGGATGTGCCCGCAACCAAGGTACATGCCCTTGACCGGAATCGAACCCGGGACCCTTCAGTCCGCAGGCCGACGCTCTATCCACTGAGCCAAACCGGTTTTGGCTCTCATCGATATTTCTAACTCTCTATCCCTCTCCCTTCCTCTCTGTAAAAAATTAATAAAATACATCTAAAAAAAAAGAAAAAAAGAAAGAAATATCAATGATGAGAGAGAATCATTGATTGGCTGCCTCCTGCACGTCCCACACTGGGGATCAAGCCCACAACCTGGGCATGTGCCCTGACCAGGAATCAAACCATGACCTCTGGTTCATAGGTCGATGCTTAACCACTGAGCACACTGGCCAGGCGGGCAGTCTAATTTTTAAGTTGAGAATTTCGTATGGCCCGAGAATGATGTTATAAATATCCAAATGGCCCTTGGTAGGAAAAAGGTTCCCCACTCTGGTGTAGATGGACCACAGTTTCTTCATTCACTTGTTGGTGGACATTTGGGTTTTGTGCAGTTTGGGGCTATTATGCATAAACAACGTTCATTGCTTATTATCTTTCTGTGGGCAAAAAATATTTCATGTACTGTTAGATCTCTACCCAAGAGGACTACTAAATCATGAGGTAGGTGCCTGTTTAACCCAATGGGTCTCATCAGGGGTGATTTTTGTCTCCCCCCTAGGGAGAACATTAGCAATGTCATGAGATATGAGAGATTTGGGGTTGTAACCACTGCAGGTGGAGTGGTTGCTACGCATCTACTGGTCATGACCAGGAATGCTGCAGAACACCCTACAATGGGACCCCCCCTACCACCACCACCACAAATGATCTGGCCCAAATAGCAGGAGTGCTGAGGTTGAGAAATCTGCTCAACCTTCTTACAAACTACTAACTCATTTCCAAAGTGACTCTTGTTTTACATGCCCACCAGAGCCTCTCCAGCCCCTGGCACTGTCAGTCCTTTTAGCCATTGGGGCAGGTATGTTTTAAATCTTTTATATCTTAAAATCTGAATTGATCAAGCCAATATGAAAAATGTCCATGTTTGTTAATCTTGGGTGGTTGGGTGGTGGGTTTACTTTAGGAGGCTCTGATCTTTTCCTTTTCTGGCTATAAAGTTTTTTTTGGGGGGGTGTTTGTTTGTTTTTTTAATAGTAGAAGCTCCCCCTGTTTGCATGGATGGGTGTGCTGGAGTGTTTTCCCAGACTTCTCAACAGGACTCAGCTGGCTTCAGCAGCCTCCGTCACAACTCATCTCAGATCTAATTACTCCCAAGCTCGCCTCCCACCTGCTTTCCTGGGGCTCCTCCTCTTTCCCCCTGGGAATGGTTTTCTCCAGTGTTTGGTCTCTCTCTCTCTCTCTCTCTCTCTCTTTCTTTTCTGTTTCTTCAGAGGATGCTGGCCAAATCTAATGGAGGGAGATGGCCTAGGCTTGGATCCCTGGTAGCTGTGGGACCTTGGGCCTGGGATTAACCCTCTCTGGACCTCAGGCCACACACCTGACAATGAATATGCTGAATTGCACACCTCTTTGTGGGTTTCAGATTCAATCTGTATATATATAGGGTGTCCCCAAAAAATGTATACACACATTTTCAATAATTATAAAGTCAATGTTTATTAAAATACTTTTCATTTTCAAAATTGAGCTATCAGCTGTTAAGTTGTGTGTACATTTTTTGGGGACACCCTGTATTTAGATTTCTCTGGACAAGGCTGAGCACTGGGGCAGGGCCTAGGATGAGGAGAGTGAGGCAATTACGTACAAAATTTAAGGGGATGCCAGAAAACTCAAGATACATAATGTTTTAATGCAGTAATTTAAAAAGTAATGCAAAAAGTTCACATAAAGACAGCATCAGTAATCTTGATCTTTTTTTTTCTGCCTGGCTTCATGCAGCACTGTTACTGATGCCACTCTACTTAAATTTTTAAAACATTTAAAATATATTTCTGTTGATTTTAGAGAGGAAGGGAGAGAGAAATAGAAATATCAATGATGAGAGAGAATCATTGATTGGTTGTCTCCTGTACACCCCACACTGGGGATTGAGGCCGAAACCTGGGTGACCAGGAATGGAACCATGACCTCCTGGTTCATAGTTTGATGCTCAACCACTGAGCAATGCTGGCCAGGCATGTCTACTTAAATTTTTTTTTTAAATATATTTTATTTGTTTTTTTGCAGAGAGGAAGGGAGAAGGATAAGAGAGTTAGAAACATCGATGAGAGAGAAACATCGATCAGCTGCCTCCTGCACATGCCCCATCGGGGATGTGCCCGCAACCAAGGTACATGCCCTTGACCGGAATCGAACCTGGGACCCCTCAGTCCGCATTCCGACGCTCTATCTACTGAGCCAAACGGGTCAGGGCTCTACTTAAATTTTTTAAAAATATGTTTTTATTGATTTCATTTATCTTAAATCCTTATCTGAGGACATTTCTCCATTGATTTTTAGAAAGAGTGAAAGACAGAGGGAAAGACAGAGAAATATTGATGTGAGAGAAACACATCAATTGGTTGCCTCCTACACAGCCCTTCTGTCCTCAGGCCAATGTTCTATCCACTGAGCCAAACCGGCTAGGGCTGTTTTTATTTATTTTAGAGAGGAAGGGAGAGGGAGATAGAAACATCCTCAGGGCAAAATAAAAATGGTTTCAAATCTATGATAAACAAAATATCAAAATTTTAAGCCCTGGCTGGTGTGGCTCAATTGGTTGCAGCATTGTCCCCTGCACCTAAAGAATTATACTGCCACATATTACAACCTTAAAATAAATTATTTATATGCAGACCAAAAAAAAAAAAAAGATTCTATGGAAAGTAACCTCATAGGGTGATCTGATCATAAAATCCTAACTGGGCAGGTCATGGTGTGTAGACATGCCCCAGGCCCATAACTTCTTTAGTAAAAGCTTTTTCTTTTCCTTACACAGGCCTGTCCACTGTTTCTGTGCATCTAGGTTAATGCACTTTTGAAAATGCCCTCTTTCGGATCCCTCCTTCTAATACCTAACCACCCTTTCAGACCCGACCTTCTAAAGCGTGAGAGCAGCCCTAGCTGGTTTGGCTCAGTGAATAGAGTGTTGGCCTTTGGACTGAAGGGTCCCGGGTTTGATTCCAGTCAAGGGCACATGCCAGGTTGCAGGCTTGATCCCCAGTAGGGGGCATGCAGGAGGCAGCCTATTAATGACTCTAATCGTTGATGTTTCTAGCTCTCTCTCCCTTCCTTTCCGAAATCAATAAAAATATATAAAAAATAATAATAAAGTAAAATTGTTTTTTTAAAAAAGCATGAGAGCACATAATCTAAATTATCCTGTAATCAGATCCCCTCATTGATTTCTCCCACCTCCAGGTAATCTTCCTTAGTTCTCTCAATTCCAAATGCATAAAATGAGCTGCAAAACTGTTATCTCTGGAACATTTGAGATCTTGCTCTCCTGAATATCTCATCAGTTTGACTTAAATAAATTATAAAAATTCTCTACAGGTGCCCGGCTGGCATGGCTCACTGGTTGAGCATCAATTTATGAACCAGGAGGTAATGTTTGATTCCTGGTCAGGGCACATGCCCAGATTACTGGCTCTATCCCCAGTGGGGGGCGTACAGGAGGCAGCTAATCAATGATTCTCTCTCATTGATGTTTCTATCTCTCTCTCTCCCTCTCCCTTCCTCTCTGAAATCAATAATATATATATTTATATAAAATCTTCAGGTTTGGACATTTCTTACATTGACACACAACACATAGAATGAAGTCCTATCTGACTTTTTTCGTTGTTATAAAAGCTTGGACAGCTTAGAATTAATTCCCCCACTTCTGTTCTTGCCTCCTTCAACCCATTTGCCACTCTCCTGCCAGGGTGTCTTATACAAACACAAATCTGATCATGTCCCGTCCCCCCCCCCCCCACCCCGCCCTGCTTACAGCCCTACAAAGGATACAGAAGAGCAGCCAGATGATTCCCCACTGTCTTGGAATGAAGGCTCCATGGACAATGGAATTGCCACACCGGCCATTCCCCACTGCTTCCTCGCCAAAATATTACGTATCTTGATGGCTGAAGTGTTTTTTGTTTTGTTTTGGGTGGCCCCTTAAATTTTGCATGCCTCACCCTCATTTTGGCCCTGCTGGGCACATAGCAGGTGCCCATAGCTCTGTAAGTGCTATGGTGTGATTATTACATACAATAGCTACTTATAGTATGAAGCGCCTCCCTCTGGATTGACTGATTTCTCTTCATTTGGGTTTTTTGGCTGTAACTAAACCTCTAGGGACTTCAGCTTTATATTCGTTGTCTAGAACAGACTCCAAGATAGCCTAGACTAAGTGAAATGGAAATGCTAGGACCTCCTAGGAAACAGAAGTGTGTCAGGGGCTTAGGGAGACTGGAATGCTAGAGCAGGCATATCTTTTTGACCAGCATTCCCCCCTCAAATCCCCAAATCAAAACATAACTGAGAAAAGGCTGACTATACCAGGTGTGGGCCAGGACTGAGAGTCACTGGAACTCTCACAGGGTGCTAGTGGAAGTGTGAAATGGAACTACCACTTAGGGAAACTCAGGATCCACCTGAAACTGATACAAAATAACATTAAATGTAAACTGTAAAACAAGCAAACACACAAAACACCTCAGCATCTACTATTGCTACACACACGACCTAGGGCCCACCAGTCCATTTCCAGGTATACCATGGATAAGTGAACTTATGTTCATAAAAATACCTGTCTACACTTTTCATAATGACCAAAGACTGGAAACAACCAAATGTCCATCATGTTCCATTTATATGAAATTCAAGAACAGATAAAACTGTAGTGATAGAAATGCACATAGTGGGTGCCTGGTGGGGCAAGGAGGCTGGTAGGGTGGTAAGGGGTGTGGCTGTCTCAAGAGAGACACAAGGGAACTTGTTGGAAACATTCCCTTTCTTTGCTGGGCAATAGTTACTTGGGTGGCAATCTGTTCCATTTACTATAAACTTTACCTTTCAGCAGAGTACTAGGAGAAAACATCTAAATTTTGGTTTTGTGGCCTGAAACTGTCCTGACTCAGGACATGACTCTCAGCAAACAGGGATTTTTGCTATGACCATTTCTCTCACTCCAGCGCCGTGAAGGACCCCTTCCCACTGCAGGTGCGAACCATTCTCTCCACACTGGAGTCATCCCAGCTCCCAGTGTCCCTCAGAGCCAACCCCAGGAGGACCAGGTGTTCGCGATGAATGCCACCAAAAATCCCAAAATCCGTGCCCAGCATAGAGGCAACATTTCTTTTTTAAAAATATATTTTTTAATCGATTTCAGAGAGTAAGGGAGAGGGACAGACATAGAAACACCAGTGATGAGAGGGAATCATCTATGGGCTGCCTCCTGCACACTCCACACTGGGAATGTGCCCTGACCGGGAATCCCACCGTGACCTCCTGGTTCATACGTTGAAGCTCAACCACTGAGCCACGCTGGCTGGGCGAGGCCACATTTCTTTTCTTTCTTTCTTTTTTTAAAATGTATTTTTATTGATTTAAGAGAGGAAGGGAGAGAGAGAAAGAATCACCGATTGGCTGCCCAGGCATGTGCCCTGACCTGAATTGAACCATGACTTCCTAGGTTAGCGATCAACCACTGAGCCCCGGGAGGCCACATTTCTTAAAAGTAACACACTCACGCCCTGGCTGGTTTGGCTCAGTGGATAGAGCTTCGGCCCACGGCTCTGCTCAATCCTCAGTAGGGGGCGTACAGGTGGCAACCGATCCATGATTCTCTCCCATCACTGATGTTTCTATTTCTCCTCCCTTCCTCTCTGAAATAATAATAATTAAAAAAAAGAGTAACACACCCAGTACAAGTCAATCATTCGGGCTTCGATTGCCAGCACCAAATATGGCGGAGGCCACCTCAGGCCAAACCCCTATCACATGACAGGAGGCAGGCAGACACCGGCCCAACCCACTCGGGCGCCTATTTTTAGATTGACCAATGAACCTGAGGCAAGAGGCACGCCCTCTTTCCTCTCTTTACCAATAGTCCCCAGACATCTTCCGCAGAGCCCAATCACCGCTTCCGCCTCTCTTGACTGAAAAGCCAACGGCCCAGTGAGCAGACCCTCAATCCAACGCAGGAGGCCGGAAGCGCTCTAGCTCGTGTCGGGGCGCGGGACGGGCATCCGTGGTGGGTCGACTTTCGGAGCGCGCGGAGGCGAACGGGGAACTAGGTGAGAGGCAGGTCCGGGGCGCGGGGCCCCGGTGCGGGGACGTCGGGCCTGCGGGCGAGTGGGCGAGGGGAGACGCAGGGGATTGAGGGGAGAAGGAAAAGGGGGCGCGAGACAAGGTGGGGCGGGCCGGTTGGGGCGCGCGCGGGCTGCGGCCGTTGGAGGCTGGGGCGCATGCGCCAGGGGCGGGACGGCAGTTTGCGCGCGGGACGTGGGACTCGGGGCTCGTTTCCGGGAGGTGCTGTCATGGCGCCCCGCCGGACAAGCACTATTAGGGGAGGGAGCCACCTTGTTCGAGGAGACTCGAGGCGTCCCGGGACTGTTTTGGGGAAGGGTTCGGAGGGCGACGCCGAGGTCTGGGATCGCGATGGGAGAAACCGGAGTTTGTAGACGTGATGGGGTTCTCCGAGCTCGAGGGACTTCCCCTCCCCTACTCGGCTCTCTTCTTGCACTCCGTTTAGGGGGGATTTGTGGTTTCAGATATTTAGGGCAAAAACCATGTCCAAATAGGGAGCAAACTGAAGTGGATATCCTTCCTGGGATTTGAGGGTGAAAGGGTACGCGTACATGTCTGAGTTGTCACTTGTGTCGACTTCTAGTTCATCCGCTCTGGGGCCACAAGCAGTCTCTGTCACACCCTCTGGGCGGGACAAATCTCGCCAGATCCTCTCTTGATCTCATTTGTTTTGAGCTTTTGATCCTGGCTAGCCACTTTTTAGAAAAATGTGTGCCTAAAACTCAGTATGTTCCCAAATCTGTCTACCCTTCAAAACCTCTTTATTCCTTTACTTTATAAAATTCATTTTTATTGATTTCAGAGAGGAAGGGAGAGATAGAAACATCAGTGTTGAGAGAAAATCATTGATCGGCTGCCTCCTGCTCGCCCCACACTGGGAATCGAGCTTGCAACCAGGGCATGTGTCCTGACGGGGAATTGAATGGTGACCTCCTGGTTCGATGCTCAACCACTGAGCCACGCTGGTGGGGACACTATTTCTTTTAAATACACCACCTCTTGGTCAGCTAAGAGCGTACGCTGGCATGATCTCATCTTGTAGAGTGAGAAGTCCACCCTTTTCGCTACTTAATTAATCCTCTTCCCTGCCTTGGTTAATCCTCTTTCCTTTAGTGAGGTTGGTCTCATCCCCAACTCCTACTCCTAGTAACTCGCTCTTGGGCAAATGAAGGGCAAAGACTGCCTGGGTCACTCAATGAAAAACTTAATCAGAGATTCCCCAGTACAAACACCCTGGACCCGACCAGATCTTCCACCTTTGTCTTCTGCCTCTTTGTCAACCAGCCAGTCCTACTCCTCATTCCCCTAAAGCCATGGTCGGCAAACCGCGGCTCGCGAGCCACATGCGGCTCTGGCCCCTTGAGTGTGGCTCTTCCACAAAATACCACGGCCTGGGCAAGTCTATTATGAAGAAGTGGCATTAGAAGAAGTTTAAGTTTAAAAAATTTGGCTCTCAAAAGAAATTTCAATCGTTGTACTGTTGATATTTGGCTCTGTTGACTAATGAGTTTGCCGACCACTGCCCTAAAGGGTCTGGTGCTTGGGGGACGGAACGTTTCTCCTGTTCTCCCTGATACCTGGGAAATGACCCTTCCTGTCTTTGCCAGTCGCAATCCTCAGGGCTGGTATCAGGCGATCTTTTCAGGAGTCAGATAAAAATACATGTTCATTTTAGCCTCTAAACTGAGGCCTTGATTTTAGTTCCATCTACTTAGCCATTACTGTTGAGGGCTTACTTGATGTATGCCAAGTTCTGACCTAGGCTCTTTGCTGAGGGGCTGGCATGAGTTGAGGGGTGCTTTTTAGATCGGAGCCAGCAGGAAATGCCTTTCTGGAGCAACATGCCTGAAGGAAGTGGAACTCGTGGCCATTCCAAGCAGCAGGAGCAGCAAGTGCAAAGGTGTGAGGCCCAGCATCTAAGGCCAGTGAGGGCGGGCAAGGGGCAAGATGAGGTCTGACCACAGAGGGGATCCGGTGTAGGGCCTGGTAGGATGGTGAGAACTCCTTTTGAGTCTTACTCTGAACACAGTGGGAGCCTATGAAGGGTTTTGAGCAGGAGTGACCTTCTCTGACTTAGCTTCTGTAGGCTCCTTTTAGCTGCTGTGGGAGAGTGGACGGAGGATCATGGGGGATGGAAAACAGGGAGACCAGAGAGGGGTCTGTTGACATAATTTAGGTACCCAGATTCCCATCAGCTGACAGTGGATAACTTGGTACTGGGTTCCTGTACGATGGAATATTCAGACATGAAAAAGAATGCAATACTGACACATGCTACAACATGAATAAATCTTGAAAACATGCTGCATGAAAGAAGCCAGATAAAAGGACCACATATTATATGGTTCCATTATATGAAATGTCCAAAATAGGCATATTCATAGAAGAGAAAGACTAGTGGTTGCCAAAAGGGTTGTGGGCATAGGATGATAGCTAAAGGGTACAGGGTTTGTTCTAGGTGGTGAAATGTTCTAAAACTGACTGTGGTGATGATTGTATGTATCTATGATTACACTAAAAACCATTGAATTGTACACTTTAAAGGGTATAGCATGTGAATATCTCAAAGCTGTTCTAATTTTAAAAAGAAAAGTAATGGCAACTTGGGACCTGCAAGGTAGCAGGGGTGAGAGCTGGCCTGGTTGTTTGTTAGGGTGGGATTTGTTGCTGATGGGACAAGAATGTGAGAGAGAATGGAATCGCCTTTTCTGAGATGGGGACACAACCTGTGGGGAGAAATGGAGGGTTTTTGCTCTGGGCATTTTGAGTTCAACTTACAAAGGGAAGTGTGGAAGAGGTGGCTGGTAACTGAGGTTGGAGTTGAGGAGAGTCATTGCTGTTAGAGACGCCTCAGCACAGAGGTGTTGAAAACCCTGGACCACAGAGTCATGGAGAGGATGAGTGACAGGATGGCCATAAACTGGGCCTAGGACCCTCTGCACCCAGCTCGGAGAGAGGGGCTCCTTCAGTACTTCTACTCCGTAGATTGGAGGTTGGGGTGGGGCAGGAGTGACAAGAGACAGTGTTGTCAGGTTTGGGTCCCTGTAGCACATCTCAATACCCAGTGGGTGCTCTGTATGTTTTGGATTAAATAAAGCCAGGATGTGAGCTAGTTTGATTTAATTCCATTTACCATCTCAGCTTCATTTTTATTGGCCCAGGCCCAACGGGAGGCCTTTTCATGAGAGCACTTAATTATTCCCCGGTGCAGACCACAGAGCAGGAGGAGCTGGGGCTGGGCAGATGCTGCTCTCACAAACTCGGGTCTCTGCAGGCTGGGTAGATTCCCTTTGAGTTGATTGTGATTGATAGGGACAGGGTTCCTTTAGGCTGGTCTCAGGCAGTTCTTTAGAACTGAGACCAGAATGCTGAGAAGGAGGCATTTGTGCAAAGATCTGGGAGAAGCTCATTCTGGTGGCATCTGTGGGCTATAAAAGCTTTGGGTAGGGACTGGAGTCTGAGCAGCCAAGCAAGGCTGGGTGATTTGAAAGGGGTGGCATGGAATGAGGTTGACGGGCCAGGGAGGAGGATTATGAGGGTCGTGGGGAGGAATTGGAATACCACTCTGAGCAAGTTGAAACCTTTGTGGAGGTCTAGCCGGCAGGGAGAGCTGAGGTGGTTTGGAGAGTGGTTAGAGATGTGGCCACAACAACAGGCTGAAGCAGGGCGATGCTGCACAGATGGAGCTGATGGGATGTGCTGCTGGAGTCAATGTGGGGAAATGATGTCCTGTCTCAGCTTTATCAGCTGGTGGCTTTCCAGGCCAGCCACTAAGATAGGACCCCAATGCATTGTCCTTCTCCCACCTGTGTGAACAGCCTGCAGCTGCTGTGTAGCCTTCTCCCTGGCTGGTGGGTTTTCCTGCATGCATCTCAGTTGCTTCTCTGGGCTCTTCCTCCCTCTTCTGTTTTCAGTATTATGGCGGAACAGGATGTGGAAAATGAGCTTCTGGATTATGAGGAAGATGAAGAGCCCCAGGCTCCTACAGAGAGCACCCCAGCACCCCCCAAGAAAGATGTCAAGGGGTCCTACGTTTCCATCCACAGCTCTGGCTTCCGGGACTTTCTGCTGAAGCCTGAGCTCCTGAGGGCCATAGTGGACTGTGGCTTTGAGCATCCGTCTGAGGGTACGCCTCCCTGTTCCTTCCCACCACACCCCTCCGCTGACAGCCCACACAGAGGGAGAATCCAGTTTCCAATCGCTCATGGGTTCTTTTTCCTTCAGTTCAGCACGAGTGTATCCCTCAAGCCATCCTGGGCATGGATGTCCTGTGCCAGGCCAAGTCTGGAATGGGCAAGACTGCAGTCTTTGTGCTGGCCACCCTACAGCAGATAGAGCCCGTCAATGGACAGGTGGGTGGGCACCCTCCCTCCCAGGCTTAAATTATGTAAAGTAGCATAGACCACGACTCCTTGTGTTAAAAATTCCTGTTTCCACATTCTTTTTGTGGGTTTTTAAAATGAAGTACAGTACTTAGTTTTACAAAATTCTCCCAAAAATAATAAGCCAAGAAAAAAAAACTGGAAAGTGCCCACAGTTTTACCATCCAGAGACGTGGTTGTTATTTTGCGTGTACTTTTTAAATTGTCCCTATTACACTGCACATAGCTTCGTTACTGCTGTAGTTGCTGACAGGCCTTAGCTGTCTTCTCATGCCATGAAAATAGTGTTTCACTCTCTTGGGAGATAATTGAGGTGAATGCCAGTGTTCTGTTTTTGTCATGTTGGGGCAACATCCATGTGCTGCTGCATGTGGGTACACGAGCCTTTGTTTCCTTAGGGTACATGGTGAAGGAGGGAAGTTTAGTGGGGGGTCATGATGTGGTTGCAGAAGACCCCAGTGTAGCTAGAGAGCCAGTGTGGGCTCTAGCTGGGGAGCATTTAGGGTACTGCCTTTAGTGAGTCTCTCTTGCCTACCCAACAGGTGACTGTCCTGGTCATGTGCCACACTCGGGAGCTGGCCTTTCAGATCAGCAAGGAGTATGAGCGCTTCTCCAAGTACATGCCCAGTGTCAAGGTGAGCCCCCTTGAGCCACGCTTGGCGCCATATAGTCCTCTACAGTCTGGCTGGCCTCAGCTCTGACCCAGCCAGCATTTACCAAGCTTGGCTGCAGCAGCTGCCTTTGAGGTTTGCGGTAGTTTATGCTCCTTAAAAGCCTGATGAATTATGCATGGCCCCAGAGGCCTGTGCAGGTCCCAGCCCTGGGCTGCTTTTCAGTGGAGCTGTGCCCAGGCTCTCAGGCCTCTCTAGCTTGGGGAATTGAGGTCTGCTGCGACCTGAGTTGGCAGAGCCATGGGCTGGGTGGCTGTCAGCATGGAGTAGGGTGCGAGGCTTCAGCCCTTAGATGGGCGAAAGTGACTTTCTCTCCACCTGCATAGGTGTCCGTGTTCTTCGGGGGTCTTTCCATCAAGAAGGATGAAGAGGTGTTGAAGAAGAACTGTCCCCATGTCGTGGTGGGGACTCCAGGTCGCATCTTGGCACTCGTGCGGAACAGGAGCCTCAACCTGAGAAACGTGAAGCACTTCGTGCTGGATGAGTGTGACAAGATGCTGGAGCAGCTGGGTGAGTGTCCTTGCGGGTCTGTGGGGGCTGCCAGAGACCCAGCCAGCTGCACCTTCGCCCTCACAGCCCTTCAGACTTCAGAGCCAGGTGGACCCTGACAGGCCAGACCGAGGGATTTCCCAAAGTGGGGTTACGTGGGTGGCCGGCTGGTCTCCTGTAAGCGATTTTAGAAAAGTTCTTGTTGTGACCTAATGTGACCTGCTGCTTCTGACCCCAAGCTGAGTGTGACCACAGGGCCTAAATGAACCACTGTCCGACACACACAAATGTTAGCCTTAGGCTTGCCATAATCTCATCTCCTGCCGGGTTAGCTCTAGACCCCCTGCCTGCCTTCAGTGAGCCCTGACAAGGCCAGTCAGAGATGGGGCTTGTGTCCTGGGAGGCAGCTGCAGCTCTCACCCCAGCAGCTGTCTCTGCCTCAGGCTCCCTTCCCTGAAGCATGGCTGGAGGTGCCCTGGCACGGCTGCTCCGCTCTGGCAGCGTGTAAGTGGATTGCAGCTCCTCCTGGGCCTGCGCTCACCCCAAGACCAGCCCCACAGGCATTGGGGTCTCACCCCTCCCTCCACTCCTTGCTCACACCACCCTCATCTTGGTGCCAGGTTGGGAGGGGCTGGGACTGGTCTTGGATGGGGGTCAAGGTCTGGCAGGCACTCATGCCCACCTGTTTCTTGCCCTCCCCACCCAGACATGCGGCGGGATGTACAGGAGATCTTTCGCCTGACGCCACATGAGAAGCAGTGCATGATGTTCAGTGCCACCCTGAGCAAGGAGATCCGGCCCGTCTGCAGGAAGTTCATGCAAGATGTGAGTAAGCCAAGACCTCAGTGCAGCAGCTTTGGCCCTCCTGGGTCCTGAGGCCCAAGCTGCTGCTGCGGCACGTCACCCATGCTGCCCTCACAGCACAACAATGCTGGAGGCTTGTGGAGCCCTTCTTCCCTCCTCGCTGTCTTGTCGGATTGGGAGCTGAGCTTGGTCCACACCTGAATCAGACCAGAGCTTAGATCCAGCTGTTGGGAGAGAAATATTCACTGGGTACAGCAGCCTCTCTGGGAAGCATCGCAGCATGGAGTCGTTCCTGGAAGGTTCTGGGCAGGCGAGGTGCCCAGAAGTAAGCCCTGCCCGCCCCTTCCTGCTCCCCTCCCCTCAGCCCATGGAGGTGTTTGTGGACGACGAGACCAAGCTCACGCTGCATGGACTGCAGCAGTACTATGTCAAGCTCAAAGACAGCGAAAAGAACCGTAAACTCTTCGACCTCCTGGACGTGCTAGAGTTTAACCAGGTGACACTGCTGTTGCCCTGGGGTTCTGGACCTTTGGAAGGATAGTGGACGGGGACTGTGGCCCTGACTCTACTGCCTTCCTCTGGCAGGTGGTGATCTTCGTGAAGTCGGTGCAGCGCTGCATGGCCCTGGCCCAGCTACTTGTGGAGCAGAACTTCCCGGCCATCGCCATCCATAGGGGCATGGCCCAGGAGGAGCGGTGAGTATGCGCCACCTGAAGGCCTGAGGTGGGACCCTCAGAGGGAGTGCTACTCAGGAACCTTGTACCTGATGGCTGCCTCTTGCTTCTCCTGCACCCAGCCTATCACGCTATCAGCAGTTCAAGGACTTTCAGCGGCGGATCCTGGTGGCCACCAATCTATTTGGCCGAGGGATGGACATTGAGCGAGTCAACATCGTCTTCAATTATGACATGCCTGAGGACTCGGACACCTACCTCCACCGGGTGAGTGGCCCCACAGAGGTGTCATCTCCCTGATGGCCCCTTCCTGGAGTGGGGACCTGGCCTGGCTTGTCCTCAGATCCTCTGGTTGTGTCTCTGCCTGACCTGAGTTCCTATATCTCCCTGCAGGTGGCCCGTGCGGGTCGCTTTGGCACCAAAGGCCTGGCTATCACTTTTGTGTCTGATGAGAATGATGCCAAAATCCTCAATGATGTTCAGGATAGGTTTGAAGTAAATGTGGCGGAGCTTCCTGAAGAAATTGACATCTCCACATACAGTAAGTGGCTCGGGCAAGAGGGTTATGCTGGGGCCCCGGTGGCCTCTCCTCCTCTCTCACTGGCCTCTGCACGTTTGTCTTACAGTTGAGCAGAGCCGGTAACCACACACCTGACATCCCGGCGCCACCCTGCATCCCACGTGCTGCTTCAAATCCTCTTTCTAGGCGACAGTGGGGCTAACTTTTTACTGTTCAAAAACTGTAGATTTGTGTAAGAATAAATTTTTATTATGGAAGCCTGGCTCCCGCCCATTTGTTTCTTACTGGTCTCTTCACATTTCACAGACATAGTGGGCCTGGTCAGTGAGCCCCCAGCCAGCAAAGCCACCTCCTGTACTAGTATCTTCAATGTCAACATTGAAAACTTTATACAGATTTTTTTTAAAAAACCATTACACAACATCCACGACCTTCAAAACAGTGAGAACCCTCTGTCCGGGAGGCAGACTGGCCTCTGTACCGTGAGCTGCAGGACCTAAAGAGCCCTGCCCTTCTCCCATCCTTGACCTCAGTCTTAGCTTAAAAGGAAAGTAGAACCCCAGCACGCTGGCCTCTTGTTTTGTAGCAAAGACAGATGAGTGGGAGGCCAGGAGCCTTGTCTGTCCAGGTGTTGGGTACCAGGGCAAGGGGCTGCAGCCCTGTCCAGCTCCTGCCCACCCTGGGTCCCAGCTGGGGTGCAGCAGAGGCAGCCAGAAGCAGGTCCATCAGGTCCGACTCCACCCTGACTGTGTTCCTGGGTTTGGCGCCAGAGAACAACTGTTGATGCCCCTTCTCTGGGGCAGGAGACAGGAGGGAGCAGGATGGTAGGAGAGGAGGGGACAGTCTTCAGTATGTGCAAAAGCTGCTGAGGCCACAGGAGCTGCTGGCCTGGCCAGAACCTTGTAGTCACATACCAGACTCCGACGGCCTGAGGACCTGGAGAGAGAGGAACCCAGTAAGGACTGATTCTGGCCCAAGGCTGCCTTCTGGCCCTGCACCCCCACACCAGGGTTGGCCCTTACCCTAGTCTGGTTTTGGCTAGAGCTGGATGTCGACGTGGCAAAGTCCGAGTACTTATTCCCAGTGACCATGCGGGCCCACTTATGGTACTCTTCCCTCACCTGCAAGGCCCAAGGTGTCAGGTCAGGGGAGGCAGCCCCAGGAAGTAGGGGAGGGGGACCCCCACTGCTTGACCCACGGCCCACCTTTTTGTTGAGCAGGCAGTGCAGCAGGAAGAGGAAGAAGCCCTGCAAGCAGTTGAGGATGGTGAAGGCATAGGCCAGCACGTGGCTTCTCGGGTTGAAGAGGAACAGGCCGAAGACCCATGTGCAGCCCAACACCAAGAGCTGTGCGATGGCCGTGATGGTTAGCACCCTGGGATAGAAGGGAAGCTGCAGCAGGGGACACCCCACACATCCCCCCTCTCCCTGTCGGCCCCTGCCCTCACCTGGCCTTCTTTAATTTCTTCATGTCTGGGTTGATGTCATTGAACTTCTGAGTGAGCTTCCAGACAGTTATCACGAAGATGACAGCATTGCACTGGGCGGGGAGCAGAGTTTGGATTAGGGGTTGTCCTTGGAGCTCACAGGGAGAGAGCTGGCCTAGTGGGCTCAGTGAGGAGCCAGGTGACACAGGCCTTAAGGGTGGAGTGTGGGGGATTAGTTACCAAAATGATGAATGTCACAGGTCCCAGGAAGCTCCAGAGGAAGCCACGGGCGGTCTCCAACCAGCAGCTGGATGAAAAGGGAGGGGTCTGGTCAGGAGCCGGAGGGGATTGGGGCACCAAGGTTGTGGCCCCACACCCCTGGCCAGCCCCCAGCCCTCCCGTGGCCTTATGACTCCCCACTCACTAGATAACGCGGCCGTAGCCCTCGGACCACACAGCCGCTGAGATGGCCACGATGAGGAAGGGAACGCCGTAGCCGATCAGGTAGAGCCAGGGCTTGCTCAGGCCCTGACCCTGGAATACACGCACCACGAGGAAGTAGAGCTCCAGGCCCTCTAGGCTCATCCAGCAGAAGGCAGCCAGGAAGCAGTAGTGCAGCAGCCCGGCCACCAGGCGGCAGCGCAGCCCCACCTGCGGGGTGGGGGCGGGGCAACTTCAGCGAGTGGGCTGCCGGGCCAGTTCCCCGCCAGAGCACTGGTGGTGGGCGGGGTCGCGGCTGGGGCGGGGTTATGGGCGGGATCGGGGCGAGGCCAGGTGGTGCTCAAGCTGGTGCATGGACGGCGCTACTCCGACTGGGACCTAGCTAGCCTAGCTTCCAGGTGAGAGTTGGGCACTCTGTGAGGAGGGGCCTCACCTGGCCTCCTTCGTTCTCTATGCCCGCCAGAAATATGGCAGAGCCCAGGAAGAGGCATATGCAGAGGTGCAGGTGCACAGTGGTGCGTGAACCCTGGATGGGCCGCACTAGCAGGAAGGTGAGGATGCACAGCAGCAGGCAGACCAGCGACAGTGCCAGTCCCACTTTGGTGATCAGGGCCAGCTTCAGGTCCTAGATGCAGGATGGAATGGGAGGGGCTTGATCAGCACCCTGAGGCCTTCTGCCCTCCTTGTGGGTCCCACAGGCCAGACCCACCTGGGACCTGCCTGGCCTCAGGACTCAGATCAGGCTGATTACCTCCCCCCACCTCTTCTGCCTTCAACATCTGAGCAAGCCTGCTGTGTCTCTGTCATCCTAAATGCGCCCCCACACACAAACACACATACACATCCATGGGTGCAGCAAGGATCCCAACTATCCCCCCAGAATGCTCTCTGGGAAAGGTCCCCAGTGAAGCTTTGACTGTCACATCCTTTTCCAACACTGATGGGTCCCCTTCTCTGACCTCACCTCTTGCCCCTTCCACACCTGGACACACCTATCAGCCCACAAATCCTATATTTTAGCACTTTCTGGGCCTTTGGCCTAGACCACCAACCTCCTCTACTCTGCCTGGCCCATTCCAGTTATCCACATGGCCCAGTTTATCTATGGATCATCTGAGGCCAAATACAGAAAGTTGTGCTCCAGCTTTTAGCGATATTTAACAACTAGGTCAACTGGATCGGGGTGGACAGAGGTAAGCTAGCTGGAGTAGGGCCTTCAGTCAGGCCACATTTAGTTGCTAAGTCATGGGGGCTTGTCTGTGGGACCACCTGGGCTGTGCAACCATACAAAACCTGTTGGGCCACACCATCAAGAACCAGCTGCTCATCTCACCTAAGCCAACCTTGCCATCTGTGGACTTCTGAGGGTAGCCCTGGGGCTGCTCACCTCCACATCATAGTGGGCCATGAGGACGGCAAAACTGCTCAGGTGGCTGCATTTGCAGATGATGCTGTTATTACTGCTGCCCTGCTTCTCGCAGCCTGTGGTGGACCAGTACCCACCACTGTCGTTACCCTTCCAGAAGGCACAGATTAGCTCCTCACGTGACTTGGGCTTCGCCGGCTGTGGGCAGGTGGGGGTGGTCAGAGATGTTAGCCTGGAGTCCACTCTTGGGGTCTAAGCTTGGGCTGGGTCTGAGGAAGCTGCTTTTCGTTGACAAGCATTTACTGAGCACTTACTGTGTGTACCAGGGCAGGGCACAGCAGTGAACAGGACAGACACAAATCCCTGCCCTTGTGGGGTTGATATGCTCATTGGGGAGACAGGCAGTAAATAATAAACCTATAGATAAGTAAACTAGATAGTGTTTTAGCAGGTGGTGGGTGCTATTAAAAAAAAAAAAGAAGAAACAGGATAGGAGAAAGATAGGTCATGACTGATTACAGATTACAATATATATATATATATATATATGCCTAAGTGACTATTGCAACCGAACGGACAACCGAACAGGCTGTGTGGGGTGACCAGGCCGGCCGGGGGGTTAGTGAGGGGCGACCAAATGACTGAGCAGCAGGCTGCATGGAGCGACCAGGCTGGCAGGGGAGGGCAGTGAGGGGCAACCAGGCTAGCTGGGGGGGCAGTTAGGGGTAACCAGTCTGGTGGGGGGTGTAGTTGGGGGCAACTAGACCAGCAGGGAGGGCAGTTGGGGGTGACCAGGCCAGCAGGGGGTGGCAGTTAGGAGCCAGTGGTCCCAGATTGTGAGAGGGATGTCTGACTGCTGGCAGTTGGATATCCCTAGAGGGGTCCCGGATTGGAAAGGGTGCAGGCTGGGCTAAGGGGACCCTTCCCCCCCACCTCCACCCCCGCACGAATTTCGTACACCGGGCCTCTAGTTTTAAGTAACGAGGTCAGAGAGAGCCTAATAGAGAAGGTGGCATTTGAACAAAGACTAGAAACAGGTAAAGGACTGAGTCATGTGAGGGAAAGGTATCTGAACCAGAGAGCACAGCAAGTGCAAAGGCCCTGAGGTACATTTAAGGAAGTAGCAGAATGGGCAGATGTGGGGAAATGAAGACTGCAGAGGGACCACCATGACCTTGGCTATGGGGTAAACAGTGGGGCTGATCCCACCTCCCCACCCAAGGACTCACATGGTGGGAGAAGGAGAAGGTGACAGAAGGGTCTAGTTTCTCCGTGTTCTTGTTGCTCAGAAAGACTGTGTTGACAGTGGAGAGGATCGTGGACTGAGCACCTTTGACAGAACTTTCATGTATCTTTTCCAGCTGTTCTTTCTTCTCAGTGTCCAGCTCCACGGAGGCATTGACCAGCAGTGTCCGCATTGTTCGGCTGGAGAATATGCCTGCCACAGTGGGGCCTGGGGAACAGACATGCTGGCTACCTTCTCCTGCCTTCCTCCCTCCGTCCCTCCCAAGACATCTAAATTAGGCTTGGCCAGTCCACCATGATGCCTGGAGTCCCTCACGATGGCTCAGTTTCCAATTGTTACATATTTGGAACCTCACCCCTAGCCATATCCCAGCTCTTTCTTCCCTCTCCCACAGGTGCCCTCTCCGGCTACCTGCTGTTACCTGAGTCCCCGACTCCAGCTGCCTGAGTCCAGTTCAGCTTCATTCGTGCATGGCTCTGGCCCAGGGTGACGATTCCATTCCCTTGCTCCTGGATCATCAGGGACAGCTCTGAGGGGAGAAGGGCAGTGACTGCGGGATCCAGATGCAGGATGGGACCAGGGCTGGGGCAGGGCAGGAAGAGGCCTCACCTGTGTCCAAAGAGGAAAGGTAGGTGAAAGAGGGTCCAGGCAAGGTCTTGGCCAGGGTCCTCAGGACTTCTTCAAGGTATGAGAGCAGGTGAGTGGCCATGCGGTACCGGTCAGGCAGGGCCAGGGCCTCCAGGTCCCCAGGGGCTTCCAGCTCATCCAATGATGTGATGAATTTCTGGGGGTGATGGGTGACAGCTGCTGGGTCCCTGCACCACAGGGACCGCCCAAAGGACCCTGATTTCACTCCCTCACTAGGGAACACACTGGAGAACCCCCCAGGTTGCCGGGGGACAGACACGGGGAATCATCTAGGTACTGCAGTAGCCAGAAGACAGGTGTGAGTATATGCCTATATGGCACTTAGCATTTATTAGCCACTGACTTTCTGCCAGGTTCTCTCCTAAGTCTGCACTGTCTAGAACACTCACCACGAGTCGTGTGTGACACCACACTGAAATGGTAATATTTTGAATCTATTGGGTTAAATGGGATCTTCACATTCATTTCACTTGTTTACTTTTACTTTTTTAATTCTTTTTTAAAAATCCTCACTCAAGGATGTGTTTTTATTGATTGGAGAGAGAAAGGAAGGGGGAGAGGGAGAGAAACATCTCTGTGAGAGAGAAACATCAATTGGTTGCCTCCCGTACACACCCCAACCAGGAATTGAATCCACAGCCTTTTGGTGTAGAGAACAATGCTGCAACCAGTTGAGGCATCTGGCCAAGGCTAGTTTTCATTTTTTAAAAGTATATTTTTATTGATTTCAGAGAGGAAGGGAGAGATAGAAACATCAATGATGAGAATCACTGGTCAGCTGCCTCCTGCATGGCGCCCCCCACTGGGGATGAGCCCGCAACCTGGGCACGTGCCCTTGATCTGAGTTGAACCTGGGGCCCTTCAGTCCACAGGCTGATCCTCTATCCTTTGAGCCAAACCAGCTAGGGTTATTTTTACTTTTTTTTTTTTTTTTTTTTTAAATAAAGCTACTGGAAAAATTTAAATGACATAAGGGGCTCATATACACTGAGTGGCCAGATTATTATGATCTCTGAGTGCATAATAATCTGGCCACTCAGTGTATATCCTATATAATAAAAGGCTAATATACAAATTGTCCCCTCTACCAGGAGTTGGACCAGCAGGCAGGCCGGCCAACCGCCCATGTCCCTCCCCCTGGCCAGGCTGACCGGACCCCACCCATGCACGAATTCATGCACCGGGCCTCTAAAATATATATATATATATATATATATATATATATATATATATATATATATATATTCTCAACCTTTGTGACTCTGCTCCAGAGCCAAAATTCTCAATTGCTCCATTCTGTAGCCATTCTATCCCTCTTTTTTTTTTTAAAATATATTTTATTGATTAATTCTATCCCTCTTGAGTGTGAGTGTGAGTGTGTGTGCAAGGGCCCTGCTCCAGCCACCGGGGAACCCAGGAATCGCAGTGTGTGTGTACATCCGTTTGTGCAAGAGGGGTATACAGGGTATCCTCAAAAATGTATACATACTTTAACAGATGGTAGCTCAATTTTGAAAATGAAATATACTTTAATCAATATTGCCTTTATAATTGTTCAGGGTGTGTCCATACACTTTTGGGGGACACCCTATATATGGTGTGTGTATAGTGTGCATACAGCCATAGGTGTTTCTCTGATTAGAGGCCCCTGCTTGGGCTGTCTCCACTCACACTGAAGCATCCCCCAGCCACCCCCACACTGTCCTGGGCTCCCCGCCAGGTCATGTCCTTACCTGGATGGTATCTTGGGCCGAGGCAGACTTGAAGTCTCTGCTCAGTTCCTGGACTTTTTCAAAGAAGTTGGAGAGAGTCTGGGGAGAGAGGAGACGAGGGGTCAGAAAGCCTCACATATGGGTGGGGGAACGTGGGGAAATTAAGGGGAGGGACCTTGCCTTCTGGTCCCAGCTGGAGTCACTCACCTGGCTCTTGATTCCAGGGGGCAGGGTCCAGGTGGGGAAGGAGATCTCTGCAGGGGACAGAACAGCAGCAGTCCATTAGGGGTGTGTGTGTGTGTGTGTGTGTGTGTGTGTGTGTGTGTGTGTGTGTGTGTGTGTGTGTGTGTGTATTGGAGGCAGGGCCTGGGGTCAGGCCAGCTATCTTCACAGTGAGTAGTCCTTTGTTTATTCAGGAATCTGGGCCCCTCTCCTCTCTGTGCCCCACCCCCTTCCCGTGTTCAGTCCCCCTCCCCCCACGCCTTGGCTGGAGGTGATGACACCTGCTGACTGCACATCCCTGAGTGGCGGATGCAGGGGTTATGGGACGTGTGCAGAGGCCTGACACACAGCAGGTGAGCCCCGCACAGAGGTACAGGTTGTGAGTATTAAATACCTTTGTCCCAGTTAGTAATTAGTTGCTGCCCAGGGTCCCCCAGGAGCCTTCCCCTTGGTACCCCAGCTCCTTCCGCAGGACCCCCAGATCTTTTCCCTTTAGTCTCAAAGAATGGAAGCCTGGCCCAGCAGGTGCCCCCAGCATTCATTGTGCTGGGTTTGTGTGGCTGCCCGTGAGCACGTGATCAGGTGGCTTGAACTGTGGGTCTTTGGGAATGTGGGCTCTGAACTCCAAACCTTGTTCACAGACGGTGTTGTTTGGGCCATTGGGGGACCCAGGAACCGGCTTCCAGCCAGGGCGGCAGCGGCACTCATAGCGGCCCTCGGTGTTGTGGCATTGGGTCGAATTGTGGCAGGAGTGTTGCCCCGAGGTACATTCATTCACATCTGAGGACAAAGACAGAGCCTCAGGCCCTCCCTCCACTCCTTGGTCGCATCCTTCCTGCCCCTTCTCTCAAATCCCTTAGCAGTTCACACTGAGGACACCCCACTACACCCCGCTTACCAGGACCTACAGGATACAAACTTGTGGTGATATTTTCCGCTGTAAAAGCACCATAAGCTCAGAGCGCCCCTGCAAGGTGGACAGGGCAGGGCTGTGTGTGCAAGTGTCATCCCAAAGCTGTGTCCCCACCTGTGGGGCGGGATGGACTGGGGGAGGACCTGTGATGGACTTCTGGCCAGGGAGGCTGACACACTGACAGCTCCCACAGGCTGAAACTGTGGGCTGTGAGCTGTGGCACCGCTGCGCCCAGAGCTGCACTCTTGCCCTTATTAGAACAGAATCCAACCCTAGCTGGTTTGGCTCAGTGGATAGAGCATTGGCCTGTGGACTGAAGGGTCCCAGGTTCGATTCCGGTCAAGGGCACATGCCCGGGTTGCGGACTCGATCCCCAGTAGGGGGTGTGCAGGAGGCAGCTGATCAATGATTCTCTCTCATCATTAATGTTTCTATCTCTCTCTCTCCCTCTCCCTTTCTAAAAAAAAAAAAAGAGAGAGAGAGAACAGAATCTAAAGCTCAGCCCTGCCCGGCCCAGGTGCCCTCTCCTCACTGCCTGCACTAGGCAGACACCATTGTTGGAAGTCCTGCCCCTTCTCTGCCAAAGCTCCTTATGGCAACTTCCTTTCAGATGGCTCAGCCAAGTAAAGAAGATGTGGTTCATTTATGGGCTCTGAACTCCGAACCTTCACAGACGGTGTTGTGTGGGCCATTGGGGGACCCGGGAACCGGCTTCCAGCCAGGGCGGCAGCGGCACTTATAGCTGCCCACAATGTTGAGGCAGTGGGTGGTTTTGTGGCAGGGGTTTTGCCCCAAGGTGCATTCATTCACATCTGAGGACAAAGCCAGAGCGTCAGGCCCTCCTTCCACTCCCTGCACCCACTTCTCATTGCCTGAGGATCCCACCATTAGTACACATGCCACCTCCTGGTGACCTTCAACTTCACCCTCAAAGCACATTACAGCGGCCTCCCTACAAGATGGGCAGGACAGGGACTATAGTCTCCAGTTTATAGGTGGCAAATCCAGGAGGGACACTGAGTCACCGGGACTAGGTTTCTTCACCAAGGACTCCTGCCTATTCCCTCCTGGGCCCTGGCCCTGGTTCCCTTCTGGGAACCAGAAGTCACACCTCCCTCTGCTGCATGTGACAGATGAGGAAAGGGAAGGGTCGGGGGTGCTCACAGAGACTCCACAAGGAAACCTCAGGCCCAGAAGGCCCTGCCATCGCCCTGCTCTGTGGCAGGGCTTCTTGGGGAGGCGAATCCTTAGGCGACTCTCAGGCCTTGGCCGGGAACCTGAGGATCTTCTGCCTCCTGGGGCTGCGGGACCTGTGTCGCTCCTTCCCCAGCTCCATCCAGTCCAGCCTCACAGCGTCCTCCCGGGGCCTCTACCTTTGCACAGCTTTGGGTCCTCTGGGTTGAGCTCAAATCCTGGCGCGCACGTGCAGATGTAGCTGCCATGAGTGTTGACACAGGTGCTGCGGCTTTTGCAGATTCCAGGGTTCAGACATTCGTCCATGTCTGCAAGGGGAAGGAGAGGGTGGTGGATGCCTGCAGCCGTGGGCAGCCTTCAAGCCTGGGAGTCAGCCATGTTTCCTGCCATAGAAGCACCTGGAAGGCCCCACTGCCTCCTCCCAGGCGAGTGGTGCCTTTTCTAATTCACATGGAGGTGCCCTGTGGGTAAGCATGGTGGCCTAGACGCTCTGTTGTCCAGATGTGGCCAGAAGCGGTCCAAGTCCTCTGTCTCACTCCCTCCACCCCACTCCACACTGGGCAGCTCCCAGCTAGGGCAGGGACAGCACCGCCACGTGGGTCCCAGACTGAGGACTTGGGCAAAGACCAGGTTGGGCCTTCCTGGAACCAAGTGCGGGAGAAGTGCTGCAGGCCTGAGCAGGCTCGTTTCGGTGGCCTTGGTCCTGACTCCCCCGGGGGGTGCTATTGGCTGAGCTCTCCTTGAATCCTGTTGACTCTGGTGAAACAGCACTCTCCCATCCACACGACTTCTGAGATTCCAGCCCATGGAGATGGACCGAGAACCACCCCTGAGCCTGAGCCCTTGCGGACAAGGCTTTTAGGCCGGGGCCCAGAACATGAAAATGATGCCAGACAGGCCAGGGCCACCTGGACAGCGGGTGCCAGGCCATGAGGACAGTGGGGCTGACATCCAGCCATGCAGCCTTGGGGTGTGAAGGTGCCCCTTCTGATCCCCCTGAAGGCATCCCCTGGACTGGCAGGGAGTGATGAGAATCCACATGTGAGCAAGGCCAGCAGTGGGCAAGGGCTGGGTGCCTGGAGCGGGGAGCAGTGGCTGATGGGTGAAGAGTGGCAGGTGTTTCTGTCATCTGACTCCTTGTTCTTCTACCAGGGACACAGACTTGTGGGCTTTGCCAAGAGGGGTTCAAGCTCCATCTTCTGACCCCCAGTGGCACCTGGGTGGACCTCCTTGGGAGAGGATTGAGCCTGGGGTAATGGTCCCCGATGACGCCCTCTCTTGTCACCTGGTCCATGTGGGAGCCTCTTCCTTCACTCAACTCCCAGAGCTTGGGGCCGGGTGAGGAGTCCGACATCACCCAGCCCACCCCCAACATGTAACCCATCTGGATCCTGGTCATCAAGCTGCCCACAGTCCTGAGAACTGAAGTTACTGGGGAGGGTCAGGGTGGGCACTTGCTTGGGGGAATAGATGGAGGCTGAGTGGCTGAGAATTGGGGTCAGGGTATCAGGAGGCAGCTTCTCCAGCTGGGGCTGTGGGCCAGAGGCAATTTTCTTGAGGGGGTCCCTGGGCCATCATGGCCCGGGGGGTCTGGGTGGGCCTGGCCTGGCTGCCCCTGTGTGGGCCCTGGTGGCATCAGGTCTCATCCCAGCAGTCACTGGCGGTGGGGAAGAGGGCGATATTGCTCTGGAATGCACTGCACCATGAGCTCTTGAAGTATCTTGACTGCCACCCTCATTTGCTTTA
This sequence comes from Plecotus auritus, assembly GCF_963455305.1. Taxonomy (NCBI): domain Eukaryota; kingdom Metazoa; phylum Chordata; class Mammalia; order Chiroptera; family Vespertilionidae; genus Plecotus; species Plecotus auritus. Next base: position 92,676,652 of record NC_137773.1, read on the forward strand.
TGCAATAAGACGCCAGGTGAGCAGGCTCCGAACTTCTGGAATGGCCTCTGCAGAGGGTTCTGAGTCTTGCGGTTCAGAGAGGGTTGGGAGACCAGGTAGATGCCTGGGATGGCCCTTTGATGTCTGGAGAAAGAGGGGTGAGCAGCAGAGGAAGGGGCCCAGGTCTCCTGCTCAAAGCAGACCTTGTGGGCCATGAAGCGAGCAGACACGTCCTCAGGTGCAGCAAAGGCTGGAATGCTGCGGTGGGCAGGTGCACAGACGGCCCAGCTGAACCGGTCACAAAGCTAGGTCTTCAGGCGCAGGTCCTGAGCCAAACCCGCAGGCAGCTCTCTCCCTGAGGTGCCTCCTCTGCCACCTCACTCTTGCTCGGCCGTGTCTCTGCCCAGCAGCTCTGGCCCTATCTCTCAGCCTGGACTGTTCCTGGCACAGCCACACACCTCAGTGCCCACAAGCACCACCTGTGTGCAGGGCTTGCCGTCGTGCAGGCACGCTGAGTGGGGCCCGTGACCACCGCTGCGGTTGTGCAGGTGGCTCACTGCACAAGGGGGTCCAGCCAAGGAGGCAACTGGGGGCTAAACACCAGCTCACTCTCCATTCCCCAAATACACTTGTTCACCTGGAGACAAGGGACATGTTTCCAATTCACTTGCAGGCTGTGCCCTGTGCCCTGTGCCCAGGCTACATATTGGGGGCATAACATCCCCCACCCAGGCCCCCGTGGACCAGCAGTGCCGTGGATGGAGCCCTCCCGCTGGGCTCCAGGCAGGTGCAGGTGGCCCCTTCCCTCCCACCAGGAGGCTCTGCCACCTCCCTCCTCACACAGGGCGGGCCTGCGGACCCATCTCAGAGCCGACAGGATCCCAAGCTGAGCCTCCTCCCCTCCTCTCTGTATTCTGCACTAACCCCCTCTCTCTGGGTGGGTCATGGCTTCTGCCTGAACATCGCCGGCTCCATCTGCCTGCGAATGCCTGAAGCCCCTTCCCTGCCCACCGGCTCTCCCTGGAAAGGGAGAAAAGCCTGGTGACGCATGGAGGCGTGGCTCCTCTTGGGTCCCTGGTGAGGGGATGGGCCAGCCCAGCTGTTCTGAGTAGCCACCCGGGGTATGTCCCCTGGGATGTCCAACCCGGAGAGGGTGTGTGAGATCAGAATGAGCGTAGTCTAAAAACCCAACAGCCACCACTGTGTGTGCTCTATGATCTCATATACTTTCCCAGCAATTCTGTGAGGTAAGCACCATTGTCACTCCCTTTTATAGATGGGTAAACTGAGGCACAGAGAGGTGAAGAACGTTTCCAAGGTCATACAATTCACAAAAGGAAAAGCTTCTTTTGTTTTTATCTGTAAAAGATAGGCACTCCCCCCTGCCCCACTCTCCCTCTCTCTCTCTCAAAACCACAATATCACATCTCGCACATTGCCAGTGATTTCTGAGTAAGTGTCCTGGCTGATGTTGCATACACAGCTGTCAGGTAGCCATACCAGGACTTGGGTCCTGGCTCAAAGGCCACCCTGCCTCTCTGTGCTAGTGGGACAGACACAGCACACTTGTCCCCACTCAGACCTGGGGGCTGCACCCATATCCAGGGCCCAGCACCCTGTAAACTGCATTAATGGCTCTGGTGACTCCAAACCACATGGACGGGAAGATGGAAGATGCAGGGTGATTCTTACCTTGACACGTGTTCTCACTCGCATTGCTGAACCGTGTTGCCCCAGAAACAAGCCTGAATCCTGAGTAGCATGTGCAGTAGTAGCTCCCCTTCGTGTTATGGCACTCTGCGGCTTTTCCACAGGCAGTCCCTGGCTTGCCTTGTTCACATTCATCAATGTCTGCAACAAAACGGGATAAAGGGTCACCTCCCAAAGCCATGAGTGCCCTCAGGGCAGAGAGCCTGGTCCCATACCCAGCATGGAGCCTGATGCTCAATCAGTGTCTTTTGGGAAATATTTAGACTCTCAGGCAACACTGCTGTGGCTGGAGCAAGCCATTCCTGAAACCCACTAATCCGCTGTGCTCTGCTCAGCTTCCTGTCTGTCACCTGGATTTGGATACAGGAGCAAGTGCTGAAGTGGTGGGTGGGTGGAAGCTCTGCATCCCCCTCCCCAGTCCTGGAAGGGTAAACTGAGGCACAGGTTCCAGACTCTTAGAGACCCAGCTCCTCCCTCTGTACAAAGCCATGTTTATTCACTTCTCATTTTCCACCTTCTTATATTTTTCTTTCTCTTTTCTCTGTCCTTCATGATGGTCTGAGAACAAAGGCTGAGGCCACCAACCACCATTCCGTCTCCATGTAGCCCTCCACCACCCCAAGCCTCTGTACCTTCACAAGTCTCCCAGGGGTTGACGTTGATCTCCCCAGATGGAGATTTTAATCCTGGGTTACAGCGACAGGCAGTGCCACTGACACATGAGGAGTCCGTAGGGCACTTCTGGGAACAGGCAGAGGCTGTGGGACGGAGACCATGGTCAGAAGATGAGGGCTGAGCCAGAGGCTGGAGCGGGGTGTTGGGAGGGGCAACCCTGAGCTTCCCCTGCAACAGGCCTTTCTCCTGTTTGGGCTGAGAGGTGCAGGTGGGGATGGGACTCTGACTGTGAAGGGAGTTACTCCCAGCAGACTCACCCCTGGTGCTCTGGGGTCCATCTTCCAACAGAATCAGCAAAACACACAGCGCTGGAACAGAGAGGTGGGGGGTCAGCGGGGGCACAGAAGAGGGAAGGGAGGCCTGAGGGTGACACATCTGAGGGAAGGGGCTGCTCACCCCTCCCAGGCTCGGGCTCTGTCCATTACTCAAGGAGCGAGTGGCAGGTGGCACCTCCCTGGCCTCCAATGCCCCTGGCCAGAGGGTCTGCACCCACCGCCTGAGGGGGGCTTTCAGGAACTGAAGGATGGGGAGGGGCCTGAGCCTGGCAGGGGTCTTGGCTTCTGCTGACCTGTGGGCAGCAGTTCCGGAAACATACTGGAGCCAGGTGGCCTTGGTTCTACTCCCAGACCTTGGTCAGGTGCCTCAGTTCCTCAGTTTCCCCTTCTGTAGAATGGGGATGAAGAGGGGGCCCTTTTCCTAGAGTGTGAGAGTTAAGCACACAAGTACTGCCTGGTGTGTCAAAGTGCTTACTGCTGTCATTTTTAAAAAATATATATTTTATTGACTTTTTACAGAGAGGAAGGGAGAAGGATAGAGAGTTAGAAACATCAATGAGAGAGAAACATCAATCAGCTGCCTCCTGCACACCCCCTACTAGGGATGTGCCTGCAACCAAGGTACATGCCCTTGACCAGAATCGAACCTGGGACCCTTGAGTCCACATGCCGATGCTCTATCCACTGAGCCAAACTGATTAGGGCCATCACTTCTTTAGGTAAAAATGAAGGGGTTGGACCAGGTGTCCTCTCAGATCTCCCAAATCTAAGGTGCTCCGGCCCACACCCTTCCTCAGGGACACAGGTGCATGCACACTGCACCCACATCTGTCAACCACAATGACCAGCTTGGGACCCAGTGGTGACGTTTCACCCCCTGGCTCCCCGCACACAGGAAGATGCTGGGGGCTCATGTTCGGGGTGGTGCTGCATGGGCACCCCAATCCTGCTCTTCCTGCTGCTCAGGGGCACCCCATCCCAGGGCATGTCCTGCAGTTCTCCTTAAGTCAGCAGAGAGTCTAGAGATGAGGACCCATACATCAGAGAGACAGACAAGGAGACACAGATGGCAGAAAATAAAGAGGAGAGAGAGAGAGAGAGAGAGAGAGAGAGAGGAAAGACAGAAATGGAGAGAGAAACACAGAAGTAGAGTTAAGAAGACAGTGATCTAGAGAGATGGACAGAGAAATAGGGAACTCCTAGAAAGTGAGAGACACAGATGCCAGCGATTAGACAGAGAGACAGAGAGATGGGAGATAGAGAGCCAGATAGAGAAACAGAAGGGGAAGGGAGGGAGGGAAGGAGAGAGGGAGGGCGGGCAGGGCCTGGGCAGCAGTGGGGTGTGGGGTGGGCTTGAGGGATCCATCCAGTCCCTGCTGATCTAGAGATGCTGGGGAGGCAGCCCAGACCCAGATACTCCAGGGAGACCAGATTGGGGGCAGCGGGTAGAGGGATGGGGCCCAGGGAGGCAGGGCAGAAGTGAGTCACTTCCTGGGCCAAATGAAGGGATAACTCATGGCTCCCAGTCCCCCATGGAGGGGCTCCCAGGGGAATTTTGGGGTCTGTCATTGTGAGCACAACTTGAGGAGCTGTGCAGGGTGTAGACTGGAGGGTCCCCTGAGCACTCAGTCCCAATGTCCAAATTTGATACCTCTCAGGCCAGCAGAGGGCAAAGACCCCCACACCCTCCCCGAGGCCTGCGCAGATGTGGTAAACTGAGGCTTGATTTCCCATCTTCCTCCTCTCTGGCCACAGGGTTTGGTTAGTTCTCCCTTTGGTGGAAACCCACTTCCTCTTTGTAGGACAGACCACAAAATGACCTTCCCTGGCAGAGTGGGCCCTGGGCCAATTTGTAGCAACTTCAATGCTCACAACTGCCCAAAGAGTCAGAAGCTCTGTTTATGTCCATTCTGCAGATGGACAAATGAGGCTCAGAGCCCAGGAAAGGCTTATGGAGAATCTGGTGAAGACAGGGCTGGGGAAGATGGAAGTGAGGGGTCAAGTTCCCCAACCCTGCAGGGAGGGGGTTCTTTGTGCTGAGCTGGGCTTTCCTGCCCCACCACAGAGGCTGCTGGGGGAGACCTCCACTTGGGGCCCAGGAAGTCCCCCAAACAGGATCCTGGAGAGGGTGGCTGGTCACCTGCTCCCAGTCCCATCTGGGTTGCTTTCCCCTAGCTGAGCCCTGGGCAGTCAGATTCCTGCCTGGGGCCCCTGTGGCCGGGGTGGGGCAGTCATTCTCTCCTGGCTCCTCCAGCTAAGGATCCCTCCCCCCCAGCCCATCCCCCAGACCCTCCAGTGAAATAATAATAATAGTAACATTAACAACAACAACAACAATAATAATGTTTACTTAATTCTTACTGTGAACCAGGACTCAACCCTTAACAAGCCTGTAAAGTGGAGACCAGTCTTGCTCTGCCCCATTTCACAGACCTGGAAAGTGAGGATCAGGGGCTCTGTGACTTGGCCCCCTGACACATCGCCCCCTTCAGGTGAGCTACACACGGACTCGGCTAATTTACTAAAAATCACCTAATTGTAATCATGCAACAGGCGAATTATATGCTATGTAAATTACACCTCACCTTGATAAAAAAACAGCTCACGCCTGGCACCCTGGCCCCGCACAGGGAGCCCCATCCCTGTGGCCTGGGGAAGTTCTGAGTGGCACCCCAAATGTCATTTCTTAACTCTCTTTGTTGCCTGGTTGCCCAGGCAACGAGCTGCCCTGATAACCTGATAACCGTTAGAGCCACCCTGGGTGGGGCGGGAAGGGCGGCAAGGGGGAAGTCACAGCAGAGCTCAGGTTCAACCCACAGCAGCAAAGCCCTTCAATGCACAGCTGTCCCAGCTGGGTCTGGGGGAGTATAGGAGGGGGTCTCCAGGCTTCCCCTGCCACACAATGGGAGACGTGTGGGGGTCACCCCGTTGTGGAAGGGTCCCCCCCTAGCTCCCTAGCCCCCTCTCTGACATCTGTTAAGAGTGACTTCCTGAGGGGATCACAGCACTCATTCGCCCCCTCTTTTCCTCAGGCTCCAGTTTCCCCGCTTAGGGAGCAGCTTCCAAGCGGATCTGGAAAGAGCTTGGAGATCCCTCTGGGGGTGGCGAACAGACCCTTAGAGCACCCGGGGGGGTTCCTGCCCGGGCGTGGGGGGTACCCGGGCACTGCCAGCTGCTCTCCCATGTGCCACGGCTCCCGCCTAACCATGTGGCTTCCTCCATGTCAGGCCCCGGAGCTGCCAGCTGTGCCTCCTATTTCTCCTCGGTGGCGGTGGTGTGGGGAGAGTGGAAAATGGAGGCACCAAAGGGGTGCTACCAGGAGCTCCCTTACCCTTCCCAGAAGGGTCCCCAAATTCTTACCCTGTAGGATGTGAAAGGCACTGAGGCGGGGACCTTCCATGGTGACCTGAGCTGCCAGCAGGGTAAGAGGAGGTTGGGGCAGTCCCGAGTCCCCAGGCTGGGTAGCGGCGTCTTTATAAAGTGTGTGGGCGGGACCCACTGCCCCAAGCCCCGCCCTGCAACTGGTGGGGCAGCTGGAAGCCAACGGGAAAGTGCAGTAAAAACACAGACCCGGGGCAAACCCTCTGGCGCCCCCCGCCACACACACACACACACACACCACTGAGGTGTCACCTGCTCTCAGATCCTTTGCCAGCAGTTCCACCGTTTGAATTTCTGACAAACACTCTGAGCCCTGGGGCTCTCAGGCACTCATCCCAGCAAATGGGGCTGTGAGGGCTGGGTGGGGGAGTCTTGCCCAGAGGACTGTTTAGCTTCGGGAGGGGCCATCGCCACGTCAGAAACCCCTTGGGGCTTCCATGTTGGGGACTCCCCTGTGCTCACGGCCTCCAAAGCCAGCCCCTGAGCTAACAATCCCCCCTCCATTTTTCAGGAGGAGGAAACTGAGGCACAGAGAGTTCAGAGTCCATTCAGAGCTGCAGGAGTGTGAAGTGCCCTCATGGATGCCAGGCAGGCACCAAGAAAAGCCATGTCAGACACCAGGGGCCACCATGCTGGAGACAGCCTTTCTGGGCGAGGTTTCCCCTGGTGGGAAACTTGCATTTCAGGGGAGCGTGGGCATCACGTTAACCCACAGAGAATCACATGATCGGAAAGCTGTTTCCTTTTTGAATACGTCACATGACTGGCTTGTCTCTGGGGCCATCTAGCAAGTTTTTAAATATGCTATTATTTATAAAGCGCTTACTCTGGGCCGGGCCTGACTGCAGGTGCTGTGTCCATTTCAACCCGGTGACTCTGCAAAACACCTATGAGGCAGGTGCGGCTCTGCTCCGCATTTACAGGGGGTGAGCTGAGGCACAGCTAACCTGTAGCTCAGCAGAGATCCAGGGCAGGAGAAAGTCTCTACTGGGTGCTAATGTGTCTTTAACACCTCAGTGGCCCTGAGATTTATCCAGCTAGCAACCATGGTGTTATGGTCCTTGTGTTATTATTTCAAGTTTAGGGAGTCCCAGGGCAACAAAAAGGGTTTGCCAGTGATAACATCAATATGCTATTTCCTTTTTAAATAAACGATTCAAGGATGCAAAAGTGTAGAAAAATTAAAGAAAATATGAAGTCCATCATAGTTTGAAAGGGGAAGATTGTGGTCCTGGAAAAATAAGGTCACCCATGGCTGAGGGCAGAGAGGCAACATCCCAGGGACAGGAGCACCCCATCCCTAGAATTAACCCTTGCTACCCACTGTCATTCCTTTGACCTGAACAGGGTCCCACCAGGGTGTCTGAGGGGCCTAGGGAAGGGAAGTGAACACCGGAGGAGGCTGGGAGGGGAGAAGGCCAGGCCAGGCTTTTTTGGCTTTTCCCCCCCAAAAGCTGTAAACCCCAGGGCTGGGCATCCTGCCCTAAAGGCCAAGGTGTGATTCCTGGAGAAGCTGGGGGGGTGAGAGTCCCAGCCTGGGGAGGGGAGCCTGGGCCCCAGGGCATTGCCCCACGCTGTCCACATGATCATCCACTGCTTTACCTGCTCCTCCCCTGGGGTGTGCCTTGGGCCCTTGGAGCAGGTCTAACCTGTCTGGAACTCAGTCTTCCTGTCTGATGAATGGGATTGAAATGCCTGCCCACTGGCCTCATGCAGCAGGGTGGGGAAGAACTGGGATAACATACAAGAGAAGGCTTTGAGATGTTTGGTGCAAGCTTGGGGGAGGCCTGAAGAGGAACATCCCGCCATCACCACTATAACCAGGCCTGTCAGCAAGCCCGATGGCTCTGACTTCAACTAGACCCCAAATCCTCTCACTTCTCCTCATTGGCCCCCACCCTGGTCTAGCCCCATCATCTCCCCCGTTGGTGCCCTGGCTCCTGTCCCCCACACTTACTCCCCTCACTGTGGACCAAGTGTGCCTGGGACTGCCTGAGTCAGGCACATCCCTCCTCTGCTCAAGAACACTCTATGGCTCCCACTTCACTCAGCATAAACTTCTAATGGTGCAGAAGGCCCCGCAAGCTCTGCCCTGTCACCTCCCTGCCCTCAGCTCCCTCCTCAGCCCCCTTAGTTACTTGGCTACTGGTTTTTCCTGGTGGAAAACCCCAGGCACATTCTACCTCAGTGTCTGACCTTTGCAAGGGCAGTTATCTCTGCCTGAAGCACCTGGCCCTGATAACTTCTTTGCTCAAACATTCCCTCACCTACCTCCCAAGTCTGATATGTAATCCTCCCCCATCCTCAGCAACCCCGATTGCTCCCCACTTTCCCCATTCTCTGTAGCACCTCATCAGACCCCATCATGGAACTTATCTGCTTCCCTGTTTACTGTCTGCCCGCCCCCCCATAGACTGTGAGCCCCGAGGGCAGGACTTTGACCCCTTTGTGTCTCTGTACCTTGCAGGTTCCAGTGAGTGATCCCACCCCTGCTGCTGCCCCTCCTGAAGGAAACCCCCTTGGGCTTCCTGATCTGGCCCCACTGGAGTGTCCACATTACTCCTCCTCCTTCCTTGAAGTTCCAGCCCCGCTGACCTATCTGGCAGCCCCTCGGACAACCTGTGACCTCTGTTCCACATGGTGTGAGGCAGGGACATGGGTCACCATTTGTCAGATGGGAAATGGGCACCTGGGGGCTTGGGCCACTGGCCTGAGATTCCTCAGCTAGGAAGTGGCTGACCAGGATTATCCAACCAATAATGATAAGAGTATTATTCTATTCTATTATTATTTTCATTATCACAGCTGCAACAGGAACAATTGTCATGGTGGGTGACAGTAGTCACCCAGCACCTACTATATGCCTGGCCCTCTTCTAAGCACTTCACAGGGATTGCACTCACTTATCTTCCCAGGAGGCAGGTGCTGTGCTTTGCATTAGACAGATGGGGAAACTGAGGCACAAAGTGGTGAAATGACTTGCACAGTCACAGGGCACTCCCCCTCCCCACCTCCCATCTCACATCAGAGGGCGAACCTGTCTCTTCCACTTTTGGACCATGTGGCCTCAGGCTGGTTAAGTGACCTCTCTGGGCCTCAGTTTCTCCATCTGTGAAATGGTCAGAACCTCGGGGAGCACAGGTGAGGGTCCTAGGGGAGTGAATAAGTTGCAGGGGCTCAGGGTGGATGTACCGTCAACCCCAGGAGTTAGGATGGCTGTCTCCTCTGCAATGCCCTCTGCTGTGCGGAAAACAAGGGGACCTCGAAGTCCTGCCCCCCTTCTTGTGCTACTAGCCCATGCCCAGCACCCTTCCAATCCCCAGGAGAGGCGGGGGTCAGATGGGGTCTCCGGATAGAGGGGGGCGTAACAGGAAGCCCCCTGCCTGGGACACAATGGCAGAGGAAGGGGCCGGCCAGCCCCACACGGATGAGCCCAGCTGCTGGCTCCAGGAGGGCGGCACAGCTATTGTGAGGCCAGACAGCTGTCCCCAAGCAGGAAGCCCCAGAGAGTGAGGAAAGAGGGTGGAAGGCTTCTGGCCAGCCCTGACCCCAGACCTAGGGTCAGGCGGGACAATGGACCCTTTGTCTCCTCCTGCGGGCTGGACACCTGGGTTCCCCCAGGCCAGGCTTTCAGAGTCCATTTTACCAGATTGGTCGCACCCTGCCCAGCCCCGGCTGACATCCTCCTGAGCCCTGATGCCCAGCCCAGCCCAGCCCAGCCCAGGGAGTGCGGAGGCAGCGCTGAGCAGGCCATATTTATAGTTCCCTGGCACTGCTGAGGGACCTCCTAAATATAGAAGCTGAGCTATTTGGGGCCTTGGCCTGGGGCAGCGTAGGGGCGGGGGCACCGCACGTGTGCGTCCCTGGCCTGGGTCCCCAAGATTTGCCTGGGCCTCTCAGTTCCTGGGGCTGGGGCTGGGGGAATCACGGGGGCAGGGTGGGCAGTATGTCTGCTTGAATGGGGATACAGACCTGGTGGTGGAGCCCAAAGCGATGGGAGAGGAAGCAAGAGGCTGTGATGCCTTAGAGCAGCGATTTTCAACCCTTTTCTCTCTTTTTTGTTTTTCCCACGCCCCTCAACCTTTTTCATCTCATGGCACACTTAAAACTAATTACTAAAATCCTTCAGCACACCAAAACTATATGTCATATTTTTTTGCTGATCTGACAAAAAAAAAAAAAAAGTATAATTTTGATTCATTCACACAGGATGGCTATTGTGTTGGCTGTTGTCATTTTTTATTTGACAGTCTAAGCCTTAGACTCTAAGGGAAAAGAGGTCAGTGCTCCTGACTAGTCAGGTAGTGCATGTTTTAAAAATCCTTGCAGCACACTGGTTAAAAATCTTGAAAATCGCTGCCTTAGAGGGATGCGGTTCTGAGGGCCAGAGGAGGAGAGTGAGTTTGTGGCTGGGGTCCCAGCACCCATTTCCTCAGCCCCCTTTACCCTAAGCTCCTACTGTGGAAGGAAATGGGGGTTGAGCTGTCACACCTGAGTGTTCTCTGCTTCTAGGAAATGAAGGCCTCAGGAAGCTGCAGGGACACCCCAAAAGCCCAAACAAACCCCAGCTCCTAGCAACCCACTTCCCCATCAACACTGAGCTCACTGGGGGCTGGGCTGGGGGCTGTGACATGGGCTGTGGGTGGGGTTTGGTTATAAATAGCAGGTTTATAAGCAGCTGCCAAGACAGCCAGGCAGGGCTCCCCCGGGGTGAAGCAGAGAGGGCGCCTAATGTGGCATCTGGACCTCAGAGTGTCCCTAGCTTTACCCCCTCCCAGCGATCGCCAAGATTTGGGGAAGTAAGAGCCAATTGAAGGGTGAGTTATTTAAAAGGGGCAACACCAATGATCCTTAAGGCAGCCCAGGGACACGATGGCCATTAAGACTTTAATGGAACCTTAATGCTTCCTCAGCCCTGGATAGAGTGGATTGGAATATTACACAACTGTGAGAAAGAACTGCAAGGATATGCAATGAGATGGCTGGGTCTTAACAACATACTCCTTTCTCCATTCTAATCACTGAGTGACGTACAAAGTTTTTAATTTGCTTGATGGATTTTGTAGTTGAATCTTATTTTTTTTTTCAGCTTTCCTGAGGTACAATGGACAAAATTGAAATATATTTAAAAGATATGACCTATGATTTAGTTGTAGTAGAATCTTGAGCAAAAATAGAAGTCCCCAGAGCCCCAAACAAAAGCCACCTTTGCCATAAAGCTCAGTCACGGACAAAATGAAACAAGATGAGGTGTAAGAAAACAGAGAAATGAAAAATGAACGAGAGAATACGAAACAGAATTTGGGGTGGTGGAGGGAGACAGCTGGGACATCTCCCAGTTCTTGGTGGGGGCACTGATGGGAGGGCCTTATAGGATTAAAAAAAATAAAGTAAAATTAATAAAGCAGATCATGGGTGGACTGACAGTCACGGGAATTATGTTTAGTTGATTCTCTGAACCTGAGACCCTGTAAAACTCTTTTTGGAGCTTTTAAAATCTTTTAAGTCTCTAATGAGAAGTGGTTAGAGGAAGAAGAGGAAAGAGATGGGAAGAGGTGCCCAGGGTGTGGGTGGCCAGAGGAGGCGGCCCAGCTGGGGAAGGGGATCAGCGAGGGGGGCGAGGGAGGGGAGCAGTGGAGGAACAGTCAGCGGCCAACAGGAAGCTGTGTGGTGAGGAGCTGGGAACACTCAGTGCTGTTTTGGTGTCTTTCTCGAAGCTCGAAGCCTCTTCCCCATTCTGCAAGGGCTTCTGGGAGTGGCGGGCTGGGGGCTGACAGTGCCCAGTGACGATGGGCTCCTGCCTCCCAGGGACCCCGCAAGGAGGTCCCAGAATGTGGGCCGGGAAGGGGGAAGGGAAGGAAGGGGTTTAGACTGAGTGCCCAGGTCAACCTCTCTCCATGCCTCAGTTTCCCCAGCTGGACCCCCCATCACTAGTTTTAGGGGTCCTGGGCAATGGTGCTGATGGTCATGACCAGTCTCAGAAAGAAGTGGTGTATTCTGAGAGCCAGGGGCTTCACTAAGAGTAAACCTATCCCCAGCACTCTGTCAGATTGGGGTCTCCCTTCACCAGCTGTGGAAAAACAGTTTGGCACTTCCTCAAAAGTTAAACAGAGGCCCTGGCTGGTGTGGCTCAGTTTGTTGAGTGACATCCCATGTACCAAGAGGTCGCTGGTTCGATCCTGGTCAGGGTATATGTGGGGTTGTGGGCTTAATCTCTGGTAGGAGGTATGCATGAGGCAACCAATGGATGTTTCTTTCTCCCTCTCCCTCTCTTCTAAACTCAATTTAAAAAACATTAACAATGTTGCTACTTTGACCTGTTCGGTGTGGCTCAGTAGTTGAGTGTCTCCAACTTGTACACCCACATTCATTGCAGCAAGATTCCCAATCGCCAAAAGGTGGAAACAAACCAGTGTCCATCAACAGATGAATGGATGAACAAAATGCAATCCATCCACACAAAGGAGTGAAGTTCTGATAGAGGTGGTGGGCACCCAGCATGTAAATGTGCTGAATGCCACTGGATTGTTCACTTTTATTTTTATTTATTTTTTTAAAATATATTTTATTGATTTTTTTAGAGAGAAAAAGGGAAAGGGAGAGAGAGTTAGAAACATCAATGAGAGAGAAACACTGATCAGCTACCTCCTGCACACCTCCTACTGGGGATGTGCCTGCAACCAAGGTACATGCCCTTGACCGGAATCGAACCTGGGACCCTTCAGTCCGCAAGCCAGTGCTCTATCCACTGAGCCAAACGGGTTAAGGCTGGATTGTTCACTTTTAAATGGCCAATTTCACCCGGCCGGTGTGGCCCAGTGGCTGAGTGTCGACCTATGAACCAGGAGGTCATGTTTAATTCCCAGTCAGGGCACATGCCTGGGTTGCTGGCATGATCCCCAGTGGGGGGGCGTGTAGTAGGCAACCAATTGATGGTTCTCTCTCATCATTGATGTTTCTGTCTCTCTCTCCTTCCTCTCTGAAATCAATAAAAATAGCCTATATAATAAAAGCATAATATGCAAATTGTCCCTTGTTCTTTCTTCGTCTTCTTTTTTTTTAAATATATTTTTATTGATTTCAGAGAGGAAGGGTGAGGGAGAGAGAGATAGAAACATCAGTGATGAGAGAGAATGATTGATCAGCTGCCTCCTGCATGCTCCCCGCTGGGGATCGAGCCTGCAACCTGGGCATATGCTCTTGACCAGAATCCAACCCGGGACCCTTCAGTTTGCAGGCCAACGCACTAGCCACTGAGCAAAACTAGCTAGGGCTCTTTTTTTTTTTTTTTTTTTTTTTTTTAACATAAAGAGCAGTCTCTTTGACCCATGGCTGGAATAGAGGCTGAGGCTTGGGCTCCCAGGGACCTGGGAGTGCAGGCACAGCCCTGAGACTAGTGATCCTCTATATTTTGCTCCTGGGTGCCTCACTCTCCTCACCCTAGTCCCAACTCTGAGCCTTCAGCAGGCAGTAACATTAACCAAATTTAATATCACCCTCACCTGCCCCCACCAATGTTGGTTTTCTTTTTCTTTCTTTTTTGCTGCTTTCCACTTACAGAGATGGCCCTGGGTTCCTTTTATGACAGTGGAATAAGATTCTTTCCACATTAATTCATTTAAGAATAAGAAAAAAGGGAAAAGCAAGTTGATTGAAGGAACAATCTGTTTCGTGGAGAGAGGGATGCGTGATGTTTGCGAGCTGCCAATCAACTGCACGCTGCAGGAGGCAAGGGCAGGGCCACGCGTCTGGGTTGCGTGTGCAGGCGTGACAATGCCTCGGCCGAGAGCCCTGTAGGTGATGCCATCGGGAGCCGGGAGGGAAGAGCGTGCCTCTGGAAAAGCAGCATCACTTGTTTCTGAGTGGGCCACGGAGGGGCTTTTTCTGAGATCATTTCCTGTTGGCACCTCTGTATCTGGAGGGTATGGGGGGGAGGGCGTGGGTGTCACGGGTTTTTCGTGGCCCCTGATGTGGGTCTTGACGCCGAGAGATGAAGTTCTGTGGCGATGTCTCTGTGGAGGTGCCTCCACCACGCTTGCCTCTTGCCCCCAACGTCCGTCTGACTTAGGAACCTCCAGCCTGCCCGGGGACCACAAGGCCGGGTGGCCCCGGCATTGGCAGAGACAGTACCCACTGGTGCCCACGCCGAGCTTTCCTTGAAACAGAGTTGTTCAAAAACGTGCTCTGTGTTACTAATCATCAGTGAAAGGCAAATCCAAACCACAATGGGATACTGTCACCGGAACCCACGCTCGGCTGCTTGCCCCCACGAAAACCAAACTGGTTAGACAGATGCTGGTGAAAGAGGAAGGAATTTTATTATTATTTTTAAATATATATATATATATATATATATATATATATATATGTATATATATATATATATATGTATATATATATATATATATATATATATAAAATATATATTTTTATTGATTTCAGAGAGGAAGGGAGAGGGAGAGAGAGACAGAAACATCAATGATGAGAGAGAATCATTGATCGGCTGCCTCCTGCTTGCCCCCTATTGGGGATCAAGCCCACAACCCAGGCATGTGCCTTGACTGGAATCGAACCCAGGACCCTTCAGTCCACAGGCCAACACTCTATCCACTGAGCCAAACCAGCTAGGGCTTAAATATATTTTTATTGATTTCAGAGAGGAAGGGAGAGGGAGAGATAGAAACATCAATGATGAGAGAGAATCATTATGGGCTGCCTCCTGCATGCCCCACACTGAGATCAAGCCCACAACCCGGGCATGTGCCCTTGACCGGAATCGAACCCGTGACCCCTCAGTCCACAGGCCAACACTCTATCCACTGAGCCAAACCTGCTAGGGCGGAAAAGAGTTTTATTCAAGTGCTGGTCACCTGAGGAGATGGGGGACTCTGGTCACAAAGCCGAGCTCCTCATCTCAGTGCAGACAGAGGTTTTTATGAGGAGGGAGAGGCAAGGCAGAGCAAAGGAATCAGGGGGAGGGTTTGGAAGGGTCTCTACGTGCGGCCAGCGCGGTCCATTCCAATGAGGACCGTGAAACCGGCCAAGTGATGGGCTGGTGTGCATCACCTTGGTCTTTGTCATCCTGGCTCTACGTCATCCTGGTTCTAGGGTGGAATGTTGTGGAGTGAGCGCGAGTAAATGACCACTGGAGCCCAGACCAAATTAAAATTTAGGGAGCCTTTATTAGCCGGCCAGCCAGCCGGCGACTGCTCTACCTTTCTCCACGCAGGGAGTCCAGAGAGCAGTCCCTACCCTTTGTGCAAGACCACTTTTATGCACATTAACCACATCCTGTTTTTGCAGAGCAAGTGACCCAAGACAAAACAGTTTTTCCTAAGCAACGTCAGGATCATGCCATTGACGACCATGTTATTCACAGGGTCATCCTGTTCTTCAGAAAGCTGTCATTGTTCTATGAAAGAAGGCCTACATGCTGGGAAGGGGCCATGAGACGGTATCTCAAGGCCTGGCCTGGTGTCAGCACTGACAACTCTATCTGGGGCATAGTCCATGGCCTCTCTGGAATGGTAGTAGTAAGCATGCTCAAAAATTCCCACTCTCTAACAGGAAGGTCAGCAAATCTCCTGGAAGTGGGATGACTGAAGGTGGGAGTCTGTATCTTCTGAAGTTAGTTCCTAGGATTCTTTTTTTTTTTTTAATTTTTTTAATTTACCTCAGAGATGAAGGGAGAGGGAGAGGGAGAGACAGAGACATCAATGATGAGAGAGGATCATTGATAGGCTGCCACCTGCACACCCCCTACTGGGGATGGAGCCCACAACCCAGGCATGTGCCCCTGACCGGAATCGAACCCGGGACCTTTCAGTCTACAGGCCGACGCTCTATCCACTGAGCCAAACTGGCTAGGGCAGTTCTAGGATTCTTATACAAACATGCTGTTTATTTACACACTACATGTTAATTAGAGTCAGCATTTCCAGAAACAACGTCAAAAGCATGGTGGGGTAGGTTACAATTCCCACTGTTACAACATCACCTCACTTTTATGAGGACGGCTACTATAAACAATCAGACAGAAAATCACAAGTGTTGGCGAGGATGTGAAGAAATTGGAGTCCTTGTGCACGGTTGCTGGAAATGTAAAATGGGACCACTGCTGTAGAAACTGTATGTTAGTTCCTTAAAAAATTAAGCGTAGCCAAAACCGGTTTGGCTCAGTGGATAGAGCGTTGGCCTGCGGACTGAGGGGTCCCGGGTTCGATTCCGGTCAAGGGCATGTACCTTGGTTGCGGGCACATCCCCAGTGGGAGGTGTGCAGGAGGCAGCTGATCGATGTTTCTCTCTCATTGATGTTTCTAGCTCTCTATCCCTCTCCCTTCCTCTCTGTAAAATATCAATAAAATATATTTAAAAAAAAATTAAGTGTAGAATTCGAACGTGATCCAGCAATTCCACTCTTGGGTATACACCCAAAAGAACTGAAAGCAGGGATTCAAAGAGATACTTGCACACCCCTGTTTATGGCAGCATTACTCACACTAGTTAAAAAGTGGAAGCAGCCCAACTTTCCACTGATGGATGAATGAATAAACAAAATGTGGTGTGTAAGTACAACGGAATATTATTCTGCCTTAAAAGGGAAGGAAAGTCTGACACATGCCCAACGTGGATAAACCCTGAGGACATTATGCTGAGTGAAAGAAGTCAGTCACAAAAAAGACAAATAATGCATGATTTCACCCAAATGACATACGTGAAGTAGTCAAACTCATAGAAACAGAAAATGAAATGGTGGTTGCCAGGCGTGGGAGGAGGGGCACGGGGAGCTAGTGGTTAGTGGGTGTAGAGTTTCAGTTTTGCAAGATGAAACATTCTGGAGGTTGGTTGCACAACAATGGAAAGGTGCTTAACACT